>NC_142093.1:19400438-19762104 GCF_054644295.1 Miniopterus natalensis
ATTTTAACTGACTATATGATTTTCAAACCTTATGTATATCCGCATCACTTGGGAAGATGGAAAAATATTTGTATAAATTGCTGGACCTCACAACTCAGAATTTCTGATTTAACAGATTTTCTGCATTTTTTCCACATTGGTTGGGGAACTCATTAAAGATGACCCCATAAAATGTTAAGAGGTATTACTTTAACTTTAGGGAATCTGTCTGAATACCATTTTGATAGGAATTCAGGCAATTAATGAGGAAAATTACTTCTTTGATGCTTCCAAATTACTACTTAGCAAATTACTCTTAGACTCTAACAAGTGGCTTTCATTTGCTAAAATTAAGGTTAATTTTTTCCTTGAAATGTCTTGCTCATCCCTCAGGAATTACTCAGTCTGCTGAAGGGCAAATGTTTCTGAGAGTCCAGGACAACAGTTAATCTACTATCCCACTTCTAATGAAGGTTATCAGAGCTTTGCTTCTCCTTCCCCTAATGCAAACACAGCACATTATTGAGTTTGAGGGAAATTGCACAAATAGAAAAAAGGTTAATGTGAAAACAAAGAAGTATTCGTTTTTTATTTGACTGATGTTGGGGACAAAATCATTAGGTTGAGTCAAAGCATCCCTTCCCTCCTCACTGTCTCCACCTAATGACGTTTCAGTTCCTAGAACAGAGTCAAGCTTTCAGGAAATACCAACAGCAGTGAAAGACACAGACGAAAAGAACTTCAACATATTCACACTTCGTGTTGCTGGTTGCGGTAGCATTAATCACCAGCAGGCAGTGTTTTCTTTTGTACACGGAGATTTTCCGCAATGGCTGAAAGGCATCCATTTCAACAGCCAAGCAATAGCAGCCTGAACTAGAGTGATTTATTTTTGTCTCACTTAACAAGTGTACGAGAGGTTTAGTTCTTAGAGTCATTTGTTAAGCCCGTGCCAAGGATTTGGAATTGGCATCACTACAATGTTCTGTCTTCTTTTCAAAGTTGCAAAATGATTGAAGTCATTCCTACCACCAGCCTCACACACTTCATTCAAGATAATGAAGCCAGCAAGATGTAACCCAGAACAAGTGCTACCTCCTGTAATGACCATCACTTTATACTGAACAGGAATAACTGTCTCTGAAACCTCTCCTCCCCCCAAGAGCTTATTCCAAGAACTGAATCACCTGCCTACCTCTAGATAAAGGACTATCTAGGACCGCATTTGCTGATGTCAAGAGGTTACCATCTAATACATAAACAAGAGATGTGAGCAGAAGTGACATAGGTGCTATTAACCTTGGGATGAGCGGCCGATGTGTTTTTATTTTTGCTTTGTTTCATTTTGTTTGTTGTTTAACCTCAACTGCAAAGGTTTCATTCAGTTTATGATAATCCTCAGTTCTACTTATAACCTCATTAAACAGTCAGTGTAAGATGTCTCTCTTTTTGTATTTATTTATTTTAGCACATTTGATTTTCATTCAGTGTTATTTCCCCCACATTGGACAATGGCTGGACTCATTACTACTCTTTGATAATGTTTTTATGCCTTTTTCGTGGTAGAAATAAAACATCTGTATTTTTTAAGATAAGCTACGTCATGTGTTCTGATTATTTTATTCAAAGTTCAATATTATAGATTTCTTATTTAGCCTCATTAATCTTACAATTGAATTTATCTTATGCAAAATATCTCAGCCTCAGGGATATCAACATAACTACTTATTTGCTTTGTACCACAAAATATAAACAACAGCCTCTGCATAACAATACTAATACTGGAATAAAGTCATCAAGATAGTGACAAGATCATTCCTGGCTTCAGTCTCCCTCACAAGAAACCAACAAGCCATAGACAAGACAACATTGTGAAAACACCAGAACCCAGGGGTGAGGTTAAAGCAACCCCCTAGACCACAGACACCAAGAGGGACTGAATTAGTAAAATCTGGAGTAGCTAGACTCTGACCACATCACCCAGGATTTGAAGAGTGAACTGGCCCACAGTTGCCCCAGCCTGGCTTTCTGGGGTTGGGTGCCTGACGGCATCTAGTTGACAGTCTTTCCAATATTTGTAACCTGGGAAGGATAGCCCTGTCCTGACCGCCTGACCAGTTGGTGGCCTCTGGAGGGAGATGAGGCTGTCTGTCATTCCTCATCACCTCACTTTCCTCTCCCTACCATTAAAAAATGAAAATAAAATTCCAAATAGCAATAACAGGATGAAAAAAGACGCACTAGCCCAATTAGATATATCTCTGGGAAATATAAAATCCAGTCAATGAGAAACTGGATCAATTGGCTGGGTGCAGACCAACAGAAAAGTCATAGTGGTCTGGAGATGGGGAATCACTATTTTGGGGCAGAAGTCAATCTGCAGAAAGAAGGGAATGGAACATACACACAAAGATAAGTGACTGAGTCCCATATTCTAGCTTTCTAGTTCCTGTGACACTTGACCATTCTTCAGTCCCTGCTCTTAGAGCTTTGCATTCCTTTTTTAAAAATGTACCTTTATTGTTGAAAGTATTGCGGATGTCCCCCTTTTTCCTCCATCGACCCCCTCCTTCCCATCTCCCTCCCCTCCCCAGGCCTTCACCAGCACTACTGTCCGTGTCCATGGGTTTTGCATATATTAATCCCTTCCCTCTGAGAATCGTCAGTCTGAGTCTTTGTATTCTTAAAATAAAATCCAATGTTTATTGCACTGGTTTAAGTGGGCCTCTTTTCCTTAACACCCAAAGAACCTTGACTAGAATATGCAGCAGGATTGAAATTAGAAAGCTTACCCTTCAACCTGTCTTATTTTCTAAGAATGTAAGCTAATTTATAATAACTAAGAACAGCTTCTTGGTACAACTTTATTGAACTCCACTCAAAAGGGTTTTTTTTCTCTATGCATATTTTATAGAATGTGTGAATATGTACATTCCCATAGTTATATCAGCTACCTTTTCTCTACTGTGCTTGCTCTGCAAGCTGGTTTCTTCATTCATACAGTTATTTTCCTCCATATATCACTGTTTTGATTTGATTGTTTTTATTTCCATATTCCAAGCACAACAACATACTGTCAACCAAATTTTGATACTTGTCATATCATTAAAATGTATAAGATACTTCATTTATGATATATTTTATCAAGGATGTATAGACATGTGTACATCACTTTTTCCTGTTCACACCTTTGTTAGTTTCCCCCAAAATGACATAGGAACCCTCTAACGGCAGATATTCTATGTCAGACCTAGCAGTCTTCCTAGTAGCTGTTTTCCTCCTAAAATTTCAGTGAAATACTTCTATTGTCTTCAAAACATTTTTTTTTGTGTGTTTGCAAGCAGCACTATACCCCTTGCCCATGAGTCTTACACCATAAATCAGGTTGCAAATGATGAATTACTAATCTTTAATTGTTGGATTTCTAAATTCTTTGTTCCCTGAAACTGGAAAAAGAACTAGAAGAACCACTTCTGCTCTTGGATCCAGTAGATCTATTATATATGGTTGGTAAATTGTAACAACCATATATGATATCCCTACCCATGAAAACAGCATAGCTTTTCATTAGACATATCAGTGTCTATACAGTCAACACCTTGTACTCAACAGGGAGTCTCTACTGGTATGTACTTTGCCCCTCATAGATAGATAGATGATGATAGATGATACATAGATAGATAGATAGATAGATAGATAGATAGATAGATAGATAGATAGATAGATGATAGATAGATAGATAGATAGATAGATAGATAGATAGATAGATAGATATAGATAGATATAGATAGATAGATGATAGATAGATATAGATAGATGAGATTTATTATATGAATTGACTCACACAATTATGAAGGTCAAGAAGTCTCATGAGTCACCTTCTGCAGGCCAGACAACCAGGATAGCCAATGATGTAATTCAGTCTGAGTCGGAAGGCCTTAGAGCCAGGAGTGCAGATGTCTGAGGGTAAGAGAAGGTGGATATTTCAGCTCACGTGGAGACAGTAAGCTGGCCCCTCCTCCACCTTTTTGTTCCCTTCAAACTCTGAGGATTGGAGGATGCCCAGCTGCACTGGTGGAAGTAATCATCTTTCCTCCGTCTGCCGATTCATATGTTAATCTCTCCTGGACACACCCTCACAGACCACCGAAAAATAAGATTTGCTCAGCTACGGGGCATTGCTTAGCCCAGTCATGTTGACACATATAATTAACCATCACAAGTATCAGTAATTTTCCTTGAACTACTATTGCATAGCTATCCTTTTTATCATTCTGTTAAAAATATTAAATTCTGCCTCAAATAATACAGAATTAGTGTCCAGGCACTGAATTTTATAATTCTCCCATACCCCGCCCTGCCTTACTCAACTTTTGCCATACCATTTCTCACCTCCTAAGTTCTATATTACTTAATTTATTATTGTTTTTGTCATTGTTTGCCCCTCTTGCTAAAATTTAAGTTCCATAGACTGTAATTTTTACCTAGTTTATCTTACTGATATATTTCAGGCATCTAAAATGCACCTAGTACATAGTAGGTGCTCAATGTGCATTTGTTAAATGAATGAATGAATACAATCCTGTTTAGTGTAATAGCACATAGTTTCTTATCTTTCTCTTTCTCCTCTATATTTCCTTACCCTCTTTGACAAATCTAGTGCTGTGGGGTTTTTTTGTAATTTTCATCTGATTCCATTCTTTAGATGACAAAAGTGATGCATACTTATCTAGCTTACACACACAGTTTTATTACTCTCCAAAACCTTTTATTTATTTTTATAGATTCCTTCTGGATTGTTTTCTTCCATTCTCTGAAAGGAGCTAGAATACAGACAGAAGCATAACTCAAACATTTCAGAAAGCTGTTCGGGACAGGAAGGTGAACTTGCATATATAAAACATTACTGATGACCATGCCAACGAGGCAGACACATAACATACATATTATGCTGGTCTCAAGAAGAGATGCTCTTTTGTTTCTTTTTGCCAGAAACTGTACTGTAGTACTTGTGTTTCCTCTCACACCCAAATGTCTGTTATGTGCCATTGAGCTGGTTCCAACGCCTGGCAACCCTATAAATGAGAGATGTCCAAAATGTCTCGCCCTTAACAGCCCTGCTCAGCTCCTGTAGACTCCTGCTGATGGCTTCTTGGATGGACTCAATCCATCCCATGTTTGATCTTTCCCTGCTGCATTCTATTTTTCCCAGTATTATTATCTTTTCCAAAGAGCCCTGCCTTCTCATGATGTGCCCAGAGTAGGACAAGCTCAGTTTTGTCATTTTGCCTTCAGTGATGTTTCAGGCTTGACTTGCTCTAGGACCTACTTGCTCATGTTTCTGGCAGCCCAGAGTATCTGCAGAGCTCTCCTCCAACATCGTATTTCAAACAAATCAATTTTCTCTTATTAGCCATCTTCACTGTCCAAGTTTTGCACCTGTACATAGTAATTGGGAATATGAGGATGTGGCTGGTCTTAGCCTTGGTCTCTACGATACATCCTTGCTCTTGGTGATCTTTCTGACTCTCCCACTGCTGCTTTTTCAAGTCTCAGCCTTCTTTTTATTCCTTGGCTGCAGCCTCTATTTGAATTGATGGCTGAACCAAGATGAGAAAAGTATTTAACAATTTTAATGCCACCTCCAAATGCCCACTGTAAAATGATCTTCCTGTGTGTCTTTGCAGCAGGAGCCAGTAGGATTATTTTATTTGAACCTCCATGACTACTGTAGTGAAATAAATGGTCCCCTAAAGGACTGAAAATAAATTATTTCTAGGTTCTTAACTCACAGTCAGAGAGGGACTTGTGAACCAAAAAACATAGTCTGGTATTTGTGTATCCTTAAAACTCTGCAGCCAAAGGGGGATTCTAGACTCTGATGCTCCTGACTCTTTTGATTAACCCTTAAACCATGTTTCATGGGTTGATGGAAATCAGAATTAACTGTTATCTATAGGAAAATAATATTTTTATAGCTGCTCACAATTCTCGCTATAAAGCTGTCAATTTTATAAATGCCGTTGGCAACAGAAACGTAAGTTGCACTGCCTCATGATAATCCTAAGTGCTGAGCAATAAAAACAAACACCATGCCCTGTTCTTTAAAGAGACTATTATTTCTTGACTCACACAGGCATAGTACTACTTGCTAATATTTTTATTGGTTAGATTTATGTTCTTCCCCTTGTCTCCTTACCTCCTATGAAAACGTAAGAACATCTATCCTCATGACCATTAGAACATTAATGACACTGTCAATATGACCCCAAAGGGCATCCAGCAGAAGCATTTGTTTCCCTATCTCTTCTCAGGCCCATTTAACTGCTCTCCCCTCCCACCCCATGCTCCCGCTCCAAAGGGCAAACACTCTAAGTCTGGCAAAGCATACAACCAATCAGCAAGTGCTTTCCCTTTTGGGAACAGCCTCAGTTTTCAAGGGTGTTCATAATATTAGCCTTAGTGAGTATATTCTTCATGTGAATGCTACTCATAGGGTCATTCCACCCACTATGAAACTATGGGTATGGCTATTAATCACTAGGCGAATCACCTTCTAGAGTATCAAATAAGCAGTATAAATAAACTCGGGAGCCAATCTTCCTGGGTTCAAGTCAAAGCCCTGACAACTACTAGCTCTGTAACATCAGGCGGGCGACAATTTCATGGTGCCTTCATCTGTGAAAACCAACCTATTGGAATGATTGCGATAATTAGATGTTATTACCTGTAAAAGTCTTAATATGCCCCGGTGTCATGTAAGTGTCAGATTAAATATAGGGCCTCCACTGATCTGGAATTTTAGGAATAAGGTGACAATGATGACACTGGCACGCAGTGCCCCTCCAGTCCTTCCCCCCCCCCCCATGCCTTATAAAGCTGCACATGATCTCACGTATATGTGGAATCTAATGAACAAAATAAACTGATGCGCAAAATAGGTCGAGAGGCATAGATGGCAGGGGTTGGAGGGGGGAAGGGAGGGGTGAATTGCAAGGGCACAGAAAATGTTTAGGACAGTAAACGATGCTGTATGCTACTATAATAGTGGATACATGGCATTATATATTTGCCAAAACTCATAGAATGTACAGCACCAACACTGTACCACTGTGCGGAATGTTGACAGTGGGAGGGCCGTATGTGTTTGGGGCCTAGGAGTATATGGGAACCCTGTGCACTTTTCAACCAATTTTGCTATGAACAAAAAATGCTGTAAAAAATAAATCCTATTACAAAAGAAACAAAAATTCAAACATAGCAATTTACCTGAGATACATTTTAAGCCTAAGCACACACAAAATTGGGAGAAGAAAAGAAAGACAAAAGAAAGGATAAATATGTTAAACAGGCAAATAGGCCACAGCTACATGCTTTAACATAAATGAGTCTGCAAAAGCAGGCTACATATGAACACTACTCCATGATTCTATTTCATTAAGGGAAAATCGGTAATACTAAAAATTAATGTTTCATGAATGATTATCTATGTGGCATAACCACAAAGAAGAGCATGAAAATGATAACACGGTGATCAGGACCGCAGTCACCAGCCAGCCCTGGAGAATGGGATGGGAGGTCATTGAGAGAACACGCTAAGCTTCTGAGGTATAAATAACATTCCATTTTTTAAGCTGTATGGGGAGCACTCGGTCTTAATTTATTCATACTCTTTAAAATTAGTATGTACATTAAGAAATTACAAGGAAAATGGGTGAAGGAACTTACTGGACTATGTAAACAGTCCTGGCGTGGGTCAGGCTTCAGACAGTGTTTGCTAGAGAGGCTCCTTTGTCATCAAGATCCCAGGTCCCCTCCACTGTTTTTAGAGCTCGACCTCCTCCGTGTGTACGTCCATCCTGAGGCTTGCTTTCACCGTTGTAGCAAACATGGCTGGGCAGTTCTGGTTCCTATTTACAAGAATACGAGACCACCTGAAAGGGAGGGCTTCTCTTCTTCAAACTATCACGCAAAAGTGCTTTGTTTCACAGCCAGCAGACCTACTTCGGTTACGTCCCTGCCTGACCAATCCCTGTGATGAGGGAGCTGGGGTTAGGCCTGTGGCTCTCCACCCAGGATGTGGGGGTGCAGGGTGCGGAGGCAGCCAACGAGGGGGCACAACTCTGCCCAGTTTGCCTGAGACTTGACCTGATTTAGCAGTAAAGCTCCGTGTCCCAGACAAGCACATAGGCCCAGGCGAACAAAGACGGTTGGTCACCATACAACCGATAGCACAGGCGTCAAAGTCAGCTGCCCCCAAACCCGCGCTCGGGTCTTGCTCCCGGGAAGCAGATTTCAATGAATGAATATGTCCATTTCTACTTTCTCACAACAGGCAGCTTTCTCCCCCAGGAATTACTGCATCTTTTTCAATTATACAGTTCCAGGATCTCTAAAGAATTTCTTAAAATTTGTATATTTCTCTTAAATGGCCAATTTTTATTTTTCATGTTTTCTAACATTATTTGACAGAATTTTCTGCTCTGCCAGGGGTATTCCTGAACTTTCTTTAGACTCAGAGCTCTTCAACAGTCATGCCCAAAACATGGGATCCTATACAGGGCGCGGTGCTCATTTTACAACTTAAGAGAGGTTTTCTCAGCTTTACCCGAAATCTTCACTGAGGTGACAGCTAGGAGGATCTGTCTTCTGAGAAAGATCTGTTATTTCCTGGAATAAAGAAGCTCCTTGATGATCACTTTACTTATAACAATGTAGTTTATTAATTTTTTTCTTATCAAAGGATAGCATATAATATCCTGGTTAATTTCTTAATTCCTCTCAATTTATACTTCTTATTGTTTGCAAATATTCTACTAGTTCCCCAGATGGAATTATAAAACAGTAAGTTTTATAATAAGTTTAATTTCCCTCTTAGTTTCTGTTTGGGTTTCACTGTATCTAAATGTGTAAAACTTAGACTCTGAGATTCTGTCCAACCAGTGTTAAAACAACTAATAACATTAATGAAAATGTTAAGCTATTTGCTGCTCATTAGTATATAAAATGGTGATAATTTGGTATATTTTACATCTTTCATGTGGTGAATTTCAAGAATGGTTTGTAGGATCTCCAGGAATCCCTGTTTAAAATGGAGGTTTTAGGGCCCTGCCCTAGACCCGGGTGGGGAATGTCCGACCTGTGGGCTGTATACGGCCCATGAAATCATTTGGTCTGGTCCTGCCAAGGCAACCACAGGCAGGACTCAAAATTCAATAAATCTAGGAGCTTTTTTCATAGCTAATTTTTAAGTTGATAATTTCATATGGCCCTCGAATGATGTTATAAATAGCCAAATGGCCCCTGCCCTAGACTTAAATTCCATAAGTTAGGGTGGTAGGGACCGTGCTACCTGGTTTGAACAAGGATCTGGAGACTAACTCCTCATCAGTATCACCTCTGATGTATTTGCAAATGCAGATTCCAGGATGCGGTCTCCAGAGACTCGAAGTTGAAAGTCTGTGGAGGACCAGAAACCTATAGTTGTGAGTGTGAAGCCAGATGGGTGAAATTCCACCATAGTTGAAGCTTGACATCAAGTGTGTTCACTCAGAAAGCAATTGGGCACCGTCAAGGGGCTCCCTTCCCACGGGGGTTCAATGAGAAATGTCATGGAAAGCCCCAAGGGCAAAAACGAAAACAGAAAAACAAAGCGCAGTTTGGAAGGCTTCTGGAATGTGATGGCAAAGCTGATGTCTGGGAGTGCTGATGTGCCGGGAAGGCAGCTTCCGCTGCTCGGCAGTTTTGTGGGTCGATCAACCATTTCTCCTCCAAGCCCAGAGCAGTCGGGAGTGAGTCCCACTATAGCACCGAGCTTGCTTGCCCCGTGGTGACCAAGGCCATTCTCCGGGCAGAACTCGTTCAGTGGCTCCGCTGTCCCTGCAGAGGACGCGGCTGTGGCCTTTGCAGCCCGTCGGGTTACGCGTCTGGACAGGCGGGCCGAGGCCCGCACGCTGCTCGGCTCGGCAGGGCTGGCGCGGCCCCAGGCAGAGGGGCGGGAAGGCGGCGCCGGCTCCCCCACCCGGCGGGCAGCCACACGCACAGCCACACGCACGGCCACACTCACGGCCACACTCACGGCCACACTCACGGCCACACTCACGGCCACACGCACGGCCACACTCAGCCACACTCAGCCACACTCACAGCCACACTCAGCCACACTCACAGCCACACTCACAGCCACACTCAGCCACACTCACGGCCACACGCACAGCCACACTCAGCCACACTCAGCCACACTCACAGCCACACTCAGCCACACTCACAGCCACACGCACAGCCACACTCAGCCACACTCAGCCACACTCACAGCCACACTCAGCCACACTCACAGCCACACTCACAGCCACACTCAGCCACACTCACGGCCACACGCACAGCCACACTCAGCCACACTCAGCCACACTCACAGCCACACTCAGCCACACTCACAGCCACACTCACAGCCACACTCAGCCACACTCACGGCCACACGCACAGCCACACTCAGCCACACTCAGCCACACTCACAGCCACACTCAGCCACACTCACAGCCACACGCACAGCCACACTCAGCCACACTCAGCCACACTCACAGCCACACTCAGCCACACTCACAGCCACACTCACAGCCACACTCAGCCACACTCACGGCCACACGCACAGCCACACTCAGCCACACTCACAGCCACACTCACAGCCACACTCAGCCACACTCACGGCCACACGCACAGCCACACTCAGCCACACTCAGCCACACTCACAGCCACACTCAGCCACACTCACAGCCACACTCAGCCACACTCACAGCCACACGCACAGCCACACTCAGCCACACTCAGCCACACTCACAGCCACACTCAGCCACACTCACAGCCACACTCACAGCCACACTCAGCCACACTCACGGCCACACGCACAGCCACACTCAGCCACACTCACAGCCACACTCACAGCCACACTCAGCCACACTCACGGCCACACGCACAGCCACACTCAGCCACACTCAGCCACACTCACAGCCACACTCAGCCACACTCACAGCCACACTCAGCCACACTCACAGCCACACTCACAGCCACACTCAGCCACACTCACGGCCACACGCACAGCCACACTCAGCCACACTCACAGCCACACTCACAGCCACACTCAGCCACACTCACGGCCACACGCACAGCCACACTCAGCCACACTCAGCCACACTCACAGCCACACTCAGCCACACTCACAGCCACACTCAGCCACACGCACAGCCACACTCAGCCGCCCGCTCTCTCTCGGCGTTCGCCCGCCTCCCCCTTGTCTCTGCTACCCTCCAGCACACCCAACTCCCGCCCCAGACATTCCTTTCCACTGTCAGAAATTATAGAGCTTACTAAAAATTTTAAAAAATACATGACATGCCTTCTTTGCTCCTCATTAGATAGACAGAAAAACAAGTCGCAGCCCCTGACTTACAGCCGATAACCCAGTTGGAATACGAGCACCAGTAAGCGCTTCACAAAGGGCGCCATTCACCAAGGTGACCTGGATGTTGACCCACGTCAGAGACACAGCTCCCTTCATTCCCTCCGCTTTTCGCTTTCTCTGTGCACACACACACAGGCATGCACACACACATGCACACACAGCATCTACTTGCCATCACATCGCAGATTTTGGCGGTTCCAGCCACACTTCTGAAGATTCACATCACACACTGTGGCTCCCCACTGTCTCTAACTAATTCTTCTGTTGTCTCTGTCTTTTCTTTCTCCCCCATCTACCTCCTTACTTTTCAAAAACAATACAAATTCTTATTTTCTCACTCACAGCAATGCAGCTAGACACGCATGCCATCACATTTTAACCTCTACTCCAAGTGACTTCTCAAAATATTTCTAGGAAAGGAACATGTGCCTTCCCCAGGAGAAATGCAGTGAGTAAAATTCTCTCCACCCCCAACTTCTCAAACAGCATTTAAAGCCACAAGAGAATATTACTTACGTGCTAAACTGTGCGTTGCATCAAAAAAAAGATTACATTGATGTTAAGGGATTGAAAAGATCCGTGATGGCTGGAGAGTGTTTAAGGGCTTGCCGAGGTGCCCTTCCTACGTGTTCCCAGATCGCTTTATGATCCAGGAATCAGTGCTCATATATTTGTTGGTTAACTTGACTCTCTCCTCATTAACTCTAAGCTCAAGGGGGACAGATACTTTACCTGTATCGCTATTTTATATCACCGACACTAAGAACAGTGTTTTATGCAAAATAGGGAGTCAACCGATTGTAAAAGGGATGGCCTGACTGACCTTGAGAAACACATGAGATTTGGGTGGTTGGAATTAAAAAGGCGAGACTTTCCCAGCAGGAAGAATAAAGTGAATCATTCTTAGAAGGCTTAAAGACTAAAGAAATAGACTTAAGGAAGAGTGAAGAAGTTGACAAACCCTGAGAAACGAGTGTGTATAATTTAGGAGGTGATCAGATAAAGGGGAACCTGAAGGCTGCTGGAGGTCAGGCTCAGTGCTGTAGAAAATAGAGCACTTGGAGGTTTTCGAAGGTGGCAATGAAATAAAGTAATATTTTAGAAATTTAATATCCAAGAACCTCAAATAGGGTGCCTAGTTTAAGGGTCACTTATGACCCTTGCTTATTCGTGGTGTCATGAAGTTGTGGGGCTTCTCATCTTAAAGCAGATTTGCTCTCTTACTTATTTTTTTTAATTTCTTCTTTTCTCTGTGTCTTACACCATTTCCCATCTACCAAACAGAATATTATATATAGCTTATGTCTATTCTATTAAGTGGAAAACATTTGAAAAACTCAGAAAAGAGCATTAGGGTCTTAAAATAGAGACTCTCCTGGAGTGATCTGCTAAAACATTAGGAGCAGAGAACATACCTGTAACACTCAGGGATTACTACGGGAGCAATTGCAATAATCACGGGAGGGTTAAATTGTTGTGGAGTAGAGAAGCGGGGAATTTGGGCTTCAGAGTACAGCTCGAAACTCACATAAAAAATAGTAGGTTAACAGTTTATTAATAAGGTTGATGTGTTTGCCAGCAAAGGGAAAATTTAGCCTCAAACGTTTACATTGCAGAGACCTGATAGCTAGTGTCCTTCTTGTTATGACTGATCACCCTGTAAAAACAGGACAGATTCCCATCCAAAATCTGGATCAGGTATTATCACAGGTAACACCACACACACACCAAGAGGGTATGAAAACTTTTATTGCTTACATAATGAGGCTTGTCTGGAGAGAGCAGGACATATCTCCCCAGGTGATCTGCAAATGGCTTGAGATAGCAAGAAAAGGTGCCTGGTTTGGGTTTCTAGGATGGTAAGGGGCTGGGGCCCAGGTGAGGGTTTCTGCTGATGGGCAAGGGTTTGCATGGTTTGAACCTCCCACTGGCATCAAAAGAGGAACCACATGGGATTTCTCAGCAGCATGCCCAGATTTGGGGATTTAAAAATAAAAAGACATAATTCCTGTTGAGATGTACTCCATATATTTTTGTTATATATAACTTAAGAATCTCTTCAACAATAAGAAAATACCAGATCATTAAATAAAAAAGACATTTAATTTTTAAAACAAGAAGCCTAAATGTTTAATAAATTATTAAACATACCTAAAGGTTTAATAATGTCAAAAAAACACAGCCCTTCCTCTTCTCAAGCTTTAGCTCTAAAGGAAGCTAGGAAAGTGTGAGTCAGGCACAGGGAAATGGGGATACTTTTATTGACTTAGGTGAATCATGATTCAACACTTGGGACTGAAAATATTGCTACAAAGAGAACTGACAAGAAAAAATAGGAATGGCTAATAGGCAACTAAAGGTATCTCCCACAATATCTATGTCTGTTCTACTGTTATTTAAAAGTAGCATAACATCTTAATTTATACAAAACATTTATTTTGCATTTGGGAGAATCATCTTTACATCATTCAGTTTCTACTTTGTAACTTTCATGTTTATAAGTCTGTGATTTTCATATTTATATGTTTGGGTATTTTCCCTAAGTGGGTTTTGCCTAAAGTGGAAGAAAAATCTAATTTACAACCATTTTGGACTTAATTCCTCTTTACCTCTGGACCTATCCATGGTGCTGGCTAGATCAAGCCCTTACAACAAAATAGTGTCTCTGCTCAGCTTACACGCTGAACCTTAGAGGTGATGTCAGGGAAAGAGACATAAGTCAATATAAATCCATCAAAATTCAGCATCAAAAACAAAGCAATTTTCAGCCCTGGCGGAGTAGCTCGGTTGGTTAGAGTGTCGTTCCCATACACCAAGGCTGTGGGTTCAGTCCCTGGGGTCAGGGCACAGACAGGGTCCAACCAATGAATGCATAAGTAGGTGGAGCTACAAGCCAATGTTTCCCTCTCTCTCTTTCTCTCTCCCTCCCCCTTTGCCTTTTAAAAAAAAAAGAAGGAAGGAATGAACCTCAAATAATTTTGCTTAATACAATACCTATTAAGTGGCAGGGTTGATAATTGAACCTATGATATCTGAGTTCAAAATTCAAACTCCTTCTGATAGGCCCTATCGCTTCACTCATAAAATCAGTCACCCGCTAAACGAGGCTCTCATTCACTCATTCACTCATTCACTCATTCATTCACTGAACCAGTAGTTATCAGGTGCCATCCAGGCACTATGTAGGAGCTGGCAAATTGGAGTATAAATAATAAAACCTTTCTCTCCCTCTCTCTCATTCAGTGTGACAAAGAGCCACTGCAGTGATGGTGTCTCTGTTGGTATAGATAGTAAGCTAGTAAATTTGAGAATCACTGCTCATTATATTTAGACCAATTACTCTGAATAGACTTGAAAAAGAAAAAAAAAAATCAAAAAATGATCTTGAGAAGAGCCACAACGAAACTTTAATGAGGATATTGCCTAAGGCTGGATTTCAGTGTCACTAAAAACACACAAATTATATGCAAATCTGAGAGTATACCTCTGGAAAATCCTTGTGGAAATCACAATTGTAGATCATTTCAAAATGTATGTTTTAGGCGGAGATGACACTTTTAGGACTGTAGTCTATTACAGTCTATCCAAGTTGTTTTCTGCCATAGCCTGAAATTCTATGTGAATATTAAGTTATATTGTTGAAATTCATTTAAAATGTTTTCTATATTTGGCATAATAATGTTGTTATGCTGATACAAATACAAATGTTGAGGTTCCCTAAGCCACTCTTTACTCTAGAGATATATAATTCTCCACTATGCTTATAAGTTCTATTTATCAGTGAGCCATCAAAAAGCAGAGATAATTACCATGTATTTCTCAAGCCTGAACCAATTAATTGCAGGAACAATGAGGAATTAAATGCCTTATGCCATTCTATTCTTGTTTAAAACTTTTTTGTAGGAATCTGTCTTTTGTTCCCCTTTCTTTAAAAGCATTGAAATGTTTTTTCATTAATCTAAAAAACTATGACAACTTCACAGTCCATTCCAGTTTATCAATAGAGAGTCCACCTCTAAGAAACATTTTGCTTTTCTATTAGCCAATCTTCCTCTATTCTCTGGAGAAAAACCTATTTTTTAAATCTACCAATTTATAGAAATATTAGGTGCCAGTGACTTCAATGCAAATGAGAATCAGCTAAAAAAAAAAGTAAGTGAAATTGTCAGAGATTAATGTGGCCTTAGGCCCTGAGTTATACAAGTTCCATAGGTCTTTCTTTCTTTGTAGAAAGAAAGTTTCTACATCTTGAAATAATTTTATAAATATAATCTTCAAAACCATACTAAGAGGTAAAATAATGAAAAGGATTTTGCCTACATCTACTTTGCCGGTTGAAATAAAATACAGATTAGCAAAGTGATCTGTGTTATTTCTAATGCTCTGAGAATACAACATAGGAGGCCTTCTATACCAATATATAAAAAAAGCCACAAAATTTTGGTTTGGTTTGCCATCTGTAAGAAGATCAAGTGGCATTTTTTTCAGTCCTACTATATAATTCAAATAACCATAAATCATCCAGATAACTATATTCCATAAAGTTCAAGTGAATTGTTTCACTGCACTGCATACAAATAACAACAGTTACAGTAAGCTTATACACATGGAAGCCTTAATGTTTTGAAGACGCATAACCAAGTCAAAGATCCACCTAAGTATTTATTTTGTTGAGTGAGAGTGGAACTTTATTTCTTGGTAAAGATAAAGCAAACAATTATGTATTTATTATAGTTGACTAGGATTACAACAATTTAAACTGACTGCAAAATAAAATGGAAAGGAGAAGGTAGGACAGTATCTTTTCAACTGTTCTCACCTCCACCTTTGGTCCTCTAAGCAACATTTATTACTTGTCATCAATTTCTTCATTAACTACAAACTTTATAGCGGGATGACAGGTGGAGGAGAAGCCGTAGTCCTGATTCTCAAAATCTGTTCAGGCTCAAAAGGGGGCTAAGCATACACAACTCAGGTCATCTTGCATGTAAATATAAGAAATCATTTATATAAAATACATAAATCAGAAGGGTCAGGGAGAAGGGGTTTATTTTTTGCTTCCCTTTGCCGGGTTCACTTTTCCTGCTGCATAAGCTTCTTATCAACATTAATTTTAGCCTCCAGAGATGTTTTGCATAACACAGAATGTTAATGCAGCGTCTAAAACAGTGCTGCAAACCGCAGTTCCAAGTGCATTAGGAGGGTGCATCATTTCCATCACAGGGGCCACGGTGTCATTTGAAACGATTACTCATGAGACAGAAGCAATACATAATTAAGCAGTGTGTGACATGCAAAAAAAGGAATCAAGGAAGTTTAAACAGTAAATGCTTCTCCTGTTTTCCTGGAGGACAGGAGAACTCCGCAGCTCCCTCTCATTTCCAGTTGGAAACGGAGGGGTGTTGAGGACCAAAGCTATGCATCCCAGCAGTGAGCAGAAAGACCTGGGCCTCGGAAATGAAGAAATGGGCTGAGGCCAATTTACATCACTTGCGATTATAAATTCTCTACAAAATTCTTACTGAGTTCACATTATTTGCGTTGAATCTATTTTTTGGTTTCCGTTTTACATCTTTTGTGCGTGTGCGCTTACATTTCTTTTAACTCTCTTGAAATAGCCTTGAAATCAAAGTGTTGTGCCAACTCTGAACAGGAACAGGAAAGAAAGAGGGCCAGCTTTCTCTAATGCATTCAAGTTTATAAGATTCTTGGAGGGTGTTGTTTTTTCCCCAGGCTTTCACACTTAACCGATGCCCCAGTACCAGCCTGAATAGTAATGAAATATAATAGAGGGCATCAGTCATGGGCCCACACCAGGGACATAACCCGGCACAAAGACGCAGTCCCTCTGGCTTAATGAAGCCTCTTAAAGAGAAACCATCTGCATTCAAATTCAGATGAGCCATCAGAGCTTGTAAAGAAGGAAAATAACACTTCTTATCCTGACTGATCCCAGAAACTAGAGTGTACAGTTTCTAAGGGCAGGCGCTGGGACAGGGGACCTCTGCGATTCTTCTTTTCCTTCCCCTATGTCTTGTGCTTCATCAAAGTCCTGCGCACACAATGCTTCCAAGGCAAAGGTTGGAAGAAACATTATAGAAGATGAAGCATTAAACCGCAGAACAGAAAGTAAAAGGTTATAAAGAGTTGGACTTCATAAGATTTAGATCAGCAATTTTTTATTTTTATTTTTTTTTTGCAATCCTCAAGGTTTGCCGCCAGCCTATGGAGTTGAAATTAATATCCGCAGGATTAAGTCTCATGGCCCTTAGAAAGAACCAACCCTGCCAATACTTTGATTTTGGACTTCTAGCCTGCAAAACTATGAAACACTAAATTTTTGTTGGTTAAGCCACTTAGTTTGTTGGGTTTTGTTATGACAGCCTCAGCAAACCAATACAAAAAGAAAGATCATTTGAAACTGCTGTATTAGTTTCCTATTGCTGCTGAACAAAGTTCCTTAACACAATAGAAGTGTATTCTTTCAGAGTTCTGGAGACCAGAATTGTGGAATCGAAATGTCAGCTGAGCTGCACTCCCTCCAGAGACTTCAAGGGAGGTTCCTTCCCTCACCTCGTTGGCCGCATCACTCTAGTCTCTTCCCCAGCCTCCCATTGCTTTCTCTACATCTCTCTTCTCTTATATGTGTCTCATAGAAGGATACTCGTCACGAGTCACTAGATTGGGGCTCACCCGAAAAAATTAACGTGTAGGTTTTTTCATTATAATCAATTAAGCACATTTCTATAAACAACGGTCAATTTCCATGCCTTTATCCTCAAAATAGAATTATTCTCCTCTCATTTTTAGTTTTGAAGCATTAACGGGAATCCTATTTACGTAGTCCTAGCAGGTTACCAGACTTGTTACTAGCTACTAGATTTCTGGAGTACAGTTTGACTGCACAGGGAAATTTGGAATATTGGGGAGAAAAATTGGGGAGAAAAAGAAAATAAAGTTCATTATGAAAGCAATACTATAGAATTGTAGTATATATCAGAGTGTTAACTACAACAGAAATGAGTTTTCCCAGCAACCATGTAGCTGGAGCAACTGGTTTAAAATGTCTATTTGAGCAACTTTTCCAAATAAAACACTATGTCATAAGAACTGTTCTGAGCAAATGAGATAATTACATATAAAAGCTTTGTGGGGGAAAAAATATATGCATATACATGCACCTATATATACATGTATGATTTCATAGAGTTATTAAAATCACTTGTACATTTTGTATTTCAGGTTAAATCTTTATGAGCAACAGTACAGAATATAGAAACTAAAGAGAACGAAGAAAGAAGAAAAATAATTGAAGAGGAAAAATAGGACCCTGCTTTGCAAACACCTAAAATCTCAAGTCAGAGAAACCCAGAAGGTAATAGATAATTAGGATGAAACACTCAGTGAGAAGGAAGGATGGAAATATTTTTAAGAAAAAGAATGAGACATCTGGGAGATATCAAAGGCTTGTTGGGATATAAAGAATGGTCTAGATGATCATCTTCAGGAAAGGATTTGCCAGACATCAATGGCAATAGGAACCTTATCTATTAATAACTTTATCTCTCCTAGGCCAACCTTCTGGAAAATTTTGACATCAACAGATTTCCTTGAGCAAATAATAACTACATAGATCTGTCAACTTGGTGAAAGCAATAAGTCAAAAATAGTCAATGTCAAAACGAAGTGCTTCTAAAGGAGCTGCTTGGAAAGGGTGAATTCTGCAGAAGAATAAACTTCAGTTACACCCATTATCAGCAGGGTCGGACTATTTTGGAGCATGCTCAAGCATCTGTCTAGAATTCTGACTTTAACCACCGCTTTTCCAGTGGGAAAAGAATACCCGTTAGCCCACCTCTCCTGAAAGCCTTGCCTCAATGCCAGGAATTCTGAGAAGGGGGCTGCTCTTCTTGGAAGTACCATTTACCAACAAGACCCTAAAGAGGGGAAAGTATTGATAGAGGACAGCCCCTGACCCTGTCTGATCCTTATCAGGGCAAGAGAAGAAACCTTTCTGGCAGATAGTATTTGCTAATTTCTGCTTCCCTTATAGCCTGCCAAGAAGTCCTGGTTAACATGATAGAAGTAATAGCTTCCAGAGGTGTGATGCCTGTGTGCACAGCTACTACACAGATCAGTCAACACAGCAGTTTGTAAAAAATAAATAAATAAAAATACATTAATTAAACACACAATGTCATCATCTCTACACTGTAAAAAAATGGTGCAAGTATAGCACTTGCTAGTCTAATTAGGAAAATAACTGGCATTTTTTTCTCCACCTGATCAAATATAGCAAGTTAATTTTCATTGCAGGATAGAATTAAGAATTCTTCAGCCTACACAGAACCATGTGTTATCCATAAAACCATGTATTATCTACTTACCATTTTCTATCCTGTTATTTTATGCACAGCTTCATCTTGCTCCAGAAATTATTTAAATAATCTCCCTTTGATTCAAATAAATGTCCATTAAAAGCTTGGTTATCTGATCTGGCCACCCACATTGGTCAATTTAACTAAAGAAGTTATGTACTTGACCCAGAATTAATTTATAGTTATACAGAGCCTCCCAGAGTAGTTGTCTAATAAATTATAGTTGAATGACAATAAATTAAAATAAAAGCCCAAATTATCTCTTGGTTTTCTATAAATCTCATGGTCAAGTCCCAAATAGGGTTATTTTAAAAGTAAAGATGTTACTAATACAAGACAATAATTGCTATCATCTCTTGAGTGCTATGTGCTAGGCATTGTAATAAACTCTTCAGTTGAATCATTTTATTTAACACATCCATCCAGTGAGATAGTTATTAGTTTATCCCCAGTTTTACAAACCAGCAAACTGAGGTTTAGAGAGATTAAGCGATGTGACCACATTACACAACAGGACAAAATTTTTACTCATTGTAATTGTCTTACTAAGTTTCATTGATGCAAGGCCATGTGTAAATAATGTAAACTGTCGTCTCTTTCCCTCACCTTCGCTGGATGAATTCCTGTGATAGGAAACTCTGTGTATCAGTAGAATTGGAAACATATAGTCTAGCTACCTTACATGGAGGTGCATTTTGATGAATACCGAGGAAGGCAAACTCATTCTTATTTTAAATGAGGAATATCATTCCTTTGCTAGAGTTATGCTGTGGAAGTTGCAAGATGGTTATTTTTGTTTTTTCAGTTTTTTTAAAGTAGCATATTTTCTTGAATGCTTAAATAAGAATCTGAAATTCAGAATTTCAAAACCATAAAAAATGGAAAACTTTAATCTTCCTGGAGTTTTCTAATGGTGAAAGTTAGTGAAGTCTTACGTCAACCATAATAAAAACTAAATATGAGCATTGTGTTGCTGCTGAGATTAGACTCTGCAAACTACAGTGTTCCTTTGTAAACTGGTTTTCTGCCAATAGCAAGAACTAGAGAAGAGTTGGAAGCCAGGAAGCAGGAAGAGGGGACTCTCCCCTTTATGCTAGCTTTCTGTTCACTGGGCCAGCAGAACAGCCATGCGTTTGGATGTGGATTTGCTTTCCCTGGCAACATTACCATCTGTGAACTTATGAAATGCCTTATTCTATGCATATTCCACATAATGTTTCTCATTACTGAGGAACTCATTTCATTGCAAAAGAAAGGCAGCCATGGAATCACCCGTGGGATCACTGGTCTTATCATATAAGGAGCCGGCCTAAGAGAAGGGTGAAACATAGCCTATCAGAGACCCAGTTGTGGTGCTAGTAATGAAATAAACACCATGAATTATTGGAATGCTGTTTTACAGAATACTGATTATAAATTAAATCAGTAACCTATACGTAGTGTTGTTTCTTCTAAACTATAATACACAAGTACAGGAATCAAAAAGTGAAAGTGAATTTACCTCGTATCACACCTAATAATCCATTCAGAAACTTTTCCCTAATCAAGAAACATGGGTTGATATTAGTTTGGGGTCTTAATTACCACACAAGAGCCAATTGTCAAATCACTGAGAAATTTTGAAAGCTGGTTGTTAAATAGTCATTATATAAATCTTAATATTAAATAAATTAACTAAATATAAAGGAAATGAATACTTGACAGATATTTCTTAATTACTTTACTACATTTAACTATTTTCTACTTTGAGTTCATTTACATCAATTGAATCTACATTGTATCTGAAAAATTTCTTCATATTATTGGATCATGTGAATACCTTAAAGTCAACTATGATGAAAGTATTCACACCATAAATACAGGCAAGTTCTACGAATTTGGGCTTTCTCTTTCCTCCCAGAATCTACTTGTTAAATATATATCAGCATACCACTGGTTGAACTCTGTAAATTTTTTTTTTTTTTTTTTGTCAATTAACCGTCTTAATAGGCTCTGCCCATACTTGGCAACAGCAAGGGGAGAATAAAAGGTAAGAGGAGAAAAGAAGGAGTTTCCTTTTTCCTGTTATTACGTTGTCAGCATAATGCCAATAAAAGCACTTCACCCTGGCAACAGCAGCTGGCTCCAGTCGTCAGCTTCTTTCAACACCCCCAGTAAGTACCGCGCTGGATTCTAAGAAGCAATGTAATAGTCTCAACTCTTAGGGGTGGCGATGAGAAAATATTGTCCAACTCCATCCAATTTTTCACCTTTGATTCGACAATTCAAGAAGAGACCTAGACTACTTTTGTCACTTATCTAAATTAAATTATGTTTTATCATAAATTATGTATTTATTATGTCATTTGATATATGATATTGATGAAAGTTACATACAAAATATTCTCAGGCCCTAAATATCCCAACTCACATGTTCCCCTCCCTTCTTTTCTTGAGGCTACTTCTTAAACACACAGAACTATCCTATCTGGAGCTAATCACAAATAATGTGATCTTTTGGACTGTTTATTATTGTCTTTATATTTCAAATAGAGTCCATGGACACCTCTTCTTCATTTACCTGAAACGTTTGAAAAAGGAATTATAGCAGTTTTTCAACATCAAGGGACTTAGGTATGTTTAATAACCATTTTTGCATTAGTGAATATTTGCAATTACTGATCACACACCCACACAGTGACATAATCACATCATTCTTGTTGTGAAGTATAATCCTGAAGGTTGGGCCAGATGGTCTTGTTTTTTTCCCCCTTTTCTTTTTTCTTTAAACTAAGATTTGTGCCTAGTTAGGAAAGACTTTTTATGAGCTTCTACATAATGGCCTCATTTATTTGTTAAACAATAACACAACCTTATTTTTGCCACAAGTAATATCTTGGTCATATAACACTGATTTAGAATTGTTTCTGCAATAGTGTCTTTCAGTAACAGTGTGTTTGTGTGTACATAGCCAGTGAGTGTAAACAAAATTTTCTTGGTTTTATTTACATTACTAACATTTATTACATTTATTGATTAGTTATTCTGTTAGAAGCAACAGCGATAGCTGCTAAACTTTCATATGTTAAAAATGACTGTGGTTAAATATAAGTAAAAGTTTCATGTTTTAAAAATTACTACTTTTAAATATAATATAATATATATTCTTTACAAATGTAAAGAAATGCCAGCTTTCAGAAATATCTTAGACTTGTAAACACAATGTAATTCACTCTTGTTTTCCTCATATGCAATTTTGTATTATTTTTTCCATTTTCTCAAATGTGGAGCTTTATAAATGTGATGGAAGACTCACTAATATTAAAATAATTTAGCAGCCATTCCACAACCTTCAAAAGGATCTGAAACAAAATTACTCCATATACACAAAACACTAATGTAGCAGGCACTGAGATTTAAACTCCCAGAGAAAAACAATGGCTTGTTGCCTGTAGTTCCTATGGATCAGGACAGAGCTGGTTAAGTGCTTATAACTGGCTTAGGAGGAGACCATAAAACCAAGAAGTTTTACTAACGTCTCCTCATGTATTATGTTAAAAATCACAAGGAGTGGCTTGGAAGTAGAATTAAAGTTCAATAATTAAATAATCTAGTGACCCAGTCAGTCGATTTGTATTTAGTCAAAATATCCAGAGATTCCCCAGACATATCAAGTTAACTGGATCATACTTAATATTCATCAGTAAAATTATTTATTCCTAGTTTTTTCTTAATGATAAAAGGAAAATTAGAATATTGTTATGTTCTAAAGGTCTCTACGGGTTTCTTTCTTGATGTTTTTAATATCAAAAACTATCCTAAAATTCATAAAGAAGTTTGATTTACTCTTACTGGTGTTTTAATCACTGGCAGGTTTTGGCTTATTGCATGATTTTTTAAAGGAAAGTTATATTTTAAGGTAAATTATATATTTTATTTTAAAGTAAATTACATATTGTATACTTGCAAATTATCGTTCAGTAAAATTTACCCATTTCGCTGTACAGTTCTGCAACTTTCAACAAACTAATTCAGACTAAACTACTCACTGTCTCCCATCCTCTCCTACAAATTAAAGGCCAGAATAGGAAACTGTCCAAAAGATAAACAATAGTTGGGAGAAGATAAATCTAAGTATCTAGTTAAGATTGCATCAATTTATAATTTAATGTCAGTTCCTGGCATTTCACAGGGGATTGAAAGAAGAGTGTGTTTCTTACAAACACTGTTACCCTTTTCTAAACCTGTTAAAAACACTGTGCACGACACCTTAGTTTCCCTTACACCAGGGTTTACATGGCATATTTCTCTCAGTGACATAGACATATTTTCCACTTCAAAAAACTAATATGTTTTCTTTCTATTTAAAAATGAAAATCGTAAAGCCCACTGTGTTAACCATTCAGTAACCACATGGAGCTAAACATCTCCCTTGAAAATTCTCTTGCCCTCCTCATTTTATATTTATTATTTTTTCATTGTATAAGTCATATACATAACCATAAATATGAGAATATAAAAAAGCATATAGCAATCCTATTTGCTGTCATCACTCCTACATACTATTATCATTTTGCTCTGTAATACATATTTTTTTAAAATATATCTTTATTGATTTCAGAGAGAGGAAGGGAGAGGGAGAGAGAGATAGAAACATCAGTGATGAGAGAGTCATTGATCGGCTGCCTCCTGCAGGCCCCCGACTGGGGATCGAGCCCGCAACCCGGGCCTATGCCCCGACCGGGAATCGAACCCCGATCTCCTGGATCCTAGGTCGATGCTCAACTGCTGAGCTATGCCCAGCCGGGCTATAATACATATTTTAAGTAGAAAATCTATATTTTATAGAAAATGGGATTCATTTATGCATAGCAATTTATAACTTGATATTTTACTTTAAAAATTATTATTACTACACAAACCAACTTGGGTGAATCCTAAAAGAATTATGCTGAGAGAAAAATCCCAGATGTTACACACTGTACGATTCCGTGTACACAGTGCTCTAGACATGCCGCAGCTATAGAAACAGGCCGGGCTGGTGGTCACCAGGGCGGGGGAGCAGGAGCTGGGCGCAGCAACAAAGGGCAAGGGCAGGGGGGATCTTCGTGGCCATGGGACCGTTTGCTCTGTGTTGATTAACAGCCAACTGATTGACAACTTCAAATTTAAATGAAACTTGACTTCTCCTAATTTGACTTGATAATTGAAATGAATTAATTAAAATGCACTTAATCATAAAAAATAAATGTTTTTATTTCTGAAATACAATATTAGAACTATTATTGTGATTGTGTCTAATTCTACCCACAAATGTTTCTCTTTAAGAAAAAAGATTCTAAAATTTTCTGCTAATAGCGATCACATTATTTTTCTGAGAAATAATTCACTACTAAAACTTGAAAGCGGGCACCACGACTGCTGGCTGCCTTGTCAACAGTGATGCCCCTCATGGCATCTGAGTACCGAGCTCTCAGCTCTTGGTAATTGCCTAAAGAATAAAGCAGCGCCAGGGTGGCGTTTATAATGTCTAAATAGCTAGAGTAGCTGCCATTATAATACCAGAAATCCGTCTAGTTATTAAGGTTTGAGATTAGCATTCCTAATAAGGGATTATGCAGCAGTGTTAGGGGAAAAAACTTATATTTGGAAATGTCATCAAAGAGAATTAAAAACGTTTTCAGCAAATAATTGCTAAGTAGACTTTGAACTATGCAGTCTTAGTAACACTATAATTAGCTAACTTCATTAGCCACCAAACATCTGAACACAAAAGAATATGTTAGCACCGAAACAAAAGTGTGGAAAGTTAGTGAATGCATCGGATGGAGAGTAATAAAATAGGTTTTTACAAATGCCACACATAGATAGATTTAAAGATTTTGTTACCCAACATGTGTTTACGCTGGATTATATGTTCTGTCTCATTCCTAAACTGTGCTTAGGACAGTGTTGCTTAGGTAGAAAGTATGCCCAATATAGAAAAATATTTTCTCAGATTTAAAACCAGATCTTCACAGATGCAGCATAAATTGTTAGTAACTGACAATTATAAAGCAAATCTTTTTTTTTTTAACAGAAAAATCTAGTCTAAGATAAGCAGACATTTCAAACTTAAGTCTTACTAAGTTGAGTTCATACCCAAGCCTCTATAGCATGACATTTCCACTGAACTTGTTTTATTTACTGAGGAAGCCAGAACTGGCTTATTCCAGTTTCGAGGTTTCTCCACAAAGCACCTTCGAATTGCTCACTACGGATGGTTCAGCCTTCACCTAGACTCCCTCCCTCCAGTCCAAGTTGAGCAAAATAAAAAAGAAAAGGTGCAGTGGGTTGAACAGTGTTCCCCCTCCCCAAAGTCAGGTCCGTTCGGTGCCTCGGAATGTGATTCTATTTGGAAATAAGGCTTCGGCAGGTGTCGTTAGTTAAATTGAGATGATGTCACACTGGATTAGGATGGGCCCTAAATCCAATTACTGGTGCCCTAATGAGAAGAGGAGAGGACACTCCCAGAGACACAGAGAGAAGGCCGCGTGAGGAGAGGCGGAGAGGAGAGCAGTGCCGCTGCAGCGGGGGGAGCCGAGGGCGCCGGCCGCCCCCGAAGCTGGGGGCACGGAAGAGAGGTCAGCGCCTTCAGAAGGAACTAGCTCCACCCACACCTTGGTTTTCGGCATGTGGCCTTCTGAATTGAGAGAAGAAATGTATGTTGCTCTAAGCTACCGAGTTTGGGGTAATTATAAATGCCAGCCCTAAGAATTAATATGGAAGGTAAAAAATACAATCTAAGAGCAAAATTGAGTTTGTCAAATAGAGTCATGATATTTTTGTTCATGCAATTCCCATCTCCTGACACCCCTTGCTTCTACTTCTAAAGGACCTTATCCAGTCCTTCCATTTTCTAATTGTTCAAAGTCCCCCTCTGTGTCTCAGAAGTGGGTAGGTATGTAAAGCTCCTACATACACTCTCCCTCGCTGTATCAGAACTTGTATGCCTTCAGTGCAGCACATATATCTTCTTTTAAAATTATATTTGAATTTTACCTATGGAAATATTATAAAAAATAATAAAGCTTCCAGGGATACATACATCACTCTTTCTTTATAAAACGTTTGAATAATACAACACATGTCGGTATATAGTCCAATTTTAAATTAAACCATATAAAGTAAACATTCTATCATTTGATAAATACTTAAAATACAGTATGTAATAGCCACCTGGTACTTCATCTCATAGATGCACCGTAGTTCACCTAATCAGTTATTATGGGAATATTTGGTGGGTATCTTTTCTGCCCAGTGTAAATGATAGTGTAATGGTCCACTTTACACATCAATCTTAGGTCCCATATCTAGTGTTTTCCTTAGTATACAATCCTAAAAGCTGCATTTCTAGTTCAAAGGGTATGAACAATTTTTAAGGCACTTGATCTGTGTTGCCAAACTTGATTCAAGAAACACTGTACCAAGTAGACCCCCTACTGGCACCGATCTATGCCTCTTAATCAGAATGAACACAACTTAATAATAGACATCAATTTTGAATGATGCTTTCTTGGTGTTGACAATTCCATTTTCTCTCTTTTTCTTGATCAATCTGTCTAGAAGTTTGTCAATTTTAATAATCCTTTTAAAGAACCAATTTTGACTTTGTTGATTTTCTTATTTCTGTTTTCTCTATCATTAACTTCTCTAATTTGTCTGATTTCATTTATCTATCTACTTGGTTTTAGCATGCTTTTCTTTTTTATTTCTTAAGGTAGAAACTTAGATCACTAAAGTATAAAAATAGTTTCTAATATATGCATGTAAAGGTATATATTTTCCTCTAACTTAAACTACAAAATGTTGTACGTCGTTATTTTCATTATCATTCAGGTTAAAACATTTTCTAAATTCCCTTGTAATTCATTTTTAACCCAGAGATTATTTAGAAGCTTGTCCAATTTCCAAATATTTGAGATTTTCCTGGCATCTCCTTTTTATTTAGTCTCATGTAATGCTGCTATGGTTAGAGAATATTTTCTTCATGATTTTGATCTTTGAAATTTCTTGAGATTTATTTTGTTGTCCACCATAAATTCTATGTTAATAAAGGTTCCGTGTGCAATGATAAGGGCCTCTATTCTCCAGTCACAATAGGAAGGAAGCCATTGATCCATCATATCCAGCACAGAGCCTTCTAGTTCCATCCTTAACTTTACTTACTTTCCATTTATAACCAAGCTCAGAAAATCTGTCCAGTTATCCTGCTATAAAGTCTTAACAGACTCAAAATATTTTCTTTATTCTGAATGAACAATTTTTATAATATAAGAAGACTGAACAATATATGATTTCATACTTAAAGTAGGAGTTTTTGTTTTTATTTTTTCAAAAAAAAATACAGTTTGGCTAAAACACTACATTTTTTAATCTTTTTAAAGATGCATATAAATTTTTTATTGCAAGTTTCTAATTGGCTTAGTTGCCCAAAATAAAAGTAGCCCAGACTGATTTGGAATTATAAATCTGAAATAGTTCTTTGAGATGTTTATATCAGGAAAAATTACTTGAGATTTCTACACCAGCTCTATTTTTATTACTGTTATTATTTCAAGATTATGATATTTGGAACTGATGTATTTTTACTATAATTAATGGGTGTCAAATTGGCCTTTTCTCATTTTAAACATTCTGCAAATATGTACCATAATTATAATTATATAAATATGTGTAAGCAATATACATAAATATATATTGATATATATCAAATATTTATATATGTTAAAGAGAAAAGCAGACCATAACATAAAACATAGTGATAATAATATAAACTGTGTTCTTAGGATATCAGATTATATAGATGTGGTTGGTAGGTAATGCAACTAATTGCATATAGACTAGCAGACAGATTGGGATAGAAGTCATTACAGCCTATTTACCTGTTGATGACAGGACTGAACAAAAAAAGATCACCCTTGCCAATTTTATAGGCTCCGTCCTGTCTGGTAAAGATTAAGAAATATACCTTTACCAGGGGATTTTGGCTACATGAATAATATGTCTGAAAGCCTCAAAACAAAACTCTGAGGCCGCGACAAGTGTAAATTATTTGCCCCGTGGAGATGACGTCTCTGCAGAAAATGTAGGGGAACAGCCCTGTCCTATGTGTCCCTCAGACCCTTTCTCATAGGGAACACATTTTGCTCTTAATTTCCATACATTTATCTTAATTACCCTGAAAGAAATTAATGTCACTATTTTCTTTTTATAAATGGGGGGGGAAATGACTGAGCAGTTAGCTGAGTGTTAAGGGGTGGCCCCGGCCCCCAGGAGCAGCCGGCGGGGAGGCGGGCTGGGCCCGGGCCCGGGGCGGGCAGGCCGCGCTGCGGCTCCTCCAGGGGCTCGGGCTGCGCGGGGCCGGCTCCCCGCTCCGGGCCCCCGCCCGCAGCCTGAGCCTCCGCTTTGGCCGCCGGCCCCGAGCCCCCGGAGGAGCCGCAGCAGGCAGAGCGAAACGGCCACGGAGGGGCTCCACGGACAGCACTTGGTCAGCAGCACGCGGCCATGTAGAGGAGAAAGAAAATACGGAGCATCCAAGTCCCCGGCCTCGGGGGGGCCGCGCCCCTGCGGCTGCGCTCTCAGCTCCATGTGTAAGTGGTTCCTGCAGGCGGCGTTTCCCCCTTACCTGTAAATAACACCCACTTCCAAGGCTCTGTGTGAAAATTTCATAATAATTTAAGCAAACCTCACAATTTTATGGAGAATAAGTAGCAGTTTATTTCCATTTTGCTGCTAGAGCTGCCAGCCATCGCCACCTGCGCGTAGGACGCCTCTGACCCGAGGCCCTGAGCCCTGGGCCCTCACCAGTGGGCCACGGGGGGCAGCCAGCCCCCGGCACCGCCCCGCTCGGCGCTGCCGCCTCTGGCCACGGGGGGAGCCAGCCCCCGGCACCGCCCCGCTCGGCGCTGCCGCCTCTGGCCACGGGGGGAGCCAGCCCCCGGCACCGCCCCGCTCGGCGCTGCCGCCTCTGGCCACGGGGGGGAGCCAGCCCCCGGCACCGCCCCGCTCGGCGCTGCGGCCTCTGGCCACGGGGGGAGCCAGCCCCCGGCACCGCCCCGCTCGGCGCTGCCGCCTCTGGCCACGGGGGGAGCCAGGCCACGGGGGGAGCCAGCCCCCGGCGCCGCCCCGCTCGGCGCTGCCGCCTCTGGCCACGGGGGGAGCCAGCCCCCGGCACCGCCCCGCTCGGCGCTGCCGCCTCTGGCCACGGGGGGAGCCAGCCCCCGGCACCGCCCCGCTCGGCGCTGCCGCCTCTGGCCACGGGGGGAGCCAGCCCCCGGCACCGCTCTGCTCGGCGCTGCCGCCTCTGGCCACGGGGGGAGCCAGCCCCCGGCACCGCCCCGCTCAGCGCTGCCGCCTCGGGCCACGGGAGGAAGCCAGGCCACGGGGGGCAGCCAGCCCCCGGCACCGCCCCGCTCGGCGCTGCCGCCTCTGGCCACGGGGGGGAGCCAGCCCCCGGCACCGCTCTGCTCGGCGCTGCCGCCTCTGGCCACGGGGGAAGCCAGCCCCCGGCACCGCTCTGCTCGGCGCTGCCGCCTCTGGCCACGGGGGGAGCCAGCCCCCGGCACCGCCCCGCTCGGCGCTGCCGCCTCGGGCCACGGGGGGGAGCCAGGCCACGGGGGAAGCCAGCCCCCGGCACCGCTCTGCTCGGCGCTGCCGTCTCGGGCCAGGCCTCGGTGGCCACGGGGGCAACAGGGAAAACAGCCTGGGGCCAGCCACCCAAACGCTCACCAGCTGCCTGTGCGCCCCGGGTCACCCGTGACTTACAGGAAAAGGAGCACAGCGCCTGGCTCGTCCTGCCCAGCGCCACTCGGTCACCCCCCCGGCGCGGGCGCTGCGGCCGCTGGTTTGCGCGGCTGCCGTGCCCAGTCCGCGGGGTTCGGTCGGTGCTGAGCCAGCGGGGACATCGCTCTGACTCCGCTCCGTTTACCCTCAAATGTAGCTGCAAGGTTCAGATCGTCAGCCGTGCTCTCAAAACTATGTCCAATTGCCACAGAATAATGTTAGGATTTTGTTATTTGGGGAACAAATATGATCATTGGGGGCTTTTGATTCTGTTCCGTGTGCTCTCGGATTTCAATGTGAACATTTGTGATAAATGATAAGAATTTTTAAAATGCCCATTTAATGCCCTCATAACCGCCTTTCATATGCAGAATTACACTACTGAATAATAAATGATATCCTTTGACATATAGTTGTTTGTTTTCATTTCGTACATAAAATGAGAAACAACATAAAATTTGTTAAAAAACTCAGATATGGGAGATGTCATCAAATGGCCTTCAATACTGTGATTCTTAAACCAATTTCTCATTCAAATTTTACCTTCTTTACAGACTTTTCCATTCAGGAAAATGCCCTGCAAATGCCCAAGTTGACACATTTCTCTCTAGGAAATTGCATTTATTTCCTTTTTATTGGGTACATTTTGGTACTTGTGACAGTTTATTTCCTTGTTTTAATTATTTTTTATTAGAGTATTGTGATGTAATGTGCTCTGGGCTGTTTATCTGTTGCAAGATGTTCATTTGCAACATAATTAAACTCATATTTTTCTCTGTCCCCTGAGTAAAGGTTCGACTTTAAAATTTTGATTGTTATAGCACTTCTACTGATTGCCTAAAAATCTGAATACACAATTGTGTACACTTCAAAATACAATGATGAAAACTGTGTACATATTTCACAGGACACATTGTGAAGTGAAATCTAACATTTCCTCCTAAACACACTCATATTAGGTGTCTAATCTCTCCCATTCTCAAGGAGAGAAAACAGGAAAAAAAAGAATCACAAAGTAAATCACTGGAGAAATGGACCCAGGAAAGCTGAGAGTAAGTTCTGACTACACAATTTACTAATTTGTGGTTGGGGACAAATTCTTAATCTCACTAAGCCTAAATTACCTTATATGTATAGAAGAAATGATAACACAGGATCATTTCTGAGAATCAAAAGAATTTGTGTATATGAAATTCTTCTATATTCTAAAGCATCATTCATGTGTGATTACTGTACATCTTCAAAGATTGTACCCAAATGTGAAATATCAAAAAACTAAAGATTCAAAAATCTTCTCTTTGTAACTTTTGCCTAATGTTTATGCAAAAGTGCACTTGAAACTCTCCTCTATGCCAGTGCTTGTCACAGGCTCAGGTACCTGCAGAGCTTCTTCAGATTCCAGTTCAGCAGGTCTGAGCTGAAGCACAGCATCCAGGACCACTCAAAGCATGAGCCAGGATCCCTGCCTGTTCTTAAACCATTCGTCCCCAGCCCCTGGCAATGAGATAAAGAGCTTGTACCAGAATTCGAACCAACGAGGATGCCTTCATAAAGGAAGTCCAGTTATTAAAAAAAAAATGTCAGCTCTACAAAACAAGAGTATTTGGTGGTGCCATTCATTTCCATCTGGCGGAAACTCATCCCAGTGTGAACTGGAAAACAATTGGTTTCATCGGGCACTTTGAGTAGCACTGTTTTAGACTGTTGGGGGAGGGAAGACAGAATTTAAAATGTCATTTCATTTTCCGTTTGTTGTAAAATTGATGTCCATCCGAAGTCTCTAAAGCAATGGTGCTTTAGGGGGGAAGTGCTATTAACTAATGGTTAATCAGCAAAATGTTGGACTCTAATAAATCTGAGTCAAATTTCCTGTTCTGCCACTTACTAGCAGTATGATTTTTAGGCAAATTATTTAACTTCTCTAAACCTCAGTTTTCTCAACTACAAGCTGTGAATGATGATACCTATCTCATAGATATCATATCATCAATTTACCTATTCAACAAATATCTATTGATTTCTGGATAATAGCATAGAAGTGAAAAAGACAAAGTTCCTACTTATATCTGATGCCATGTTCACATGAGATAATAAATATAAAAGAAGCTGGCAGTGACTTTTTTCCTTTCCTATCTCCATTTTTCTCTTTCCCAGATCATACACACAAACTCCCAATTAAATATGGACATGGTGAATTATGCTTGATTTTAATACTATTATAATAACAAAATCTGAGACAATAAAACATCTGATAGGCAGTGTCGTATTAAAGGCTTATTCCTTGAGGCCAAGCTGACCAGAGTTTAAAGCTCAGCATCAACAGCCTCTAACCTATGAAATATTATGCAAGTTACTTAACCTTCTCCAGCTTCAATATCCTTCTTTATACACAGGCATGATAAGCTCTATTTAAAAACACTGTTAAGGAAATTAACTGATATGTAAAGATCTTGGTGAATGGAAAGAAGTCAAATATTGTAGCTGTTTTAACATTAAGAGCCCAATTCTGGATGAGACCATTTAGAGACAGATGGTTGGCATGCCTTGTTGCAACCCTGATATTTTGGTCCCCAAGGAAAAGGACTGTTCATGATTTCCAATACATCTCCAATGCATGCTTTAGATATTAATAGCTTTTCTACATTTGTTGAAAAAAAAGAAGGGAAAGATGGAAGGAAGAGAAAGAAAATACAGGCTGACCGAGGCCTCAATTCATAGGTGTGTCACACACAGCAGGTCACTGTAGGGAACCTGCCATACTGCATACAGTGCTCACCACCCCCGCCTAACGCAGGAATGACTGATAGGCCCGGGTACGTGTGTGCCTCGGGGCATGGGTTACTCTATCATTAGAGTCATTTTTCTCTGTCATTTGCCCTACGGGCAGATGAGGGTTGAAGTTAAGGTCCCTTTAAGTCTGACTCACAGAGTGCCTACACGATTAATCACTGGACAATGACTTCCTAGGAACATAGCCTTCATGTACATCTGAAAAAATGTCCTTATCCTGAAGTTATGACTTTCTTGTCCCTTGTAAAATTACACAACTGAAAAAGAAATTAAGTTATTTAAGTTATTTAGTGCCATTCTCTATGTTAACAAATTACAAAGACACTAAACAACCCAGAAAATAGTTTGTGGTTACTTTCTTTAAAGCATCTTGAGGTGTGTTTTTTTCACTTCATTGTGAGTTTAAAATATCAAAAATTCACCAAGCCCTGGCCCGATAGCTCAACTGGTTAGAGTGTCATCTCGATATGCCAAGGTTGTGGGTTTAATTTCCATTAGGGTACATACAAGAATCAACCAATGAATGTATAAATAAGTGGAACACCAAATCAATCGCTCTCTCTCTCAACAATAAATAAATTTTTAAAATATTCACCTAATAAACCATTTTAGTGTGTACCCACACAGTGAAGAGTTTTTCCTATGATCAGCCAGCACACCCATGCCTTAAAGTAAGATAAGCCTGTTGGCCTTTAGTCTGGTCTTTGTGGGCACAGAGGGCAAGTAAGCCTCCTTCTGTATTAGGGTCAGTCAGAGCCGAACTGTGAAGTATTCCAAAATGACCTCGGCTGTCAGAGGGGATGGGGAACTGGGTAAAAGAAGGTGAAGAGATTTGCCAAAAAACATCTATACAAAAAATATAGACAGGGACAGCAATGTGGTGATAGCCAGAGGGAAAGCGGGGGGCTAGGTGGAGGTAGGCAAGGGGGGTTGGAAAAGGAAAGAGACTTTGCTTGGGGCACTGGGTGCATAACGCAAGGGGTAGATGATGTTTTATTACTGCGTTGTCCATGTGAAACCTGTATGGATTTGCAAAGCAGTGTCACCCCAGTAAATTCAATTTTTTTAAAAATGTCCTCTTTATCACTTTTTTACCTACTTCTCACCTCATTTAGAAGCTACTGCTCTGAGGCCCTCCCAGGAGGCCGCCCGGCGGTGATGCCCTCTTAGCCCGAGGGGCATGCGCACACTCCGGCACCTGTCCTCTCCCTGCCATGAAGAAGTGCCATACACGCCGGGGGACCTTTGCCTTTCAATCTGTCCCGTTGTCCTTGACTTCAGCTCCCAGGGTAACAATAAGTACATTTGAAAGTTCCGTGAAACAGGACACTTACATTTTAACCAAATTATTCCGGTATCTTCCAGCATCTTAGGGACATGAGCTGTGATGACCATCATCGCCAAACATATAATTGGTCCTACTTTCTGGTTGGCTTCAAAATTATACTAAATGACAGAATAGGATAAAGTCCCTAAGAGATACCTAAACATTGCACATGGAAGCTAAGCAGGGGAAGAGATTGTGCATAGCTAGAAAAACCAGGAGAGAATTCTTGGAATAGTTAATATACCCACAGAACATTAAAGAGTGATTAGAATTCCTATAGATTGAGACAAAATTGAGGTCATTGTTATTTCATTTTTATCAACAGATAAAGCAGTGCTATGTTTAAAGGTTATGAGATGTGTTTTGTGATGAAAAGAATTTATAAATATATTGCCATATACTCCTCAAAGTAAAAAGTGCAATATATCTTGCAAATTCATTATGCAAAAGATTTAAACAAGATCTAGATCTTTTAAGAAACTCAGGTTATTGTATATATAATCTCAGATAAGGAGATGGGGAGGTGGAAACAGTGAGGGGGAAAAATTAAAACTCTCTAAATCACTGAACCCCAATGCAAAATTTGAGACAGTGTGGTTTAGCCCTACATTACTTATTTATAAAGTTAGATATATTTAGAAGACAATGAGGGAAACACAGCGATGCTATTGCTGTGAGCACTGATTGTATCTGTCTCCAACCCACTGCAGGCAAAATTACAGCTCTTGGAAACCTGATTGTCCTCTGTTAAACACTATAATTTCTAATATAATTGGCCAATAAATAACAACATAGATTAATTGTTGTATTTAAATACTGATGAGATTCATTTCTATTGAGCTTTGGCATATTTCACATAGGCATTGATGTGCCTCAAATCAAGGGAATAAGTTAAACCACAACAACCTCTTGGACATTTTTATCTTGTAAAGGGCATATCTTTGTGGTGATACTTAAATAAGCCTACTTCATATGGAAATTTGGGTGTGTTCAAGCTACTGAGTATATTTTTATTCAGTAAGTTTTTTTTTATAGTTGGGTTGCTCATTAGACTATGATTAATGTCATGCTTATTTTCATATGCAGTTATAAAACTAAAATTTACATGAAATAAAAAAAGAAAAGCAGTAAAAGAGATAGAAAAAGCTAACAATGAAGTCATCCGCTTGGGAGGAAGAAAAAAAATTACTCAACAATTATATTTATGACTGTGAAAATAAAAAGCAGTCCTGCTAATCCCAAATATTGTGATCCTGGTTTACATACAGAAGGTGAGTGTGAATCCGGTTACTTTATACTTCCATTGCAATTTTTGCAGACACGAAAGTCATCACCACATGTAACTTGATTTATACCTCCATTTAAATAAGAACTGTCAAAAGACTATAGCCTACAAAATTTTAATTCTTCTTTTCCAAAAGTAAGCCAGGGAGAGTAAAGATGGGTTCAGTTATAGTCTGAGAAACACTATGGCCTAATCCTGAGCGTCATGCACAGTGCTAGCATGAGGTAACTCCCAATGGCCAAAGTGAGCACATCTTAAGCAATAAAACAATGAATGGTAGAATGAATTATAATTCAAAATGGAAAATAAATACCCATCAATTCAACTGCTATAAATAAGTAACTGAATGAGTAAATTAATGTGGGAGAAGAGATCATGCTTCCTTACGGGAAGAAAAGTCTAAATAAATATTGCCCTGAAGTTAAGTTTTCCTTCCTCTCTAGCAGAAAGGGATCTAAACTATTATACCCCCTTCCATTCCTATATTTACAGATTTTGTTGACTGTAATAACACAGTTATATTCCCATAATCTTATCAATTGAAGCTTGACAACACATTCTAAATATTTTCCAAAGGAAATTTTAAAAGTGTCTCCATCCCTTATAGCATTTTTATTTCTAACATTTGTTGACACACCTGCTACTACACAAAATCCCTTGAGAAAAAAATAAGCACTCTTTATTTTGGCTCAGAAATGTGACAATGCAAAGCAAATGGCTTTCAAGATTACATGATCGTCTCTCAATATTTGCTTTTCTGCTCTCACTACTCTCACTCTAGTTTCAACATTCACCCTGGAGTAGAATGAAGGGAGGATATTTCAGCAGATATCATCTAAGCACATTTCCTCTCTCAAAGCACTTGAATTGTTTCCTTCTTCAACTGGCCTTTGGAAACACACTCCTTTCTCTGGAAAGGACTATTTCTTGTAAGTCCTGTTATGTCAATATTGTTATCTGCAAAGTACATTCCTAATTAAGAATTTGTTTCACTCAAGCAGACATTTAATTTGTAATAATAAACATCTTATATAGACACATGAAAAATCTATTCCCAAATCTTTAATATGCCATATAGTCTGTTCCTGGCTGAAGAAGAGTGATAAAAGAGGCCTCCAATCTTCCTGGTTGGTCGGTTGTAATTCCATTATATTACATGGTGCGGGCATTTACTTTCTGAACATTTTATTGTGGAAACAAAACATCATATGCTTGTAATGACTAAATCATTCAAAATCTTCACCATGTTTGCTCAATTGTCAATAAAATTGCACACTTTTCTTATTTTCCCTTCTAGAAATATTTCTTCAGTCAAACTCACTATGTTGTTAGCTGTTTGAGACCAAGAAATCTCTCAGCATCCAGTCAAGCAGAAGCGAGATTGAATTCATACTTACCCACTGATCTCTCAGTTTCTTGATGTTTCGATACATTCAAATGTGCAATGCCCAAGAAACAGAAATACTTAAATTACTAATATCACAAGCCTTCAGGTTTACCGCAGAATATAACTCAGAAAGAAGTTTGTCAATAATAAGATTCTAGATAGAACTTCTGGAATTCAGACCAAGAACAGATCTAAAATCTCCTTCATGTTTTGTTAAAATGGTTGGTGGTTGTAGTCATTGTTTCAACATGTTACATTCATATTTTAGCCACTATCCATGTAAAGCTACAAGAAATTATCTTCTTAAATCACCTTGTAAAATCTATTGTCTTGAAATTTGATTGATGACCACAAAATTGTTTTGAATACTTCATTTTTCCTTCAAAAACTATTTTTCTTCTCTCTTTCAATTCTTTCTTATTCTTGGATTAAAGATGACTAAACATGAAATTTTTCTTTGACTGTTATTTTGGAGGGCCTTTTTCTCTTAATGAAATTTTGAGCTAGACTATGCTTCTAATTCATCTTTAAATGATAGAAAAATTATGAAAATATTTTTCTTCTCAAAAGACTCATGGTATAATTGGAAAAGAATAATAACAATTTTAATTCTTTAGATTTTCAGTGGTTATAAAGCATAATCATGATGCATGAATGTAGCATCTCTCTCCATTAATTTAGCTCTTTGCAATTTCTGTCAGCACTTTATAAATCTGTATAGTGCATATCTTCTGTATTGTATATGTATTGTATTTCTTCCATAAAATTTATCTCAAGATTTCTTAGTGTTGATGTTGTTTTTAATATTTTGAAATTTAAATTTAAATTAGTTTGGTGCAAACATACAGAAATACAATTAATTTTTTATTTGTTGAATTAGTATTATAATACATTGAAAAGCTCAACTGATTCTCCTAGCTTTTTTGTATATAAGGTAGAATTGTTTACAGAGACAATCACTTTTTCCTTAAAAAGTAACAATATCACTTTGTTCTTAGACATCAAGCTTCAGGAATTATATCAAGAAAGGAAGTAGAAAGCAAGAAGGAAAGAAATTTCCCTCATGTTTCAGAAATAGGGAACATATCTCACTGTCCCAAATTCCTTTTATTTCAAACGGCCAGCCTCATTATTCAATTAGTGCAATCACATGTGAGAAACTAATATTTGTTGAAAGGATCTACTGATATCAATTGATATTACACATGTGAAAGCATTTTTCAATACATAATAAAAGCTGCTTAGATTATTTAGGATTGAGATTATCTGTGATTATTCTGCTTAGTGTTTTATTTTCATAACTTGCAAATTTGGTGTATTTTATTTATTCAGAATCTTTATTAATCATGTATCACACCATGACCTTTAAAAGGTTACTTATAAAAATGTACCATATCATTTTGTTATTTTTATTTCCTTAAAAGAGAGAAATAGAGAAAGATTTTCAATGAGTTAAAAGTTTAAAATAATCTTTCACTTCCTTATGAAGTACATATTTTCAACAACAACAAAATGGGGCTGCTGAATTGAAAGAGCAATTCTTGAAGCTTTAATTCTTAAAAATGTCTAATCTGCACTACTTATCTCTAATGCTGACAACCTAAGGGACCTCCCAGGAGATAGTAAACCACTGTGTCCTTTCCCTTGCTCAGGCAAGTTCCATAACCTCACTGCCGGCTTCAGATAAACAATGAATGTGGTCTTTCACCAACAAACACTTCATCTTTAATTCAATTTGGCCAGTGCCCAAACAGGAAGGCAAAAAATCTTTAAAGAAATAATGATAATGGATGGAAGACAAATAGAATGGGGAGAGAGTAAGACCAGAGTAATTGAGTTTTAATAGTGACTTTTGTATGTGGTTGTATCTATACCTTTAACTAGTTTTTGCCTCTTTTAGAACTTAATTTTTGTGAAGGTAGAAAACATGTCTGACTATAATAAGTGTGGTTTTATTGGTCTTGCAAACGAATAATTAGTGAGAGAGAGGGAGATTTATTACAACTTTTCAGCAAAATACACGCTTCTGAAAGCAGCACTGATTTCAGTGATGATACAGTAAAAATGAATTGCCTTCAAGGAAGCTCATTTTCTATAGTGATTAAAAGATACACAAAATCTCCCTTTCCATTGCCTTTAATAAGGTAGACCAATCTTCGGTAACCTAAGTGGATATTCTGTTTTTCAGCTGTGTTGAAGCAGTTGTATTTATAGTTAATGAATGAATGGACTATCCCTACGGAGTAGATGGACTGGGCGCCTCTCCTTTTGCTGATTGAATTAATTTACTGTTCCAGGCCTCCTGTGCCCACTCACCACCATCCCCAAGCACTTTCTAAAGCAATTATTCTTCCATTCAAAGCCTGTACTGAAACAAACTTTGATGATAAAAATAATAACTTCCTTCAGTTCAGTATCCTGAGTTGTTTTAATGGTTAGCAAACAACTCTCCAGAGCCACTTCCACTCTGATTTGTTCTGTTTCATTCTCATAGGAAAGTACAGGACAGGGGCATTTTGAAAGTTTGTTCTAAAGCTTCTAAGCAAGATCTCCTTTTGATGGGATTGATTTGGAAACCACTCCAACTCACTAGGGAGGCGTTTACTGCATTCACTTGGAACTGATTCTAATATGACCTTAAAAATAATTCTTTAAATTTTCCACAGGAGGAAAACAAATATAAATTCTCCAAATAACATGTTTCTCCCCATTTCTGGTAGAGAACACTGGCTCTCTATTCAACTCCTTCTTCTTGTTAGAGTTTTTTTATATTGTCAACAAAACATAATCGCTATATTAGTCTATAATTTTAAAAGAAAATGTAAAAATCCACTTTGCATGGAAAGCTTACAAAGGGAAATAAAATGTCTCAACTTTGGAAAACAGCCAGCAGAATGTAGTTAGAATTTGAGAAAACACTTTAGGAAGATTTGTTTTTTTCAAGAAGTGATATATTTGAAAATTGGAATACATAGCCTAATTAATGTTTAATGCTGGCAGACAAGTGCAAAGAGGAAAGCAGCCAAGCTTCGATGGCCACTCCTCTAAAGAGAAATAGAAACTTCATCATCAATCAACATGAAGCATGTATTGTGCGGCCTAGTACATGTGCAACACTATTCCGCGTGGTGTGGGGAACACAGAAGGAGAAACCAGGAGCTTTGCCTCATTGTGAGACAACAAATGATCAAGGGAACTTATTTTTACCCCAGCATCTACTGACCTCCACTTACTCGGAGACTAAGATTTTGTTAAAAGGATTTCAATAAAAAGATAGAATTTAAACCGACCATTGAAGGATGCTTGTGGTCTGAATAGATGAGGAGGGGAATATTAGGAGAGCATTCAGCAACAGGGGACAATGGGCTTACTTTTTTTAAAACTTTAAAAAAAATTTGTTTAGATAGGTTTAATCTTTGTTGTTGGAAGTATTACAGATGTCCCCTTTCCCCTCCATAAGCCAGTCAGAGAAAAACAAGTATCACATGATCTCACTTATATGTGGAACCTAATGAACAAAATAAAATGATGAATAAAACAGATCCAGAGACACCGGAACATGCCATAGACCGACACAGCTCAGAGGGAAGGGGGGAGGCAGGAAGAGATTAATCACAGAACTTACATGCATATGAGCATAGCCCTTGGACAAACAATAGGCTTACATCGAAGGCTATGATTTCAGCCTCATTAGAGTTCTGCATGCTAGTCATACAGTAATGGGGAGTTAGGCTGTGTCCTGCTATGTTGAATTTTAAAGACATATACAGATGTGCCGAGATTCAGAGAGTTACTAAACTTCCTGAGCAGAAGAATGGGGCAATAACATTGGCATTTAAGGACAATCGCAGGAAAGAATTATTGTAACCAGAGAACAACTGGAACAACTTTGTGGTAGTCCAGGCATGGGGGAAGATAGCATCCCTAAGACCCAGGCTTCAATAACACAGAAAAGAATAGAAATAGATGCCATTTTGAACGAGATCATTGTTGGCCATTGGATATAAAAAATTAAACAAAAGAATTACTTCATGATGATTTCAAAGAACCCAGTCTAGATAACAGATGAAAGGGTAGATCTTGTGGCAGAATCAGGACAGTCTGGATGAAGAGTTGTTTTAACGATGGTGGGAGGAGAGAGAGGATGGACAGTACAGTGGGTTTTCATTTGTAACATTGATTTTAGGGTGATGGCAGGATATTCAAAGAATGGTTTCTAAGTGACAGTTGAAAAAGACACAGGATAAGAGCAAAAACAATGGAATATTCTGGGAAGCCTGAAGTCAACCAGCTGCCGTTCAGCAGATTTCCCTGAAAGGAACAATATCAGTTTTTTCACCTCCTTGATGTTTTATGAGTTATGTTTACCACTATAATTGCTTTCATGTCTACGACGCAGGGCTGGTGAGTAGGTCATATAGAAAGAAGTTCACTTTGTAAACTATAAAGGGCTATATAAATCTGTATATCACCCATTTCATCCTATGTGATCTTTATATATTATTTCCCTAAAGCCCCTGTATAGCACCACTCCTCAAGTGAGAGTGATGAAATGCGGCTTCTTCTAAAGATGCTTTTCAGCATGGGAAAGGAGAAGGGGGAGGAACTTGGAAGTGGAGAAAGCTGACTAAAAATACCTCAGCCAGGTGACCAAGGTGAACATCCCCAGCGATAAGTCACGTTGATGTTATTTACCCTGAATGTGACATGATAAAGCTGGCGCTGGACCTCTGTTATCTTCCTCCAAAAAACCCATAACCCCAGACTAATCATAAAAATATATATATCAGAAATTCTCAATTGAGGGGCATTCTACAAAATCCTTGCCCAGGACCCCTCAACAGTGTCAAGGTCATCAAAAATAACTGAAGAAAACAGAACCAGAGGCATGGATACAGGGAACAGACTGACACAGGTGGAGAGTCAGCCAAAGAAAATATATGGCTAGCCATTGACACAGACGACCGTGTGGTGATGACCAGGGGAGGGGTAGCGGGGGCTGGGTGGAGGAGGGTCCAGGGAGGGAAAATGGGGGACACCTGTAATAGTATCAACAATAAATATTTTAAAAATAAAGTCTGAGAAATTATCACAGGACAAAAAACAGTCTAATATAATGTGGTCCCTTAGATAGGATCCAGGAACAGGAAAAAAAGGGGTGTGCATTAACTAAAAACTAAGAAATCTGACTACTAAAGTACAGAAATTAGTTAAAAACAGTGTTTCAGCATCAGTTCATTAACTGTGACAAACAGGGGAGACTAGGGATGGGGTACATTTTTTGGTAACTTTTCTGAAATCTAAAGGTATTCAAAACTAAAATGTTTAGCTAACATTTAAAAGAAACATAAGAAAATAGTATAAGGCAGGCAAAGGAAGGGTAGAAGGAAAGAAGATTTTGCTGGGTCATAAAATGTAACACTTTTTAAAAACTTTAATATACATTTTCTAACTAAATAATTCTATTCAAACGGAGACCTCTCAGGAACATAAATGTTGGGGATTTAAAGCCAAGCAGGATAGATATTTTGGAAATATTCTCTGGAAAAATGAGATAGTTTCTTAAATTAAATGTTCTCAAGTACTTATCCTAAAATGACATCTATTCCAGAATTTGGTTGTATGATTTACTAGATCTTTATTAAAATGATATGTATACTTAAAGTGGCATTATGAAATTATTCTACAATATTTATGAAATGGGATGGATAAAGCATTTTCAAACCTAATATTTAAATACATAATTAAAGTTTTACTATTTTCTATCTTCCTATTGGATTCAAGAGCATTCATTTGTACTTAATTTGTTTATTATTCAGAATAGTTATGATTTTTTAGTTAATAAAAATAATTGATCCAAGAATAATTTCTAGGACTTATTCCAAATAGTTAAATAGTCCCTCTGGAAATTACTATCCCTCCTCCAATTACTATTTTATTTCAACTTAGAATACATAAAACTCATTAATGATAACTAATACTTTCACTTGAAATTTCTAGTCTGAATTTTAGATATTGAAGTCCCAAGGTCTGGCTAAGAACGTGGAAATAACTGCAAATCTTGGATGGGGATATTTTTAGCCTGTTGAAGTTTGTAACTAGGGCTAGATGCCTGTAAATTAGGTGTCTGTGGCTCCAACCCCAATCCGCTATAAGTAGAAGGTTTCGTTGGGTTTGAAATGAAAATTAAGCCGTATGCGAAGTGTTCATTACAAAGAGAACAGAGCTGTGGTTGTTTGTTGAGTTAAAAGGCTGAGGGTGAGGAGCCATGGCTAATGAGGCCATTACAAGGAACGCCCAGGCGCCCAGCTCATCGGCAACCTTCTTTCTAAATCCCTTTGGGGATTTCTAAAACTCTTCATATCTTAGATTAATAAAACTGTAAGAGATCTGAGTGATTACTTGTTCTGTTTTCTTAACTTCACAGATGATAATATTGAAAGATCAGATGTTCTGCCCAAGGGGCACCAGGAGCTGGGGTGAGAACTGTGGCCTCTCAACTCCTAGCTCAGCGTAACCTCTTTCAATTCCGTTTCCACGATTTGGAAGCTGCCACTTATCCCCTGACAGACTGAACAGGAGATTCTGGACCCACGTTAGCATCGTACAGACCCGGAGAAGGGCTTGTAGTTAGAAATGGAGCTTTGTTTAAAATTGAACTTTCCAAAATTATGAAACATCATGAAACATCTTTCTTTTCATTCTGTTTTTAATGCAAGTTGCGTATAAGATTACTTTACTCCTGCACCTTCTCCCTTGTTCCTTCCCTGTATTTGCCCTTCTCCTTTCGGATTTGGTGAGATTTGGCTCTACCCCCAGGGATCTTTCGTGGTCTCCGACCAGCTTTAGTGCAGCGATAATCGCCATGTGGGGAAGGCCCGCGTGAACACTTGCACCGTTAGCTTCCTCCGGTTGCGCTTGTTCAGCGGAGATGACACATTTCTTCCTGCAACCCTGGGCTGCTTTGCCAATTTGCTGCCCTTTGTAATGTCCTCGAACAACCTGAACTTCATCATCGTGAAACATCCCTTTTGAAGTGTTACCTTTGCCACTTTGAAGAATTCCACTGGGAAAAACTTTATCCTGGATTCTTCAAAATCGTGAAAAGGGGTCCAACTAATGAAAATTGTTTCCACTTTGACAGAAATACCTAATCTCCTCCTCTTTAAAAAATCTCTTGTTTCTTTGACTTTCAATGGCTATACTTCAAATTGGTTAACTGGGAGTTTTAATTTTTAAACACACTAAACGAATACCTGAAAAGGAGTAGGTGTTATGTTCCATGAGAGGTAGAGGGACACTAAACACTGAGTCAGCGGGAAAACAATCAATAAAAAATTTATGATGTACAGAATAATTTTCTTCACTCATTTGTTGTTGTTATTGTTTTACTTCCCTTAGATCACTGTGACTGAAAGTAAATAAGGTCAGCAGCTGTTCTTGAAAGACATTTGAGGAATGCCACATTTACATACAGTCTAGTCCTCTAACATGTGTAATAAAAACATGAGAGCTACGACCCATGGGAAGCAACAAACATTAAAAATAGAATGGAATAAAATAGAACAGGTTAGAAAAACTTAGAGTATATCATTGCATAGTAATGGTAAGTATATTTGCATTTATGCGTTACATCTTAGTTAAGATAGAAAAATGCTTGCAAAACACTGATCTAGAGCATGATTCAGATATGGAATGTAAATATTTTACTACTTTTGTGCAGCTGAAATTATTGCCCAAAAGCATAAGTATGGGGATCCTTCTGTGGAGGAGAATACTACTCTGTAGACTAAGAAAGGGAATTTAAAGACTAATATATTGTGTAATATTTCATCTGATGACTGGGTTGTCCATTTTTTATATCACATTCTATAAAAACAAGAATTTCAGGGACAGTACGTGGAGGGTGTTCATTAGTGTGTAAGAGACAGCAACAGAACAGAGGACCGGGCCAGCAGCAGGGAGTATCTTGAACATGAAAATCTGAGCTGGGGCTGGACTGGCTAAAAGGAATGTCTTAATGAAGACAGAAGTTGGACTGAAGCAAGGAGTTCAGAAACTGTCAGGAGAGGATCTGGTTTTTGTTGTTTGGACAAGTTCAAGGATTAATGACTAAGACCTGAATTTAAGGAGAAAGTCAATGAAACAGAGCCCTGAAGTAACAAAAAACAAAGAAAATAATGCACCATGTCAGCCTGATTCCAAATGTGAATCGATGTTAGGAAAGCCAAAATTGCAAAGGGAATACGTGGGGCCAAAGAGAACTCGAGCCAAACATGAAATACAGCTGTTTATAAAAAGGATAATACATCATAAATAAGTGGTGTCTGTTTCAGAAATTCAAGGTTTGCTTAATATTCAAGTCATTATAATTCACCATATTAGTAGATTACAGGAGAAAACCATGTCCGGTTCTCAACGATGCAGAAAAAACTTGAGAAAATTTAACATCTCTTTATGATTAATACTCTGTGTCAACTGCGAAAATCAATTTGATAAAGGACACGTATGAGAAACTGAAACTAATAGCGCATTTATGTGAAATATGGACATGCCCTCCCATAGTGGAAACAAGGAAAGGGTGTTTACTCTAACTCTACCCATGGTTCTCCTAGTCATTGAATAAGAAAAAATAAATAAAAGATACAGAGATTATTTAAAATGAGCTAATATCTCTACTCACAGATAACATGAATGTTTATTCAGATAATACTAAGGAATCTACCAAAATGCCACTAGAACTGCGGTAAATTGTGTTTGCATAGTCACTGCAAAATTTCTGGCCATATGCTCCTACAGAATCTAGCTACTCCCACATAGGTTTTCTCTTTGCCTCGAAACTGGGCAATTTTGTGATTGGCCAATAGTACACAACTGAAGATATATCAATGACCAACAGTACATGACCAAAGGTATATAAATGACCAATTGTACATCACTGATCATTATGGAAATGCAAATCAAAATTTTAATGAGATACTATTACATACCCCCAGAATGGCTAAAATTAAAGACTGACAGGCCCTCAAATTCGCTAAGATGTGGATCAAAAGTATATGTTAAAAACTCATATATTGCTGGTAAGAATGTAAAGTATAACCACTTAGTAAAAGCCAATTTAACAAAAAAAAAACAAAATAAACAAAAAGACCAATTTAACAGTTTCTTATAACTTACATCTTACTTAACATACACGGTTCTTAAACATACACTAACCCTATGACCCAGTTTCCACTTCAGAAACTTATGCATAAGAAATAAAAGTATATGTTCACATAAAACACTATATATGAATGTTCATAGCTGCTTTTTTCTTAATATCCCCCAAATAGTAAAAGCCCAAGAGTCTGTCATCAGAAAATGGCTAAAGAGACTGCTATATATTCATACAATGATCACTTCCTGGCAACTAAAAGGATTGAACTACCAATACACATACCACAAATAAATCTCAAAATCAATTTGCTAAGTGAATTTATACAGGATTAATCAATTTATATAAAGTTCTAAAAGAGATAACATTAACGCATGCTGGAAAGAATAACAGCAGTGTTCGCCTTAGGAGTGGAGTAGCAACGATAAGGAATGTGAAGGTACTTTTGGGGTGATAATGTCCTATATCATGTTAGGAGTTTGGTACATAAGTATATGCATTTTTCAAGACTTATTGAATATATAACTATATTTTGTATGTTTCATCATGTGTACACTATACTTAAATACAAATATATATTTGATTACATACACACATACATATTCAGACACAATATTGAACTCCAGTTAGTGATGTGAATGCTGAAATTGTTTAGGGGGGTTAGTGTACTTATGGCTGCAACTAATTTTGAATTGCATTAAAAAACATGGATTGATGAATAACTAGAAGGATGAATAGATGAATTAACATGCCAAAAGCAAATATAGCAAAATATTTGTTGTAGAATCTTGGTTTTGAGCATATGTGTGTTCACTTTTAACTTTTTTGTGTGATTTAAATTTTTCATAATAAAATTTTGGAAAAGATTACAATTGTGTAAGGGCTTTAAAAGATATATGTTATGAAAGCATATAATAATGAATTTGAAAGGCATCAGGAAGAATATCTTTTGTTAGAGTACTAAAGTTTTCCATTTTTCTTTAGTAATCTACTGAGGACTATAAAATCAATAGCTTCTAGAAGTGGTTCTACTCTAACTGCACTGAAAAATCTTTCCTAAGTTCTTTCTACTGCCTGTGAAACAGTATCTTATGAACTTCCGGTCGGTTCTACTCATTTCCCAGGCATCAGTTTAGATGCTGCGCTCTCAGGGTAACCCTGTGCCCTGTTCCTCTCCTAGCACTTGTCATCATTTACTTTGTTCCCTTCCTCAGTGTCTGTCTTCCTCAAGAGCCCATAAGAGGTGTAAGGACAGTGATTATGTGTGTCTTGTTCCCTAGAATTCCCAGTCCCTCCAACAGTGCTTGGCACATAGCAAGAATTACACAAATATATATTAAATGAATGAATTCTGTTGTGTTAAATATTAAAAGAAAATAGTGGATTATGCAGAATAATGGATGCTATTCACTGCAAAGTTTTAATTTCATCTCAGAAAACTCCTGGGCTGTTTAAGATAAGATCTTCCAAACTAACTGGTATCCTGGCTCTTATACAATAATTGAAAGACTTTTCCTAGAAGAGCTTTTTCCCAATGATGAAAAGTCAGGTGCTCAGGCTGGATAATATCAAACTTAAACAATCCAAGTCTGATCATTGTTTTCAACTCTCTCCTTGCTCCTTTCCCAGTTTCTTTTTTGACTTTGCCCTTTTATATGAAGGCACATAACCACCTTTGGACACAAACTTCAGTGTAATGTTAATGTGATTCTTTCTGGTAAATTGAAAAAGTGCCCAGAGAGCATAAACAAATGGAATCAACAATAGCAATATGGTAGCTTTTAATATCAGTGAACTAAAAAAAATCAGCACATAAGATAGGGGTTGAGAAAGACAACTGTAGGATATGTACCTTGGGAAACTTAAGAACAGAAGTGCCTTGCAAGGAGGTGAGACAGTTGTTGCAAAACCAAATACAGTCTTTACTGCAATAATCACATAGAAAGATTGATGTTGGAAGCAGACATATGGCTCACAGGAGAGGAGTAATGAGATAAAGGCGCGTGCTGCTGGAGCAGGTGATCTGCTAATTAGATTTCAGCGGCATGGTTCATATGATGTTGAGATGGAAATTATCTAAAAATAAACAAAAGAAACAAAACAGAGAAGCAGGGGAAGTGATTTAGAGCCATGATCATAATGCAATCAGGATGATGGAGCTGAAATAAGGTTTTTATAAGACTTCTGTCAGCAAATAAAAGCAATTTGTCATGTAATATCAAAATTTTAATGGTATCGAGTAGAGCAATTCAAGAACTAGACATACTGACAATATGATCGCGATATTGCTTTCATATACTTTCATACAGGAAGATATAATTATTCAACATACATTATTTTCATATACTCTCATAAAGGTAGATATAATTTTTAAGGACCTACCATAATAAGTACTCATATGTGTAAGCTATTGTATTCTCTATAACAATTTTCTGAGATAATTGTATTCTACAAAATAAAGCTCAGAGAGGCTAAATGATTTGCCCAAGGGCTCACATGTGTAAGCAACAGAAACGGGGTCCAAGCTTAGGGTATCTAATTACAAAAACAATGTTCCTAATCCTGAGCAATGTGTTTCATATTGTTCCACAGCACTAAAAAATTATATGCGGCTTGGAAATAAAAATCAATGCATGTAAGTGTTTTATAACACATGCTTACTTCTCCATCTTACATAGAGCTTTTGGTGATAGCCTTCACCCTCAAAAAAAGCACTTGTTCTGGGCTAGTTCTTTGGGGTGAGACCTTGTATTACACTCTCAAGTTAAAAGTATTGCACTCAAGAATACTTGCCTCCTCTCATCCACTTTTCGATGTACCACATGACTGAAATGCTCTATAACCACTACAGTATTTATGATTCTAAACCAAACCACTGATATTGGCTCTTACAACAGTGAGATACAATGGAAATGTTTGGGTTTGAGGAAGAAAGTGGCAAAACTCTCAAATTACTTCTGAATAACCCTTCACATTTTTTAATGTAAGGGCATTTAAAAAGCATACAGACAAACATTATTTCTAGAAAATTGCTTTAGGATAATTTGGGTGGCTCAAATACATGCATCTCTGATTGAAATAATTCACTCAGTTTCTGTTGTGATAATAAAACACTACAATCAAGTGTTCTGCACTACAATGACTATTTCATGTGTTCTGGCTTGTCAATGGATATGAAATTTTACTTCTACCTAAGAATAAACATTCATTATGCAAAATTAAGTTAATTAATTAATTTAGCAATAAATAAAAATTATAAGGTACTTGAGCCTTGGTTAAAAAATTAACTTATATGATTTCTAGGACTAAAGAAAATAAGTTCATTGGCAGTACGCATACATGGAAATTTTGGCAAAAATCTTTTGAGAAAATTCATTAATTTTAAGTGTGGTAGAAACATGTCTAGGTCAAAAACATGTGGCAAAGAGAAGGCCAGCTCTACCTCCTAACCTGCTAGCTCCTAACAAGGACAAACATTTCTGATAATAATAATTACCATGTATTCAGCGCCAACTATGTATCAAGGGCTATCTCACTTTTCATATGGTATTTCACTTGAATAAAATAAAAGATATTATTTAAAATGTTGGGTCCAGAATGAGTTAAATGGGAAAAGGTCCCTGAAGGCAGAGGGAAACACAGTGGAGAGTTCAATCTTTAAGCCATCTGTCTGAGCAGCTAGAGGAAGTCTTAGGGTAAGGAAAATGGAGAGAGAACTCCTTGAGAGTGGTCTGAAGTACAGCTGAGGGGAAGGCCTAGTCCTTGCTGAGAAGGGAAATCATGAACTCAAGTAGCACTTGTTACAAGGTGAACTTGCGATGCAGAGAGTAATCAATACCCTAAAACTCAGGTTGTCTAGAAACAAGTTCTCTACTCAGACTGATTTTTAGAAAAACTTGTTGAACGATTTGAAATACGCTTTGTAAACAAATTTGAACTTTATAAGAATTGACAAACTGATATTATACCAAGGTGGAGCAATAATGAATGGAAACGATCCAGAAAGTTACTTAGGATCTAAATGCACAATTGGGTCAATCATTCTTTCCTTAGGTAGGAGGAAAGCTATTCCTACCTTTATCTTAGTTTCAAAAAGAACTGACTACCTCCACAAATCCTGTGCTCCCAACATTTCAAAATTACTTTCCCTTTTGATTAAATGAAGATAAACACCTCTAGCTTCTGAGCTGCCAAAGGGGTCTTTCTCTTTTGGATCCCATATATTAGTGATATTTACCAGTTTATCCATCCAATTAATATTTCTTAAAGACCTAGACTGTACTAGGCACTATATTAGATGCAGGAAAAAACAAGTTTACTTGGCACTTCAGCTTCCAAATAAGCTTCCCCCAGCTCTTCTCTTACTTTCTGTGATATTAGATTTTGGTCCACATCAGTAATAGCTATCTTAAATGGAAAAAGATAGGTAGATAGACCTGTGGGAGTAAATCCATTTAAAAAGCCCAAAACACACAGGCATTTAGTTACTAAATGATTTTTTTTATGAGGCTATTTCAAATCAAGACAAGGTCAAACCAGTTGTCCTTGAGTTAAGGAAAGTTGTTACCCAAACTGACTGAGAAATACATTTCCATCTACTTATTTACTTCCTGAAAACCATCTATGGAGAAGCTACTGTGTTCAAGGCACCACGGAAAGTGCTGAGAGTAGAGTGAAATTATGGATATCCTCTCTCAAGAATATATATGCCTGTAAATGATTATGATACAAAATGAAAAGTGGCAAGTGTCTCAAGGGATGAAAATATAGGATTAGCCTGCATACACACAAACTTTCAATGTATATATTTCTATATGAGTATTAGCCTTCCCCGCCCCCCAGCTTTCTTTTTTCTTTTTGTAGTAACTATATTAAGTCAGCATTCCTCCGTAAATTATTATTCTCATTTCACCAATGGGCAGCAATTCTACATGACACCTAGAAGTCAACGTAGAGACAGTAGAATGTAAATATATCTGCTGAGCAGGCACAGCTGGAGTAGGATAAGGGACTTCGGCGCGGTCTGAGATGCAAGCAGCTGCGGTCGAGAGACAGGGAAGAGAGCAGCTCTGAGCTGAACTGGGCGTGGTTAGGGCAACGCCACGCCCCAGAGACCGAAAAATGAATGTCCTGCCAGTGCCACCCTTCCAGCTCTGAAAGATGCAAGATGGATCTGCCATCAGCGCCCAGGCTTCATTTGGGGGCTACAGGCCATTCCAGGGGAACATGCAGTGGCACCCTAGATGGAAAGCTAGATGTTTATTTCGTCCAGATTTCATGCCCGGCTAGCAAGGATGTCATCCTACTTCACTCTGCTAGATGCAGGGGAACTTTGCCACCTGGTATTGATGTCTGGCTGGCTTAGGAAGAAGGGGCATGTCTCCTGACAATGCTAGTGGAGCAGTTCATTCATCTGTGTTCAACTAGAGAAATTCTGTGATTAATGTGGCTCTAGTCTTTAAAGATAAGCATTTTCAGTATGCTATAGTTACTATACTTTTAACAAGGCAAGTCCAATGAAAGAAACATACATCTGTTTCAGTGCTGGGGGAAAAGTATGTGTTGGATTTAGTAAGAGATGGTCTATCTCTCTGCATGTATACTGCCCATTATGGGATTGTCAACCCTAATTTCCCATGAGATACGACACCATATTTTACTTTTCTGTCCCATTAAAAAATTCATTAATTTATTCATCCAAAAATAGACACTGGGTGCCAAGCACTAGACACTGGGGATAGAGCAAGGAACCAAACAGACAAAATCCTTACTGTCATGGAATTTATATCTGGATCAGGAGAGAGACAATAGTGAAGTGATAAATATTTCAGATAAAAATAAAGCAAGGAAGTCAATGGACAAGCAGTTGTGAGTTTTCTAGGGCTGGTTTTGCACCACACTGGAGAGGAAGCCCCCCTGCTTTTACTACTCCACACAAGCTACATAACTGCTAGGAGGGTTAAGTGATTAGACTTGGGTTTCTATTTAGATATTGCACAAAGCAAGAGAGATTACTGGAAGAATTTTAATCAAAGAGAAGCAAGGTTCATTATCAAAGTGGTAGATATTCTTCTAGAATCCCAGCCAGGTAGTTCACTGCCCAGGTTCAGTGTAGCAGAAGGAGCATGGAATCTGGGGTCAAGCTAAACTGGTCTTGCATTTTGATTCAGTCACATCAGCTCTATGTGACCTTAGGAGCATTAATTTAATCACCCTGAGCTTTACTTTCATTTTTGCACTATGAGTATAATAATTTATTCCATGTTTAAAGGGCCTATTGTGAAGATTAAAGATGATAATTAATGAAAAGCTTCCAGCACTCAACGGACATTACTCATGCTAAAGTCATTGTGATGCATCACACCCCCTTCCATCTTCCCAAATGGACTGGTCAAGGGAAGACATTAGAAGGTTAATCACTGACTCAATTAACTTTAACAGAAAGATTGAAGGTCTCAGAAAAATGGGATGCCTCCACATACTTCTGGATGTAGGATAAAACCAGAGGTGGCAGTCTAGAGTTGTATCCTCTAGGCTTTCTTGCAGAGCAAAGGAAAACACAGGTAGTTACAGTTACGGTGCCATCTGAGCTCAGACCTTCATAATGTGTCCCATTTTCTGTAGTCTGTGTGATGAAGAGAAACCCCAAACTGAGAAGTGAATGAGCATTCGTAACCCAGATCTGCTTTGGGCCCTGAGAGGATCTGTTTCAACCTCAAAGATGCAAAGAGATATTTCCACTAAGTCTCATTTCCAGAGCAGAAGCATACAAGGGGCAGGAAAACTGAGTTTCAGTGGCTATAGAAAGAATTTCATTATTTTCTTTTAAGGAAAAGCTAAGGTATTTCTCATTTCTTACCTTTTTATCAAATCTTTGTTTTTAATTGTTCCACAAAATGCACTCAAACCTTCAAACAAGTGACTCAAGGCCAAAGCTATCATGTAAAGAACTGTAGCTTCAGTCAAACTACAGAACTATGGAGCAAGAGGTCAGGTGCTCACCAAGGTCCTCTCTGCTCCTTCCAAGGGTGAGATGGGGAGGGACAGTATATTTAAAATAGAGAAAATTGAAATACTTTGGGAAGTACAGAAGATATGCAGGCCCTAACTAGAAAAGGATCGTCTGTTAATAAGTGTGACCAACTGTCCAGGCATGCCCAAACCGAGAGATTTCCTAAGAAGTAGGACATTCAGTGCTAAAATCGAACACGCCAGGCAGACCGGGATGACTGGTCACACCATGACAGGTCTCACTGATCATGTCTGGACAGGGATGTGACCTGGTAGAAGCAGCAGAGCAGAGAGATGCTTAGAAGGGGAGACAAGCCTCGGTTTCAGTTTCATTGGATGGGACTTCTATTTTTACATGTTTTTTTTTACTATATTGTTTTATGTTTTTATTGAGATATAACTGACAGCATAAAACTCATCATTTAAAGCACACAATTGAGTGGGTTTTAGCACCTGACAAGTTATGCAACCATCATTTCTAATTCCAGCACTTTTCAGCACCCCAAACGAGAAACCGTGTATCCACCAGCAGTCACCTCCCATTACCCCTTTGCCCCATCCCCTAGCAGTTAAAAAAAAAAAAAAAAAAGGTGATTTGAATTTTCTGCATTTAGGAGGAAAGGGTAAGTATTAAGACACATACAGAATCTACAGTATACTGGGGCTTAAGTAAACTTTTGGTGTGTCTTAAGTACCAAAGGGTAGAGAAAGAAAAAAATCAACCCAAATCCTTGAAGAGACAATCTCTTTACTCTCAGTTTCCCTAAATCTACTGCTGGTTAGGAAGTAACCCGGTGAGAAAACTGATGTTTTGAAAAGCGTGGGGAAAGTATAGTCATGGCTATGCAACCAGTTGTTAGCAGCTCTTTAGAAAATCTCAGTATTTTCCAGTTCACCATCTTTCTCTATCTCATTTCATTTCCTTAGAAACAAATTGAAATTAGAATGATCAAGTTGGTTCATAGCCTTATTTTATGTGGTCTCTTTTTAAGTAATTAAAAAGTATGCATTTCATTCATCTTTTCCATCAGAAGTGATGGCTCATTATTTTTCTAAAAAAAGAAAAAAAAGATGGGAATATTTTACTGGAAAGAAAAGCAACCAGGAAACTTTTTAATTAGTTGTGTTTTCCTCCACATCAATGCCTGGTATCTATTTGTTCTTGGCTTGGAAAAGCAATAGTTCCTATTTGGACCTACTTTAACCCGATTTTGCTGGGTATTACCAAACTCCTCCCCCTGGCTCTGTTAGCTTGCTGGGCCACAGTGATAGATGCAAACTTCCTGGACTTCTGGACTCAGACAGTCACAGAAACAGAAACAGGAGAAAGTTATCAGAAAACATCGCATTCATAATTTAGCTGTTTATATCAACCATTGGCTTCAAAAGCAAGACACTATTGTCCAGACCATAAATTTAGAGTTTCTTACCTTGAGTACAAGATAGTGCCACAAGCTACCCACGCGCGGGACTTGGAGCTGTTCATTACAGCCGCTAAGAATAAATTTTCACTGAGTCCTTGTATCCTCACTAGACCCTGCCTGTGACTCACAGCACGTATGTGAAAGACATCCGACCTGTGCTGGGTGGAAAAGCTAAGGCATCGGGACTATATGTAGGTTGAACGTGTGATCTCATCCACATCACAACCAGGTTCTGAAGAAACGAGCTAACCAGGCATGGACTAAACTGGCAAGAAACAAAATATGAGCCTTGGTCTAGAATAGGAGTTTTTACCCTGGGATTCACAAGCCCCTCAGTGACTTAGGGTTCTATTGACAGGCTGCAGGAGAGCTGTGAACAGCCTAAATAGTTCATGAAACATTGTACTTTTTTTTTTTTTTAATAAAGGAGACATGGCTTCTTATCAGATTCCCAAAGGGGCCTGTTATCCAAAATAAGATAAAAAATTATTGCTCCTAAAGAATGTAATTAACAGTTGATTCTATACTCTAATAAATGATTTGCTTCTATAAATAAGGCTTTATATTTTGTCTGTTTGCAATTATGTCCCAAGTCAGATTCAGTGATAAATAAATTTCTGTGCTTATGGACTTACATGAGTGTATATTTCCATCTTTATTGTATACACACTGTATCTGTCAGAATTTGGTCACAGATGCAGAAAAACTGTGTGATTTACAATAAGGAATTTATTATGGGGACTTATGTACAATTGTAAAAACTGGTGGAGAAGTCTATGTAAAGGTATTGTCTCTACGTCTGGTGTTGAATCTCAAGTTGCCAGGCTGACAGGTGAAGAAAATTTGGATGTAAAGGTATAACAGGGCTATAAGCAACTACAGCCCACATCTCTCTCAAGCTGCCCTTAGCCCTGATAACGCAGGAGGCCCACAGGTGAAGCTGGAGTCCTTCACCACAAAGCTATACACAAGTTACACTGAAGTGAAAGAAGGAATTTCATCAGGAGACCCAGCACTTTGGAGAAACTGCAGAAGAAGAGGCAGGTTTATCATTTATAATTATATCTTGGAGTTTGTAATTAAAAATCATGATATAAAAGTATAGGTAAGAAACCTCTAGAAAAGAGAAAGAGCTAAAGGCAAGGGGGAGAGGAATGAGAGCATCCTTGGCATCATTCCCTTTAAAACAGAAAGAGCTCTTCCGTTCAGTGGATCGAATATGATGACATTTCACGTAAGGACTTTTATGAGTAGCAAAGTGCTGAAAAGATGTTAGTCCTTTTGGTTGACACAGTTTCTTCGTTCGCAGTGACTTTCTACTCTGTGACCTCCAAAGAAGCCTTAAGAATCGCTCAGGACCTGTACCGTCATGAGGAATTTCAGTCGCGGGGTCACCTAGGAATAGGTTCTAAAATCAGCTCAGACGGTGAAACTCACACCCGGTCAAGCTGAGCCTTGGCAATCCCTCAGTCAAGCATCTGGTGGCCGCGGCCCTAGTTAAGGCTGGCGTGGGCACGGCCATGTCCTCCTGTGCACTGGGTCAAGGAGGGGCTTCCACCGCACAGCAACAGATGAGGGGACCGGCTTGCCCTTAGGTTCCGTCTGACACAAAAACTATGTAATTTGAAGGACAAGAGCCACTATCTGCCTGACAAGATGTTCATACTTTTGGAGACAGAACTGAGGCCAACAGGAGGAGAGCTGGATACCCCACCCCAGTTATTTCGGGAATAGCTGGCTGAGTCTACTATGGCATCCGACTCATTCTTCCCTCGGTGTGTTTTTGCCCCTTCATTTAACTTCTCTTATGGCCAATGCCCTGTGATGCAATTGTATTTCTGATTGTCAATATAGATCATTTTATGCCCCGTGTTCAAGACGAAAGAGGCAACTCTCTTATCCCTATACCAGGATCTCCTTTGAAAACAATATGTATGAGGCATTTGCCTGAGGGCTGAATGTCCCCATCCGAGATCTTCGGAAGGTGAACATCGTCAAGGCGGATCAATGTGCCCACCCTGAACGCCAGTGGGACCGTGTACTCCCTTGTGATGACGAGCCTTTTTATGTTCCTGGTGATGAGGTAAGTTCAATTTGCACTTACAAATGACACATTTCCCTCTGCATCACACAAAGTAGTCTTGATGTGAAATACCAAAATTATACCTATATCTCGATCTCTGTTATTTCTATTTCTAGCTCCAATCACCTCTTCAGTTAGAAAAGACAGGGAAAGTATGTAAGCAGGTTTAGGATGCATCTCCCAGATATAGCTGCTACAGAAATGTTCCAGAACATTTGTAGTATTGTAATATTGATTTCTCAGTATTCCAAAAAACTTCTTTCCCCTATTTTATTCTTTATCCTTTTATCTTTTTAAAGTTCTTAAGGTCAAAGTTATGGGTCCCGCCTCTGTATGGTAATGTGAATGCACTATCCATTGCCTTTGCCAATCAAGGGGACGCCTTTCTTTCCAAACAACACCTTGCATTTCATTTTTTGTATTTACTTCCAGAGATAAAGAATATTGTCTAATGACTAAAAGTTAAATGAATAATGGATGAATTTCTTTCCATGTGAGACATAATAAGAGCAGTAGCAAGAATGAAGACTTTATGTGCCTAGAAGCCCAAGAGAGACCGTGGAAGAAGAAGCAGATATTAAGAGCATAGCGCACAAATTAATGTAGAAATAATATACACAAGTACTTCTTTCATAAGTGATTCGCTTTATACAGAAATGTGTTGTTGTTGTTTTTATCTGAGTGCTGCATTTCTGAAATGCTTCTTTTAAAAGTTGTTTTACCAGAGACTGGCACACAAGGAACTGATAACATAGGACTATGACAGTGGAACGTATTTGTCACTGGTAAAAGTAATGTCGTTACAAAAGCAATGTGCTAACTTGAATTGACAGACAAGCAGTTTCTTTTCTATTGCAATTAGCTTTTACTTATGTGGTGGTTAAAGCCTGCATTTTCTTTATAGGCTTCCTATATTTTCAACCGCAAGAGCTAAAGCTGTAAAGCTATTGGTAATTAAGATTAAAAAGCAAGTCAGTGCAACCCAAGGTTATTTAGGACTGTTTTAATAAATTAGAACTAATAAATTTTACCAAAAAAAAAGTAATATTGTGCCTTTTGAAAATGCACAAAACATAAATCAAATCATAATAGCAGAGGATCAGCTCTGGAGAACTGTAGTAAGTTTACAGCCACACAGACTAAATTCTGTCCCTTTACAAACTTTGGTCTTGATTTTAATATTCTCTGTAATAATTTCCACATATAACCAAGGTGTTTACATCTAAGTAATAACTAAGAAAGGCAAATGCTCGGTTTAAATTTATGGAATCAGTATATGCTGGTTCCATAATATTAAAATGCAAACCTTTATTTGTAATGTTGTTAAAAGTAATTATAATACATAATACAGATTAAAAACCTCAAATCTATTTCACTTTAAGGTACAAAAATACTTTGAAAGACTACCATGGAATGTAAATTCTTTTCCCTCTACATTCTCCAGATTTGAAATTATATGGAAGTTAATGAAAGCGTATTTCTGAACAGTCCATCAAATGCCATTTCTTTAGTATTGCTGTAAACACATAAAATGCTGACAGAGAAGTCTAAGAAAAATCTCTAAATCAGATTAATTTGACACATGCTCAGTAAAAAGCAAACAGAATTCTTAAACCCTAAAGTTAGGGGATCTCTTCATTGTAAATCTGATAATTTAGACACATTTCAACCTAGAGTTATTTGTAGACTGTGGAATTGTTTCCTGTCTGTTAAAAAATGTTTTTGTTCAAAAAATACTTGACTTTCTGTGTCATTCCTAACAACACATAAGTTTTGTTTTGTTTTCAGGTTGGTTTGTTTCTCCCCATGGCAGGTTTCCAAATCCCGAGACTCTTGAGTGTTGCCTCACAAGTCTTCACAAGAGAAGACGTAAAAGGGCCCAACATCACAATTACCAGAATTTTTTGTTTATTTCTGAAGCCAAAAAATCTCTCTGTCCTCTATCTCAGTTACGGCGACGTGTCAGCTAGATGCAGGGACCCCCTAAGGGCTGCGCGGAGGACGTGAACTCCTGAGTAAACCTGACAATTTCAAGACTTTTAAAAGCTTTTATGCTATCATCCACACAAGTGGATAATTAAATTTTGACTTGTTTCCATTTAGTAATGAACACGTGGAAGAGATACAGTGTAATTTCCTTTTGTTGTTGTTTTTATTGTTTTGTGTTTGGTTTTGCTTGTTTGTTATTGGTATCTGAGGTTCTTTGGCTCACATTTTGCCTCCAAATGGCAACTGGTGATCTGGGCTTCAGTGGGGATATTTAATGAATTTTCAAATGTGCTTGAATGTACTTTATGACTTGGGTCTGTGGTGCTTGTTATCAATTATACTTTGCAAGGTCAAGAATACATTGTTTCCTGTTATATTTGAAAGTTTACTCCAATGCTTTCAAGTGGTAAAATTGGCCAAATAATGTAAGCAAAATAAACATCTTTCTATAAAAAAAAAGCTATTATTCTAATGCTGTTGATGAAGATCTAGAGTTACAAACTCCAGCTTGTAATGCACAAATATTATATTTGTTAGTATTGTGCAAGATTCAAATCAGTTGAGCACATTGCTTCGAGTCATTTTACGTTCAACTTTTGACTCCATAGGTCAAGTCCTGTTTCCCCTTTCAGGAAAGTTCCTCCTTGAATTTTCCCATCTATGATCAAGGATTTTCAATCACAATTAAGTTTAATGTAATCATGTCTCCATCCTCATTATATTGACAATCTTTAGACAAATTTTTACTGTCTTTCTTTGTGCCTGTCTTATGAACAAACACTAGAATATTATTTGGTTGCAAACAAAAAATTCCTTTAAGGTTGATGATTCATACTACAACACTGACATTCAATATAATAAATAGAATTGTACATAATTTTAAGAATTATTCATGTTATAATTAATCGTGTGCTTTTTAGTTCAATATTTGTCCATCTTATTCCACAACTACTAAAGCAATATTCTGATGAGTTTGATTTGTTTGTAATAATTTTTAAATAATTATTGGTATTTATGGAAAAAAGTGGTTTCTGATATGTTATTAAAAAGGAAGCCTCAAGGTCAACTTTAGTAGTATCATTGCAATACACCAGGAGGAAAAGGAAAGCCCATGAACCTAAATGCCTGAATCGTGATTTTAATCTGAAATAAGATGGATAATTAGTGTAAATGATAAGGCATGTTGCTCTTGTTAGAAAAAAGACGCCTTCCTTTCAGTGGGTGAGGTATTTCTTGTGTTCTGTTTATTTTCAAATACTAAATAAAGATAACATTTTTATCACAGGTGTGTATGAATTTGCATAAACTGTGGGATGAAATACTAAAATCATTTTAATAAAGTGAAAAGTAGGACATTCTAGAATTAACTTTGAGTATATAATTGCCATGTTTACCATATTTTTGATGACATGAAGCAAACAACTATGTTTAGACCTGCATCTGTTTCAAATAACACGAAACAGTGCTATTTCTAAAAATATTCTTTAAGACTACACCAAATTCTGAAGAGCATAACTGATTCTTAGATTTCTCAATGCAGCCAACTAACTCAGGGGTTAGGATACGCCATTCTGATGTTTTTAAAAAACAACTTTTAAATCCAATATGTCTTTGTTTTTCTCAGGATTGACCTATTCCCACTGGGGGTGGGGGATACATCTTATCTTCATGTTTTTCCAAGCATGAATTAAATACTTTATGCATTTTAAATAGGTAAAATAAAATAGGGTTAAAGTAAAACCAATTATTTGAAAATACTTAAAATATTTTTCTTAAATGTGTTATAGTAATAAATGTTCTTTATCAACCCATTAAATAATAAAATCTAACAGTGGTATAATCATTGATATAATTTCAAAAAATAATTAGCATAAATTAATATTTGGGAGTATTGCAGTAACTGTGGCATGATCTGACTGTACCTATAACCTCTGTGATGATAAATTCTAGGTATTTCTAATGTTACTGCAGATCGTTAACCTTCATTCATAATTGTAAAAAGTGCTACATTTCATCTGAAGGTTAATGACAATAAAGGTACAATGTTTTTCCCATTTAAGAACACAGACCCTCTGAAATCTCCCCGGTAGCTTTCGAGGGTCTACAGATCTCATTCAAAAAGATCTGACTATGAAAAGAATTTTATTAAATAACTCAATTATTTTCCAAAATTTCCCAATTTCTATATAATGAGATTTCATTGTTTCGTGTCTTAGCAACACTTGATTTTGTCAGACTTACAATGTTTGTTCATCTTATTGAACAGGGGCATTTTCTGACAGTTTTAATTTGCCTTTCTGTGATTTTTATGGTATTGGAAATGTTATTACATGTCTATTAGCTACTTATGTTTCTCCTGTGAAGTATCGGTTCATATTTCTTGTCGAGTTGTAAGAGTTCTTCATATTCTCTGGAAAAAAAGTGATTGTTGTTTACATCTCTTGAAAAAGTTTGTTTTCATTTCGGTGGTGCCTTCTGATAAATAAGAATTGCTCTTTTTAATATGATCAAAAATATCAAATTTTTTATTTTTCTTATTTTTAGTCTTAAGATATCATCCCAGCTTCAAAGACATAAACGTAAGTTTTTGTGTTGTCTCCTACAAGTTTTTCCTTTCATATTTAAGCCTTTAATAATCAGTGAAGTGCTTCAGACTTCTTACGTGCTTGCAAGAGTCAATTATTACATTCTCAGAAGTGTGGGAGCTGGTTGACATCACAGTGGTAGCTTGAAACCAACCATGATGGGCATGCTTATAACACGGAGACTGCAAACACTAAAAATCAAAAGTTTCTTTGGCTGTTTGTTTAGGACTTTTCTTGGGAGGTCATTGGGTTTTTCAACATTTATCACCACACCTGTATTCTATTTCCCTGAAATTGTCTTGACCCCTAAATGTTACTGTTGCCTAAAAATTTAATGTAACCCTATATGTAAGTGAGGGGTTTCATTGAATAGAAAATAATGAATTTGAGGTCAGTGGCCTTAGAGCATGCTATTTTTAAAATGATAGGTAACCATGCTAAATAGTATAGGATATTAGTTATGCAGTATTTTAGAGCAGAGAAAAAACATCACTGAGCAAGAGCTTACTTCTCAAATACAAACATTTCCCAATATTAAAACAGCATTTATTTGTTTTGTTCCTGATAGTTCTTTCGGCAAATCATTTCCACATTTGTCATTCAACATTACCCGTAAATGTGAAGCCCTTCTCTATAGTGATTGTTTTGGTAATTTATGACTCGAGAAAGAAATAGAGTGACTTTAATTACTTCAAACAGTATTGTCACAGACACAGATGAAGTCTTATGATGTCATCACCATATGGTGCACTATTTTACAAGTTCTAAAGTAAGTTATTTAGGTTAATGTTGACAGTATTATTCTAAACTTAGCATCAGCTGCCCTCAAACATTCTCTAGCTCTGAGATTTCTGGAGCAATACATTCTTGTAAAAAAAAGCAATGTCCTAGCATAAGGTTAGTAAAGGCATTTTGACTATATATCAAATAGGATCTTTTTTCTTTTACACTATTCCCAGTGGTCTCATTTTGCTTTGTGTAAAATGTAATAAGAAAAAATATTCTTTAAGCAGAATACTTGGCAATATTTGAGGTATTTAAAAATTACCCTCAGTACTTGAATTGCATAAATGTAAGAAGACTTATGACTTGCTATATCTGTTCATCGCTGTGTTTCTTGTTATATATTATATTGATTTTCCTACTCTGAAATAAGATTAAGAAATTCTTAAGAACACTTTGTTTTTCAAATATAACTGTTGACATTGTATACCCTACATGTGTAGAATTGGCCTAGTTTAAGCCTTTATTTGTGTGCAACCCTTTCATTGTGCTCATTGGGTCATTTGCCTTTTTCAACACCATTATATCTGCATATTTATTAATAGCAACATGAGGGATTGTGTACATTCGTTGAGTTTTTGCTTTTCAAAAGTTATCTCATGTTGTACTCCCAAGAGTCCCATGAGCTGGGTACTATCATTGCCATTTTTCCTCCAGCAATATCTTCATTTAACACTGCAAAAATTGTAAACCACATTTGACAAATGATGTGTACTTTACTCTGACACTGATATTTGAGATTTTTTTACCTCAGAAAAAAGCTTCACTAAAGAAATGGATTGAATGCATATTACTTTCAATTCTCTAGGTCCCCCCCCCAAAGGGCCCAATTATACCAAGAAAATGCAGAATTGAAGACATATTTGGAAAAATATGTTGCCAAATCAGTGCTAACCAGATAAAAATCTCTCCTTCAGATGGCTCCAAAACTGCATTAAATTGGTTGCATCATATTCAGGCAATGATGTAGATTTCTATTATCTTTTAAAAGATTGGAACAGGCCTAAAGATTGTTTCATTAAATTATATTTTATTGCTTTTTTTTAAAAGTAAAAAAAAAAAAAAAAGTTGTATAGAACCCTGATCAAATTAGGAAAGAAAGAATCCTATTGACCCTGAGGATCTATCATTTTTGATCCAGCTAAGGAAGTTCATTTATCAATGGATTATTTATTTTTATGTTTCTTCTTTCCAATTAAGATAATTAATAAAAGTATTGCCATGGTCATCATCTAAAGTTCTTTTTTTTTTCAGGATTATAGTGAAACTACTCCGCTTGCCTTCTAACGATAACACAAAACCATATAATGATCAATGTATTTAAGATGTAAGCCTCTAAGTTACAAAGAACAATCTCTATGTTTTTCCATCAGTGTTTAGTATTAATGTGATGTTTCTGAAGTTTTTTAAACTTAATATTTTTCTGAATTTTTTTAATAGTACAAGAATCATACATCACTGAGGAAATGCTAGTTCATATCAAATGATGATTAAATAGGTCAAAAGAAACAATTTCAGTGCTCTGTTTTTCTTCAGTTCTACCCAATAAGACATGAATTTCAATGTCATTAGTTCATATAATTTGTTTCATAAGAAGATATTCATAAATGGGACCTAGCAGTCGTTTGATTCCTAACCAATTTAAAGCACAAATCATTCTTTGATCCCAATGGGACCCCAAGGGGCCCAAACATGTCAGTCTTTAAGCTGAAGGATAAACAGTAAGATCGTTGTAGCCTAATTTTACCTGAGAGAAAACAATTTAAAGTAATTTTGTAAAAAGGTTGACAACTTCTATGAAACTACACAGAATTACATGCTATCATTGTTAAATTTACTTTAAAGTTATTTTTCATGAACAGGTAACATTAGAGATGCTAGACAGATTTCAGTGGCAAAAAATGTAATTTTTGTCTGATTTAGGTGTTTTTCGCATTTCAATGTCCTTGTGTAACATGAGTCCTACGTCAGAAATAAGGTTGTCTACTGTTTCCGAAAAGACGCGGTCAAGCTGGAAGAAATGTTTTATGGAGTCCAGTAGGGAAAAGTAAACCATTTATCTAAACTCTATCCAGTTGGTAAAAACAGAATTCAAAATGTCAAGAGATACCCACCAGGCAGGACATCGTAAAGGGAGCTAATGGCTGAAAAGTGGGGGCTTCGCACTTGATTTATACGAGCTATTCCTGACAGAGCGCCTGTCTCCTCTGGGAGCGGGTGGTAACGATTATGGAGGGTTCCCGGCTAGACTCCTGGCCTGAGTTGCTGTAACATGGCGCGAAGCCACCCCTAGGATTCCGCAGCACGGAAACGCCATCCCTGCGTCATAGATGCCTATTGTAGAGAAGAGCACACTTGTCATATTCCAGGTGATGCGGCCTTAAAGTCCGATTTATCTTGTCCCTGCTTTGTGACCTTAAATCTTTGCTCTATTTTCGCTAATCGCTCTTAAATGCAGTGAGGGAAAACTGATTGTTCCCCCTTGCACATGAATGTGCTGTTGTTTCGCTTCGGGACTGTAGCTGCCGCCTCGGGGACGGCGTGGGATCTGTGCCGCAGCGAGACTAGGCGCGGGCGAGGGGGGAATTTGGTCTAAAAGCCCGTTGCGAGCTGCCCGACAGCTCACCCTGAGGACCTGCTTAAAACGGCGCCTAGTGACCCTGGTTCCAAACCTACTCAGTTAACACCTCTGGGGACGGAGACGCAAAGCGTGTGTTTCATACCTTCTGACGCACAAAAACGATAAACCCTGTCATATGAGAAATACGTGTTTTTACTTCACTTGTCACTATTATAGAAGCCTTAGATCCAAAATAAAATGCAAATCTTTTGTTGTTAGAGCTAGAAGATATCTGCTGCCTTATTTGACAGATCAAAGACCCGAGACCCAGAAGGGATTAGTGATTTGACTAAAGACACATCTTGACTGACAAAGTAGGGGCTAGAATATAGTTCCTTTGCCTCCTACTCCCAGACCCCTTACTCTTATTTGAAGTAATCCCTCTTGAAATCAAAAGGGAACAGTGCCTTTTAGAAGCAAACACGTTTACTGTAGGTCTGTTTCATCTCCACAGTAGCTCCCTTTTTATTGTTAATTATCGGTGTTTCAATAAACGAAAGCAAAATATTCTGTGCCATTATATTCCCACACTAACCACGAGATTTGTAAGAGCACATTCCTCAGCATTTCCTAACCAAAGAATTACATATTCTCTCTTCTCTCTCTGGGTGTGATGCTTTTGATTCTGCGTTAATGGGGAACATATTGAATTGTCCCCCAAGTAGGATACTTGGCAATAATATTCAACTAACCTCAGATTTCTGTTCCTTCCACGGAGAGTGTTTTACATGTCAATAAGCACGCTGAATTCACTGTTAAAAGAAGTTAAAAGGTTTGCTTTGATCCTGGAAGCAGCCTGTCATTAAAACTCCTGCCAACTGGCAAAAACTTTAAAGGTTCGCTTCTCAGCATTGAGCACTAGGAAAGTTGAGTCAATTAGACCCGGCTTGCGTTTTCTCCTCAGGATGGGTTTTCTTCTTTGAAAGACTCCCCAGAAGAATGACTAAGATGTCAAAGAAAGGAAAATTCAGCTCTGAGGTGAAAATGGACAACGGTGCCACTCTACGTAAGAAGAACATAGGCTGGCCTAGCTTTGCAACTCAGCGCGCAAGACATCGAGCTTGACTTTTCCAAGAAGAGCAATTTCTTTGGCACTTAAACAGACCTAACTGCTAAAACCATTTCAAGCCACTTCCTTTCTCTGCCCTTTCTCCTTAAATGTGGTGTAGAAACCAAATATGGGTCTTATTTCCATTAACTTTGATATTCATTGAGAACACCAACCATTCCATTATGCCTCCTTGCGGTTCTACTCTCAGAAAACAAACACATTTCAGTCGCCAGAGACTCTTGTGAGTCTGTTAATCCTGAGCAGGATTGAGGTTTGCAGGAAACATAAAGCCTTGGTTTGGGGCTCTTTATGTTTTCACAGCCTCTCTTCCCTGGCAGTATGAATAAATCTTTTAAAAAAAGATAAATTAAAGATATTTAAAGATTTATTTAAATATAATTTGTCAATGAGATTTTCTGTTGTAGAAACTGGAAACCCGTCTCAGGTATATAAAACAAACCAAAAAAATCAGTCAATAGAAAAATGGAAGGATTAAATGCATATATTGTATGTTTTATATATAACTATACGTAATATGTTATAATCATAAGTTGCATATGTTATAATATTGTGGTTGAGTCTGAACATGGTTTTATTTTTTCTAATTTACTCTAATGTGGTTATTTTGCTGAACTCTCAAAATAAAGCTAAAGAGGCATAATCAAAATGTAATACTTTCTCCCCAACATGTTTTATGGGTATGTTAGTTCAATCACTTCCCCTCATCCACTATATCTAATCAGTCACCAAATCCTCCTGTTTTGACCTTTTAAGACGTCTCAAATGTGAACACTTCCCCTTAGGATTTGGTCACAACCACACACTAATGGATAACCTGGGTTGCAGCAGCGATCTCCTAGTTTATCTCCTGTATTTTGAACCTGTCTTCATCTCCACAGCACAGCCAGACGAACACATTTAAGGTACTATGTAGAAACAAGTGTCCCATCTCTGTCAGTGCCATACCAGAATGCGCCAACATTTGACATTATCTTGCTGGTGTAAATGGGGTTCTTCCACAGAGTCACAAGAAAAGCATTTCAGGGACCCACACATGGGAGGATGAGGGTGTAGTGGTAAGATTTATTGGGGCCGTGGCAAACGCAAAGGACTGTCCCCAGGTGCCCAGCGTCGCATCCACAACCAGGTGACTTAGCTCCGTCCAGCTGTGAAGAGGCCCGGCCTTGTCTTCGCCAAACCCAGAAGAAGGGCCAGGGTCTGTGCCATTAGCCGTCACGGGCAGGGCATTGAAAGCTGCCATAGTTCAGTTCGGCCCACGCCTAAGCTTCGTCCAGCTCGGCCTCTGTCGGGTCAGGCTGGCTTGGTCTGTTCCTGGCTGGTTTGGTCTTTTCCTGGCTGGCTTGGTCTGTTCCAGGCTGGCTTGGTCTGTTCCTGGCTGGCTTGGTCTGTTCCAGGCTGGCTTGGTCTGTTCCTGGCTGGCTTGGTCTGTTCCAGGCTGGCTTGGTCTGTTCCTGGCTGGCTTGGTCTGTTCCTGGCTGGGTTGGTCTGTTCCAGGCTGGCTTGGTCTGTTCCAGGCTGGCTTGGTCTGTTCCAGGCTGGCTTGGTCTGTTCCTGGCTGGCTTGGTCTGTTCCTGGCTGGCTTGGTCTTTTCCTGGCTGGCTTGGTCTGTTCCTGGCTGGCTTGGTCTGTTCCAGGCTGGCTTGGTCTGTTCCTGGCTGGGTTGGTCTGTTCCTGGCTGGCTTGGTCTGTTCCAGGCTGGCTTGGTCTGTTCCAGGCTGGCTTGGTCTGTTCCTGGCTGGCTTGGTCTGTTCCTGGCTGGCTTGGTCTGTTCCAGGCTGGCTTGGTCTGTTCCTGGCTGGCTTGGTCTGTTCCTGGCTGGGTTGGTCTTTTCCTGGCTGGCTTGGTCTGTTCCTGGCTGGGTTGGTCTGTTCCAGGCTGGCTTGGTCTGTTCCTGGCTGGCTTGGTCTGTTCCTGGCTGGCTTGGTCTGTTCCTGGCTGGCTTGGTCTGTTCCAGGCTGGCTTGGTCTGTTCCTGGCTGGCTTGGTCTGTTCCAGGCTGGCTTGGTCTGTTCCTGGCTGGCCCTGGCCGGCGGCGCTGTGCTCCTGCCCCCGAGCTCAGCCTTGGAGCTGGCGCTTGGGCTGCGTGGCTGCCAGGCCCGCGTGGCTACTATAGAGAGAAACAGAACGAACGGGCGCCCACAGAAACCAGCGCGTGCTACCCAGAGGGGCCTTCGTTGGGCACTGATTATATTACTCGGCTTGGGAAGGGGTGAGCCTTCTTCCAGACTAACCAGTCTTTCCCGGCTCTAGCAGCTTGTGTTGGGTCCTCCCCCATCCAATCTCTTTCCCAGATCTTTCCGGGCTTCACGCCTCATCCACTCTGACCATTTTCCCAACTAGACACCTCCCCTTTATGGGTGTCATTTTGGTTCCTATTGTGCATGTGCCTAGCAAAGGAACTTCTCCTTTACTGGTTCTTCCTCCTCACCCCGTAATCTGCAAAAGGGCTCTGGGGAGACTGAAAAGTGGGGCTTTTTCCTCGGGGGGGGGGGAATAACTTCCAGATGCAATCAGGCCATCTATCTCTTTTCTCTTTTGTTAACGCCTAGCCATCTATGCTAACAACGTGATCCAGTGTAGCTACATTTGTCTTCTCTCTCATTCTACTGGTGCTCAGATCTTTCACGCAGGCTTCTCATTGTGCCTTGGTTTAAGCTCTTTGCTGAAAAACTTAAATGTCCTTATCGACTAAATAAGTTACCATTGGCCTTAAAATTCAAGAGATTCTATGCAACTTCCTTTAAACATTTCTCATCTATTTCTTCTCTGTGATCCAATTTTAGGTATAATAATAAATAAGTTTCGTTAACATTGTATTTCTTGTATTTGTTGTCTCACTTATATGTTTAGAACCTAATTACTAAGATATTTGGGATTTTAAGTACAAGAGCTTTTCTTGGGAACTTTACACTTTCCATCACCGAATTTATCCTTCCATCTCAAACAACTAAAAACACTAGGAAAAATATTGGAAACAATAATTCTGGGGCATTGGACAATAAACAGTACAGGACTGTGACCCCTGTGAAAAGGGAAGCAAATAAGGTGTACCCTAAGAGGCCCCAACCGACCGCCGAGAGAAAGCTTGCCGGGGAGCCAGACGGGTGGGCAGCCTCCCTGAGCCGAGGGAGCAGAGGGCAGAGCGCGGAGGCCAAGGCGGCTGGGTCAGCAGGGCCAGCTCCCAGGCAGGGTCAGCGCACAGGAAAGCTCTGGACACACTCAGGGCTCAAGCCTTCAGCTGGGCCTGAGCAGCCTGTGTTTACGAAGAAACTACTCAAAGCCAGAGAAAGGGCCACAAAATAGTAAGAGAAGGAAAGACAAAAAACAAGACAAAAAATAGAAAACTTGTCAAAAAGAGATGAAGGGAAGGAGAAATTACCCATTATTTTGATGTAATCCACTAATAGATTTTGATTCCATTTGAAAAAAACTCGTCCAGACCAGGTGATTCAGAGATTTGAAGAATTAGTGTCAACAGAAACCTACTGTCTCTTTATAATATATATTGCTCGTTTGCAATGCCAGAGTACAGATAGTATTTGCAAAATAAATTCATTCTTTTCTTTTATGTTTTCAAACGTCACAAAATTGATAAATGTGTTTAAAATTTAAAAATTCAAAATATGTAATAAAATAAAATATTCAACCTTTGCTTCATCCTTCACTGACTCTGCCTCCTCCCCAAAAGTAGCTTTTTTCTATATCTTGTGTGTGTATATTTCTTATATCTTTGTCTATTCATTTACAAATACATATGTAGAATGTTATGAAAATTATTATTATATCATGATTATTAACTGTTACATTCTTTTTCCACTTAATGACCTATCAGATATTTTTCAGCATTAATAAATTTACCAATTTCATCAAATCTAAGCTGTTTTGAAAGTTTTGGTTTTATACTTTACAAAAAGAGTGTCAACACAAGATTTATCCAATTGTATCACTTTTCAAAGAGAATGAGACTTCATTTGTATGACATTTCAAATCTTTAGGAAAATCTAATATCTTTCTCAGTAATGATTTCATGCACATGTTACATTCAATTCTGTAATACCCTAGAAAGCAGGTTTTCTAAAGCTGAAAAATTCTCAAATGATACTTTCAGACAAAAAGGTCATTTTCTAGAAGTGTATTTACTTATATATTTTAATACTTATTCAAATTGAATTCACAGATACATAATTCCTCATAGAGGTGATAAAAATAGATTGCCTAGAGTTAGGAGACATGAATCGGGAGCTGGCGCAATGCGTGAAAACATATTACAGAGGCTCCCTGACAGATACCTGAATTATTGGCAACTATGCTGAATTATTGGCTTGAAATATACACCTACTCAATTTTGCCTTCAGATGAATGAAGAACCATCACTTGCAAAAGTGTGAAAACAAACTGAAGCAAAGTATGCCAATTTGTATAACTTACTTTCACTTGAGAAGGAAAAAAGAATAAATCTCCCGTTTCGCCGTCGCCCGGTAAGAGTCCCATAGACTTGGATATTTCACTTTCTGTAACTTTCTGAAAAATAGCCACCTAATTTATCTATGCTGACTTTGACACTGCCTTTTGACACTTTCTGCGGTGCCAAATAATGAAATGCAGCAGCTGGGAGAAGTCTCTTGCTTATCCTTGCAGCCCAAGTCTGAAAACGACCGCTTGCTTTTTCCTCCCCAGACACAAGAAAGGCTTCCCAGGGGCTCAAGCATGGCAGCCAGAGCGTGGTCAGTGCCCCTATCCATTTGTGGCATCCTGCCACACTTAGAAGAGTGCTCAAAGACTCCCCACCCTGTCTGTGACACTGAGCACCCGAGGGCCCCGAGGAGGCCACCTCTGGGAGCACTGCCCTCTGCTGGAAACTGATAATCTCCCTTTATCTCCCAGTCAATTGATGCCCTCTGAGTTCCACTAGCAACCTCAACTTCTTTTTTCTGAAATTGTTGTTACTATTGTTGTTTGAGGTCAGGATGACCCTTTTGGTATCTCCATAGCACTTCTTTTGATCTTAAGCATTTTGTGAAGTAACTGAGCTACTGATTTGAATGCTCATTTATAGATTTGAAAACTGAAATATCAAAAGACCAAGTGACTTAAGAAAATCACATCAATGGTTTACGAAATGAGGCAGCAAATGAATGGGTGAGTAAATAAATGAATGATTTGCCCAAAGTGGCATAGATATAAGTAAATCTTGAATTTCCTAGCACTTAGCCCATTCACCTTCTGTGATACAGAGAATTAAAATCCTTTCTTGCAGCTCTTGTGAGTTTTATATGAAATCTCAAGGGACTATGCAAGTGAGAAAAAAAAGAATTTGTACAGCACTATTAAGTTAATGAAATGTTTTATCATTATATCCCCTATATCCTTCTATCATTATAAAGCACCTATGGAGCAGGTATTAGTTCTATTTTTGGACAAGAAACTGAGGCCCATAGAGGGTAAATAGCTTGCCTAAGTGAACTCAGCTAATTGGTAGTAGGGGTGAGATTTGAACACAGATCAGATTCTTGATTCTGTGCTTTTCCAGTAAATGAAACCAAAGCTCAGAACACTTGTTTTGTGGATAATTGATCCTTGAAATGCTTCAAATGACTTGAATCCCTTAGAAAACCAAACATACATGCCTTTACCACAATGGTCATTTGGTGCCCCTTCGGTCCTCTGCGCTCCCATTCTACAGGCATTGTGCTGGATAAGCCAGTTCAGAAGGTTATCATTAAAATGTAAAGTCTAGTAGCTAGAAGACTCCGGATGCCCCTGGGATATAGATTCAGTCACATTACTGAAGTCTGATATGCTAGCTACGTGACACACATGACAAGTGGGAACATTACAGCTCCCATTTCCCTTTGCTGACATTACAAATGTAAAGCCTCTCACTTCCCCCAAAGTTCATCTACTTGATGTATGCTGCTGAAGCTACATATTTAGTACTTTCTGGCTGCAGGAAAGATTCTGGCAGAGACCAGTGGGCGCATTAGTCTCACATAGGAAGAATTTATTCCAGGACAGAGAATCCACCCTAATCTCCCCCCATTATTTCACCCCACACACTGCCCAGCATTCACTCCCCAGCAATGTCCAAGAACACTGTCTGGCTGTAGATGGATCACTGATCAAATCACGAACAATATCAGAGAATAAATACACCTCCCATGAAACAAAGGGAAATTGGATTGCACTATAGTTATTGCATATGCTGAAACTGACAGAAATCCAAGGTTTTGGAAAGAAATGGTACCATGAAAAGAAATTACCACAACTCACTAAAACACAGCTAACTGACAACTGTCAATTAGAACTAAGTCAGCTCATATGCCCACATACTATTGAGGAAATAGGTATAGTGGGTGAAAGGTGGGACAGAAAGAGAGAGAGAGAGAGAGAGAGAGAGAGAGAGAGAGAGAGAGAGAGCGCTCGCCTTTGTTTCTTTTCCTGCCCCCTGCTGCCCCGGTGAAAGTTTATTTAAACTTGAAGACCCAATGCAACTATCACCTCCTGCACAAAGGCCTTTTATTCCTGGAGGAAGGACTAGCTGTTTGCTATCATTTCCCCCAGTAGGCACAGAACTGTATTATTTTCTTTGCTGCTTAGTAAAGTGCCAGATACCTAGTAGAACGCAATAATTATTATTGAATTAATTAAATCACCAGTCTCCCTGCTGTGTTCCTGCAACACATAGTCATATCGGAGCAGGCCCTTCCTCATATTTTGGCTCTGATTTTTATTTGTTTCCCATAACTGGATCGCCAGCTCTTTCAGAGCTGAGAAAATCAGAGCCTACTCATCCTAGTTGCCCAACATTCGTCGCGGTACCTTGATGAACAACCAGTTCTATAGAAGTAAATGACCTCTAGAGTAATTCCATTCTAACGTTCTATTATATTAAGAAAACATATTTCTGTAAACCATGGTGCTTGGGAAGTATACGATCTAGTTGATAAGCAAGAGGGATGCCAATTAAATGATTAGAGGTGCTATGGAACGAAGGCCACTGAATTGTAATTAAGTACCCATTATTTTGTGCTCTGCCTCATTTAAACAAAATCAGGAGGAAATAAGACTCAGAAAGGTAGCTTTTAAATAAATTGGACACAGTGTGTGTCCCTAGAAGGGAATTTGATCTGGAGTCTATTTCTTCATGTCCCATTCACTACAGTCCCCAATCTCTAGTTTTATTAAAAGTTCAAGTAAGCTTTTATTTTAAATGGTCTCTGAAGTCAACAGGAATTTTTTACTACTGCAAAGGTCACCTGGCAAGCAGCCATCCAAATTAAGATGTAAGAGCTGTAACTCTCAGCTAATAGCACCTAGTTGCCTTGCCTCTGAAAAGGGAACCTGATGATCAGCAAATTTAAAAGAGTGGAAGGTTTTAAGCCATCAGTGATTCATATGCTCCTCTAGATCCAACTTGCTGGGCTAGTGTTTTCTTACCTGTCATGAAAAATATACTACTAAGCCAGGACTCCCAGAGGGATAAACCTTCCTAAATAACTTTGGGTGTCAGAAAACTATAAGAGAAGTAATGTACTTAATTAAAAAGAGGTTCACTGTGGCCAATAGTCCCAGGGATTGATGTGGTACCTCTCAGAAGGCAGCTCCCGGAGGGTATTGGTGTTGGCACTGAAACCTAGGTTCACAGGTGGCTTGTACTTAGGTACCAGCATTTCTTCATGTACAGCTGAGACCCATATGACATCTGTGGCATGTGTAACTTGCCAAGGACAGGAGTAGGGACAGCTTTGTGAGCATGTCACCTGTAGTAGCACAGGGCCTCACACTTGGTTTAAAGCTCTTCTGTGGCCATCTGGAAGATCTTAATCCATTTTGAACAAAAGGTTCCACATTTTTCTTTTGCCCCGGGCGACACAAATCACGTTGCTGATCTTAGGAAGGAAAAGGGCAAACTCTCTTGACTTTTTTTAGGGACTGTGCAACCACCTTGCTCTCTGGTCAGAGAGTTAAAGTTTCTGATAGAAAATAATTCAGACATCAGGACACTGTGCTGGGCTTAGGAAATTAATCCCAGCTAAGATCTGAACATGCTGCCGGAAAACTTTACAGTCTCCTCATGCACACTCCTCCTGGGAAAACTGCTTTATCGAGATGGCTACTGCTGCAACCTTGAGATAGTTGCTTCTGATCACCAAGGTTGGTTAGTTTATTATTACCCTCAGAAGATTCCAAGCAAAATTGTGAAATTTACAGTGTATGTTTGGGTCCCCACTCCTGTTCGTATGCCCTGCTGTCCCACTACTACCACCAAAGCTCGAATCATAGTAAATAAATATTTTCTATAACCTTTTTTATTTAATATGCTCATTATGGTATATTCCTGTTATGTCAAGAAATACAGATATAGATTTTAATCTAATTACTAAGAGCTTAGTACATAATTTGTTCCAAGTTATAAAGGAAGAAAAGTAACCTCAGAAACCAGCACTGTCCGTGTAGTTGGCTCCCAAGTCAAGGACATAGAAGAGGAAGGGAGACTGAGCAGGTCGGTGCTGGTGGAATACCTCCCGTCTGGAGCTTCTCTTTCCACTGTATCTGTCTCTCACTGGGTGTGTTGTTTTGTTTAATCTTAGCTTACATATCATGAGTCTTCTCACTTAATTCAACATATTTCTACCCATGTTGTTTTATATTCATAATCAATGTTTCAAAATACCACCCAATGGCAACAGGGAGGATCCAGAGCAAAACCAGCAGAGTTTAGGGAAAGGGCCAAGGCAGCTTTAGAGGGTCATTGCACCAGGAGGTGGCTCCTGGATCCCAGCTGCCCAGCCAACCCGGAAACGTCACTCATATGAGATATAAAACTAAAAGCAACAAATGAACAAACAAGAAAAATAAACAAAAATGTATAGACACAAACAACAGTATGGTAGTTACGAGAGGGAAGGGGGTGGAGTAGGGGGTAGTGACGGGTAAAAGGGGTCAAATACATGGTGCATTTATAACATTATCCAAATAATTTAACACTGGAGCTGCATAAGTTAAATTTTTCTTTAAAAATATCTGCATATTATTTCTATTGGAGAATTACTGTCCTATAACTATTCCTTTATGGATGACAGTTTCTTCTCACTTAATTCAACATATTTCTACCCATGTTGTTTTATATTCATAATCAATGTTTCTTATATTTAAAGATGGACAGGATGACACAAGCATGGCCAAAGGGCGTATAATCTTTATAGTTATGTCACCTTGTATAAAGTGCTAACCTGCATTTAGATATCTTCATCTAGAAATCGGGCATAACTACGTCTATCTCAAATATTTGTGGAGATTAAAACACCAAGCCCAGTACCTTGCACAAAGCAAGGGTTTCATAAATAAGCTTTTGATCACAAAAGACAGAAGTATTACCCTTATGTAAAGTTACACATGAAAAATCTATGAAATCCATTTATGAAGATAAAAAAGTTTATAACCTTTTGTTCAACATGAAGATGGGGTATTTTCATATACATTTCCATCTCTTCCTTTCATCTCAGTGGGAATCAATGCCAATTTGAACTAGCTACTTGTGGTTTTCCTCATCAATAGTTCTTAGATCTATTCAATATTAACTCTTCTCATTTTGCTCTGTCCTTTAAAAATCAATATAAATATATTTCACTCTATCTTATGAAATTAGAAACTTACTAGATATGAGGCATAGAAGTTGACCCAGGAACCAGCCACTCTAAAATTGTATTATCTTCTGTATTATGTAGATGACATAGCACAAAAAAGAAGGCCTGGTGTAGGAAAGGCCAGCAAACAACAAACAAACTCTGAAGGAGCTGGGTAGCAAGCTTCCCAGAATCGCAGATGTCCCCTGGAAAACGAGGGAAACATCTCTGCCAGGAACTGAAAACAGATCCTTATGGATCTGGGAAGCTTGCCCCCAGGAGAGTTATGGCCTTAAGGAAAGTGCTAAGCATATAGCTCAGAGCAAAGCCCCTTGTTCTAGCGCATTTTACGGTTTCTGCTGATCACAGTCTCTCACACCTGCCTTTCTGTGGCTCACAGTAAAAATCGCTGGATGATGAGGGGGGTTGTTGCAGCTCCTCCAGAGCCTCAGCCCTCTGCATCTCCACCGAACTTCTACATTCGCCTGCCCCAAGCACAACAGCCTGGGGAGCAGCAGGAGAAGACAGCTAAGAAAAAGCCTGAACTATTCTTCCTAGGAGGCAGGAAGTAAAAGTTTAATGTGGAATTTCCCTAGAAATTTTTGACCAAAACGGGGCTTGCCCACTGGCTCCATAAGTAGCCTGGCCCTTGGAATCATCGCTGTCACCCTCAGTGCTGTCATCTGGTACCCCTGCGTTGCATTTTTACGATTTAATTTTTACAACTTGTGTGAAGCATTTTCACATGCATCAGTTGTCTCTCAGTTTACAGAAAATAACACAATTAATAGGCTGCAGGCCAGGACTCAAACCCACTCTTCTACTTCACAGCAATCTGATGTAGCCTCCACAGCGAAAGAGCATTGATGAGAGCAGGAGGCGACTCTCAGCTACGGACACAGGGCACAGGAAAAGGAGCTCAGCAAAGAATAAACAGGATGGCTTCCTAGGCTGTATGCATTACTCACATCTTTAAAAGGAAGCAAAGACTAAAAATCAAACCTTACTGATTGGGGTTGGCATGTTTGGATGAGAAGGGGATGTGTTCTAATCTGTAGGACCCCTCGCTCAGACACAGCAACAGAGGACAATCGGGGTTGAGCTAAAGAAGTGGACCAGATGCTCTCTCCAAAGTATAAAATAAATAAGACCGTGTACCTTACAGGATTAGAAATCCAAGGTCATGGGGAAGTGTTGGAGTGCTGCAGCCTGCTGTGGGAACATGTTTGCTTACTGACAAGGGAGTAATAATAGGTTTATTAAGAGAGATTCATAGAGGGGGGAAAAAACTCAATAAATGACAGTGTAAAAAGACTTTAAGGCCCACACAGAGAAAGACTATCTGGATGGTTCAAATGTATTCTTGATGTCAAATCTCGCAAAGTGCAGTTTCTCTCTTCTTTGGGATAAACTGTCACTCAAAACTGTGCTAAACACATTTAAAATATAATTCCACAGATAAAATTTGGATTTGTATTCAAACACTAACTCAGCTGTTACAAAATGAAGCAACACCTGCTGTACCGCTGGTTAATCATTTGGAAAAACCACTCCCCGTAACAAAAGACTGCAACTTCTTCAGAAAAAATATGATGGGGAAAATTGCGTCTGATTGATCAGAGCTAATTGGTTTTAACAGCACAGCTTATGTGCCAGTTACTGACTTACGGCTTCTCAGCTCTGGATGAACCCTTCACTATAAGCCCCAGAGGCCTTTGCCCTTAAGGTGAGCACAATGCTAAGCCTTCTCAGTAAAGGGGACTGAAGAGACATCACAGGAGAAAGAAGCTTTTTGAAATTTTCTGCACAGACCAGGAAGTCAGCCTTGTGGTTGTAGCAACATCCTGTGGATCCTGTCCCAGTCACTGGCCTAGAGCAGGGTCCCTCCACGACCTTGCGCCCTATGACCAGCAACAACCTTTCCTCAGTCCTGCAGATATAAAAACCAAACACCTTACCACCCCCACCACACACTCACATTTACTCTGCAGGCCTCCTGCCCACCAGCACCAGGACTCCCCATGAGGTCAGACAGCAGCCTGTCGTGGCCTGGAACACGCAGTCCTTCGAGCTCCCACCCCCTGCAAACTCTGAAGTCCTCCTACCCTGGCTGGCCCCCTACTCCCTGCACACCCCCGTCCCCAGGCGCTGGCCGCCTGCTCACCAACCTGCACTCTCTGGCCCATTGCTTGTCCCAGGGACTCCGACCAGCCCAGAGCTAGACAAACCAGTAAACACCTCTGCTATTTAGTGGACTTCACCAACAAGGTCTGCACCTCTTCCAGGTTTATCCTTCCTTGGTTACTCTCCCTCAACCCTGTGTTTTGTTTTTGGCTTTTTTAACTTAACAAAATATCCTAGAGATTTTCCCTTTCCGGTACACATCAAGTTCTTAGTCATTCCTGTATAGTGATATAACGATTTATTTAACTAATCTCCCGCTACAAAGACTATCATTATATAGAGGGTGTGGCAAAAGTAGGCTTACAGTTGTTTGTATGGAAAATAATACAATAACCAAAAAATAATAATATAAAAATAAGCTCTGTTTTGCCTACTCAAAACTGTAAACCTATCTGTGCCCAACCCTCTGTAATCATTTTATACACATGTTAGCATATCTATATTAAATAAATATGAAATATGTTAAAGACATAACATAGAAGTAGAATTACTGAGTCAAAAAATATTGTATTTCTTTTTGTGAAACATAATGTTTAATTGCTCTCCATAGTAGTTGTACTGCCTGGCTGGTGTGGCTCAGCGGTTGAGCATCGACCTAGGATTCAGGAGATGGAGGTGCCATTCCCGGTCAGGGCACATGCCTGGGTTTCGGGCTCAATCCCCCATAGCGGGCATGCAGGAGGCAGCGATCAATGACTCATCATTGACATTTCTATTTCTCTCTCTCCCTTTCCCTTCCTCGCTCTGAAATCAATAAGGATATATTTTAAAAAATGGTAGTTGTACCAATTTACTTTTCCATAAACAATGGGAAGTGTTTGTTTTCCCAAACCCTTGCCAAAACAATTTGTAACCAAGCATTCTGGTCCTTGCTACTCTAATAATTTTTAAAGGTTATTACTGAAATTTTGATTTATATTTATCTTATTGAGAACTTGAGCGTCATTCCAAATGTTTAAAAGATATTTAACTTCCTTTGCTATTAATTATCTGAACACATCACTTGCCTATTTTTTGTTAAATATTTGTAATAGTTCTCTGTAATTTAAGGAAATTAACTTTTTGATGTGCAAAAAATTATGAAATCAAATTCCACTCTCTTTTAACTCAGTATTTCTAGACTTCCAAGTGATAATGTTAGCAACAGATTTTCATAGTTTTCAATTTTTAGAGAATGAACCAAATCGCAGTTCTGGGCACAGAAAAAATGTGGTGGGTGTCAGAGATGAGTCCAGTGACATTTCCAGAAAACCAATGCTACCCACCCAGGGAGTCAGCCCATCCCTTTCCTGTCACCAGAACTCTTTTTGTCTAGAAAACTCTGTCAGGAAAATTCTGCTTGTTCAGTTCCTACCAACCATCTGGTTAGAGAACACCTCTTCCTGCAGTGAGGACTTAGGTCCCAGGATCCACATTACAGAGAAATTACTGAGAACACAGATCTGTAGCCAGGTTGTTTGAGAAAACAGGGGAAACGGGTTGCAGTCTCCAGTGATGTCAGGTTACTGTCATGTACCTGCTGAAGGAAGAGAAGAGACTGGCACTTAGCCTCCGTGGCATCCTTCCCCAACCCCATAACCCCAGTCTAACGAGAAATACTTCATACAAATCCCAAGAAAGAGACATTCTACAAAATACCTGGCCACGACCCCTCCAAAGTGTAGAGGTCAGGAGAAACAGGAAAGAATGAGAAACTTACACAGACTGGAGGAGCCTAAGGGGACATGACAACTAAATATCATGTCATAGCCGGGGTTTTATTGGGGAGGGCGTGTCATTAGCAGAATATCTGGTAAACTTGGAATAAAATCTAAAGTTTACATTAAAAGAAGTGAACAGAACCACTTGTATATCCTTCTAGACACTTTTAGTAATTCATACTGCTTTTTAAACCTGCTTTTTCATTAATATTATATAAATATCTTTCTAAGTCAATAAATAATCATCTCCATAATTTTAATATTTGAGCAGAGGTTCATTTTGCATATTGTATGTATATCAGAATTTACTTAGCCAATCTCTACCACAGGACAGGAAGGTTATTTGTATTTGTCAATAATATAAATAATACTGTAATGAAAATCCTCATTGTAAAATCTTGTCATATATCTTTATTTCATTAGGGTAAATTCCTAAATTCCTCTAAGAAGCTTTTCTGAGCCTAAGGTTAGGCACATTTCTAAAGCTTTTCCTAGATACCACCAACATTTATGATGTTTTGAGAGTGCCCATTTCCATTTTTGTTTTTGTCTTTATCAAAGTAGGATGCAAAAAAATGCTTTTAATTTTTATTTATGTGATAACTGTTTAGATGATGGATGCTTTCTGATGACGCCAGTGACTTTCCTAAAGCTCATTTTCTCTTATTAAGGTCTTGTTCTCTCCTCTTAACTTTTTCCATTTCTTGCTTTCAAAGTTAGTGTAACATTCCTGTCAGTGTCTATGAAAAGTTCCCTCAAAGAATGCCTGCTGTGTCTCTAAAAATAACAGGAGGCACTTTCCTAAGTTTCCTTAAATAGTGATGTCAGGTATTCTATAGAAAACTCTGACAAGACACTTCTAATTTAGCAAAGAATACACATCTGCAATCCAACCTCATTTATCATTGAGCACTTGGAAGCATAGGGCACTTACTTTTAAAGATAAATCAAGACTCTTTTGTGAGGGGAAAAAATGTTTTACAGAGAGAATTGTAAATGTTCGGGGGGAAAGATCCATCTAGGCTGAGAGGTCACCTCTGGCAGGCATATTTGACCTCTCAAATAGCTCCTCATGGTGAGGTCAGTGTGAGCTGCTTACTAACTGAATGTAATAATACTTAAAGGCGCATAATTTTAGCTAAAAACTTTGTTTTGGAGCCTAGTAGACTGGCTCTGAGGCTCATACCATATATTTTTGCCAAGTACAAGAATGCTGTCTAACAAACCCACTTCCATTCTCATCACCTGTTAAAATTCTGGTCTTAAGACGGTGAGACGCATAGGAACTTGTTTCTCATTTCTCTCCACTCAAAGGAGAGTGAAACACTTCCTAAAGAATGCAGTAAAAACAAACTATTTTATACATGTAATAATACAAACTTTTCAATCATAGTTTCTACTTATTTTGTAAAGAGCCTGTGGTCATATTATTGTGTATAAAGAGAATGTTAGTGAACTTCATCCCTAAAGAAATGCGGTAGCTTACTGCTTAAACTAGAATCCAGGACGACCCTCAACCATTTAGATGTTCAAGTAAAATTTTTCAACACTTTATAATGCAGTATTTTTGTTACTGTCAAAAATACTATTGCATTTAAACAAATGCTGTGTTCATGCTTAGTATTTTCTCATATAAGTAATAGCAAAGTTTAATTTAAACTCTTTTGACTGGAGAATCAAATGAAGCTCACATTATAATAAAATTTTAAGCACACGTATAGCCTGCACATCTTAGAATCATTTAAGTTTTTTTATTAGAATTGTACTAAATCTGTTTATTGCTTTGGAAGTAACAACATTTTTGTAATAGGGACTTTCTCCAAGAAAGTCCACTAAATTTATTTATTTGTTCCTATAAAGCTTTGTAACTTTCTTCTTACACATTTCTTGTACATTTATCTGGATAATTTCTATTTTGGTTGAGCCAGCAAAATGATGTAGATGGTGAAATGCTTCCTAATATCACGAACCATTGCCAACCACCTGGTACTGGAATGGAAACAACAACCTATTCCATCTGAGACGAAGTCGAACCTTCTTCCTCCATAGGCTTTGGCAGTTAAGAGATGGAACTTCGAAAGCCATCTCCAGTTCTCATCCATGATGCCTACTCCTAATCACCTGAACATAAGCAATTCACTTCCTCTCCTCATAATTACTACGTTCTTATTTCCTTTCCTTACTAACATATCAGCAACACTGATCACCCGACACTTTAAAATCTTAACTTACTTGGTCTTTCTGGTCCATTCTTCTCTCTTGAATCACTAACTGTCCTTCCATAAACGTGAGAAATACCCATGTTCTCTAAGAGTGGTCTTTCTCACTCACCTCATATCGCTCTCTTCTGCACATGTGCCTTGTCAGAGTAGTATGAAAGCACCATTTTGCAAACCACAGGAGATCTAATCATTTGCATCTCCAGAACCTTGCTATTCCAAGACATCGAGTTAAAGAAAGCAGCTCAGCAAATAGCCACCCCTTATTATATCGACTGTTTTTAATTGCACGAACCTCCACGCTTTGGTTAAACTTCTTCCAATTAACTGACCATCTCTGAAAAATGAAAAATATAAAAAGGGAGAAGAGGAAAGGAAGGAAATTCACATCTGTGATCATTGTTTCTATTACATTTTACAAAAAGCTTGATCGAATATTTCACAAGGCCTCTTCAGATGAATAATGCAGCAGGAGCCATGCCAGCCCTTCTATTCTAGCTCAAATAAACTCTTGAGATACTTTCATCCTTCATTTGTTGGTTTCATTTTGTATTGCTACCATAACAGTTAGGCAATAGATTGCTTTAAGTACCAAGAATGGCCCATCTATAAATCGGCCATGATCGCCACATTGGGTTTATATAATTCCCATGTCTGCCTTATTGGTATCTTTAAAAAATGCATCACACACACAAAATGGGCTGTGGAACAATCCCTAGGTAAGTAATCATCCTGCACATTGGCGGGTTCCCCGGCCTTTGGCAGCAATATATACATCCTGTAGGCCCCGACTCTACACACCTTTCCTTCCACTTTATATAACACTAAGGTGCGCACCTTCATCATTCAGAAGCCTAATGTTCTCACTTGGAAGCTTTATTCTGATTTATAGCACAAGCTAGCGTCTTTTAGAATAAAATGACTGATTTAAATGGCGCTTCTTAGAAGTTCTCTCAGCAGGTCAATGAAGATGGGAAATATCACTTCATATCAGGCTTTGACAAAAACTAAGTTGTTTGGCACACAGTTTCTCCTAAGCCTCTTTTTCGCCCATGAAAGGCATAAGGGGAAAAGCACTTCTCCCATTGCTTATATAGTTAACACACCAAAGGCTTGCATTAGTTAAGGGCCAGGATATGAGAAACGCCAATGAAGGTAATAATGGAATAATAAGGATTTTAAATTGGGATAAAAACCAAAAACTGCTGAGTACTGGTAGTTACAGAAGAGAAGAGAAAATGAGTGGTAAGCGTATCTGATAGTGATTGTGCTACCTCATGTCTATAGTAAGTTTGGAAGAAAATTTTTAATTATTATATTATTTGGCCACAAGGAAAGAGAAGCTAAACATTTTTTTTCCCTAATTAAAGCTTCTACAGGCTTAAAACCTTGATTTCCTACCCTACCCAAGTGAATCTTTTGTTGAGTTGAGTCCCATGACTATAAGCTACCTTTGCATCATTAATAATCTAAGGAACAAAAAAAAACTATTAAGAATATTTTTGCCTTCACGTCATTATTTTATAAATACAAAAAATGCCAAGATTTTTTCTTTTACATTTCTGATTAGCCACAAGGAAAGGGAAAAATAGGGATGAGAGAGTGTGAAGCTTTGAAGAGAGAAGCAGCCCTTCCCAAATTATTTGTAAGCTGGCTATTGACCTGTGTTGTCAGAGAAACTTAAAGAGTTTTAAAAAGCTTTTGACTCATTTATGAACTATTTCTTCTGCCAAAAACTGAGAGGTAACTAGGTTAATTTAAGCATCAAGGTGCTTAACTATGCAAAAAAAAAAAAAAAGGAATCTAGATACAGACTTTACAGCTTTTGTAAAAATTAACTCAACGTGCATCACAAACCTAAATGTAAAATGCAAAACTATAAAACTCCTAGAAGATAACATAGGAGAAAACCTAGATGACCTTGGGTATCGTGGTGGCATTTGCTAAAACACAAAAGGCACATTCTATGAAAAAAGTAATTGATATGCTGAACTTCATTAAAATTTAAAACTTCTGCTCTGTGAAAACAGTATCGAGAAAATTAGAAGACAAGTCACAGACTGAGAGAAAATGTTTTTATAAGACACATCTCATTAAGGACTGTTTTCCAAAATATGCAAAGAACTCTTAAGCTCAATGTTAAGAAAGCAAGCAACTTGATTTGAAAATGTGCCAAAGACCTTAACAGACACCACACAAAAGAAGATATGTGGATGGCAAATAAGAATATGAAAAATGCTCCACATCATATGTCATTAGGGAATTGCACATTAAAACAACAATGAGATACCATTACACATATTAGAATGGCCAAAATCCAGAACACTGACACCACCAAATGCTGATGAGGCTGTGGAGCGATGGGAGCTACCATTCATTGCTTATGGGAATACAAAGTGGTACAGCCACTTTGGAAGACACTTTGGCAGATTCTTACCAAAAAAAAAAATATATATATATATATTATTATATATATATATATAATATATTATAATAATATATATTAATATATATAATAATATATATATTCTCATCATATGAACCAACAATCTTGCTCATCAGTAACTACGTGAAGGGATTCAAAACACAAACACCTGCACATGAACTAGCCGTATTCATAATTGCCAAAACTTGGAAATGATCAAGATGTCCTTCAGTAGGTGAATGGATAAATGAACTGGTACATTGAGACAATAGAAAATTATTCAGCTCTGAAAAGAAATGAGCTACAAAGCCATAAAAAATGGAAAAAACAAACACATACTACTAAGTAAAAGATGTCAATTTGAGAAGGCTATGTACTCATATTTTATAGCAGCATTATTCACAGTAGCCAAAAGGTGGAAATAACCCAAATGTCCATCAACAGCTAAGTGGATAAGCAAAATGTGGTGTGTGTGTGTGTGTGTGTGTGTGTGTGTGTGTGTATAAATGGAATATTAAAATGGAATATTATTTAGCCTTAAACTGGAATGAAACTGCGAAAAGGGTACAACATGGATGAACCTTGAAGACATCATGCTAAGTGAAATGAGCCAGTTACAAAGAACAAATATCGAATATTCCACTTACAGTGGTACCTAGTCATCAACTTCATAGAGAAAGAAAGAAGAATGGTGGTTGCCAGTGGTTGAGGGTAGAGGGGAATAAGGAGTTTTGTTTGCTGGGTACCAAGTTCAATATGGGATGACTAAAAAGTTCTGGAGACAGGTGGTGATGATGACTGTACAACCCTGTGAATGGACTCAGTGCCACTGAACTATGGACTTCAAAATGAATTTTATGCTGTATATATTTTACCATAATACAAAAAGAAAACAAATGGCAGGTACTTTATTATTTTTTATTTTATTTATTTATTATTAAATTTATTCTGGTGACACTGGTTAATAAGATTATAAAGGTTTCAAGTGTAGATTTCTATGATACACGATCTGTCTATTGCATTGTGTGCCCACCACCCAAAGTCAAATCATCTTCCATCACCATATATTTGGCCCCCTTTACTCTTTATTATCCCCCATCCCCTTCCCTCTGGCAACCACCATACTGTCATCTGTGTCTATGAGACTGAAATTCATAGACAGGTACTTATAAATTTTAATTTTAATTTTAAAACATTCAAGATATTTCCTAGGAAAATAGGGATAATACTGCCCTTAACCCAGGTGCTTCGCATCCAGAGACGTCCTGAAGATGCACAGAAGAAGAATTGTATCTGCATGCTTCAGATCATGTCTAAATATTAAATGCTCAGAGGGTGAAAGTGGTGTGAAAATACAACTATACATAATCTTTGTCTGTGCATAAAGGGGAACATGACTTTCTTATGCGATGGAAGTTATGCTCCACAGAGACAATCCTGTCCTGACGCCACCGTGTGCATCAACTTTGTTTGCTCATCGATACGTCCAATAGCAGTAAGCCTTTACCACAATTCTCTTTAACAAGCTTTCGCATTTGAAAGCTACGTTCTTTGTGTCAGACGATACAATGCATCCGGTCATTTCCTTCAGCCCAGCATTGGTGCCTTTTAAATGTAAGGTAAATGTGATAGTTGCCTCCCCTTGGCTCACCGCGCGCAGGGCTGAGATTCCGGAAGAGAGCCCTGCCCTCCCGTAAGTCCGTCGCAAGGCGCTCTTAGCAGTTTGAAAGCTGGTGCTGTTCTCAGTGGAGTGAATGAAGTTTGGTAAATGGCAGACAATCGGTTTCCCACTCTGGATACCCTTGCTATTTGCACATGCGGCAGTGAATCACACTCTTTAAAAAGCTAACAGTGTATTTATGTATAGGAATAGCTTCTAAGATCCTGCTTATACACTGACAGTCTTGTGTTGATGGTAATAAAGCCTACTATTATCCCGACAGCTTATCTGATGCCAGAAAGTCCTTTTGGTAGAGAAAGAGCTTTTAAAAATACTAACTACTCTCAGCAGTATTTAGTACAACCTGTGAGAGGCTGTCAGTTTTCTGATCCATTTATAACTGCCAGGAATATAATGGTGTCCGTTGAAATTGACCCCGAGTGGTCAACATGCTGGTGAAATTTATCAGTAACAATTATTTAACAACATTGACATGCTGTTGTGTGGAGGTCCGACAACATGCTCTTAAAGATGGTGCATAAGTCCATGTCCAGCTAAGCATAAGCAGGAATTTGTTTCTTCCTCCAGAAGCCCAAAGAAACCTTATGTTCAGGGATATTATTAGATAACCATTAGACATATGCAAATGAAAATACATTTTCCATTCTTTCTGTTATCATTTCCCCTTCCCATATCTTCCCTGGACTATGCAGATCAAGTTTGCTTTTGGAATATAGTTACTACCCTAAAATGCATATTGTGGATGTAAGGTGTTTCACCTGAAAGAGAAAAGGACCAGGTTATATGTTTGCACAGCCCTGAGGAAACTTAAATGTTAGCTGCCCCACCACTTCCTTCCTTTATTACGCACCCCTTCTGATTTATGATCATGGTCAAAGAGTAAGGTTAAAATATTTAAGGATCCAGAGATGTATTTGGATACATCTCTGATAACTAAACTCAATTACAAAGTGTGCCTAAAATGAGGAATTCAAATAACATTTTGTTTCTATCAAATGAGATGATCTATGAATCTACATATACTATGCAATCATGATTAAAGAAACACCTTAATACACTGAGGGTGGGAAAAGATGTTTAGTGGTTTTATATCTATTTAAATGTGTCCAAATCCAGTGTTATAAATATCCCTATATAGCATTCACCAGCAGAACAATACAGTAATTCATAGTTTAGGAGGACAATTTTATGTAATCAGTTATTAGTTTCTGCATATTATATTCATATATTACCTGAGTGACATATCCCATTGCATTCCTCTGAGTGACATCAAGAGGCTATTATGCCCAAAGAGCTATTCCTGCTGTGTTTATTTATTTATTCGTTTACTCATATTTCTTTGCCACTTTTACATTTACCCTTAAAAACTCCTTGAGAATTGTCTTACTCTTATTCTGTCATCAAATTTCTTCAGACAATACTCCAGAAAAACCATTAAAGATGATCATATTTTATAGATCTCAGTAAAAAGTGTCCTATTGTGTGGATAAAATTCCATCAAAATTTTTTTTTTTTTTTTTGCAGGAAATAGTCTCCTTGACTGCAAAATATCTGGACATCTTAGGAACATAAGTTGGCTGGCAGAAACAGACAATGCAGGTAGGTTTATCTCAGAAAGTTAGAAAATGTCTCTTCAGTGAAGGGAGTTAAAGTGATAATGATTCTTCATAATGAACCCTGATGATGGGGAGCAAGCAATGAGCCACTGTTATGGCGGTTAATGACTCGGGCAGAGATGAAAAAGAAGACTGCACTGGTCACTGGCTCCTGTGATTCCAACATAAACACACGACACAGTGAAGAAGCATAGTGTTTTCCTAAATTTCAGAGGAAAGTCTGAAAATGTTTTTCAAAGTAAACAAATTAATTGCTGTTCCAAACCCAGTAACTAGTCCTGTCTTTTTGTTTTTGTTTCCTGGTCCACCTTCCTTATGTAGGAGCCAGGTAGCCCAGACTTTTAAAATATATGTCCAATATATTTTTACAGCAATCACACAGTATCTCCATGAAAGAGATGGAGCTGATATCTAAACATGGAAAACTAAGGGAACCCTGTGAACCTGGACATTGGCACCCTCATCCTCTGTCATGAGTCTAGAACGCTGACTAATGAATGTTATCACATCTGTGCAATACACATGGACTGATCATGACAAAAATAATAGGATCCCTCCTTGAGTGTTATTATTTGTAACTGTCCATAGCAATACTTACAACAAATTCTGGTACTAATATATATAACACTTGGACATTTACTACTGTTTTTAATGAGTAATAGAGTCTTCTAGAAGATAATGAGAATGGTAAACACCCTTTTCCTTCTAAACTGTATTTTCCTAGAAAGGTCAGGTCTAATGGAGCCACGTAAGCTTTCATTTGTTGAAAACAGGAATGTGAACTCTGGCCTGCAAAAACTATGAGACATCAGGAATTTATACACCCAGTGGAATAAATAAATACAGCAGACACCCATGACAACAGATTTGCATAATTATTCCTTTAACTGAAATGTAGGTGTGTTTTTTAAGGAGGATATGGAGACGATTTTTTAGATAGAAAAAATAATTGTGAAGTTACCTGATATCTTAAAGAATTCTGCTAATTTCCATGTTGAAAGTCACTATTTAATAATGATGATGATAGAGTTCAACTAAATTTTGAATACCCTCAGTCTGAGATTGCACGAGTCAGGATTTTTTATGCACTACTACTGCCTGCTTCAGTTTTTCCTAACAGGCCAGCTAAGAAAGATAAAGAGCCACAGCTTGTACATGTGATATATGACTGTGACCATAAACTGGTCATCTCTTACAGGATCATTGACTTTGCCAGTCATCTGTGAATGAAAAAATTCTTACTTTCACAGTCATAAAGCTGTGATTAGTTCAGCTGTTCTGCTATAAATGAACCAAAATGATTCCATTAATGGATTTCACAAATAAGAAGCTCAGGGCTTTCTATTTTTCTTTGTACTCTTTACTTTGTATTCTAAAATTGTAATTATATGCAGAAAATCAAGTTTCATATAGTGACAAGATATAAAATAAAATGTATGAACTTAATTTTATGTTTAATTAATCAAAGGAAAAGCATTATCAAATAACTGATATTTAAAGTATAATATAATTCTAACTACATAAAAAAACTTAGGAGGAAGAAAGTTCTAAATAAACACACCAAAAGGTGAAGTAATCTAGAAGAATCATAGACTCCTATGTTGTAAAATGAGTATCAGTGAAGTAGTTCAATCTGTTCCTTCAATATTAGAATCTGGATGATTTCCACTCCAGCCCCTCCCCACCTCTGTGTTACAAAAGATAAATAAAGATGGTGCTAGGAGATAAAAGTTCTATTATTGCACTATTTCCTGCCTCCAGTTATTCTGCTGCCAAGACTTTTATTCCTTTTACTTAATAACCTCACAGAAAAATCCCACAGAATAATTAAAGAAATATAACTTTAAAAAAATTAAAACACTGAAAATAGACCCACTGGAGTCTGTGTCATGGTAACTTAAATGTTAGGGCATCTTGTGTAATTTAAAAGATCTTAACCAATTGATTGGCAATTTCCCTTTATCCTTTACTCTCAGTTTTCTCTTCTTAAATCAGAAAGGATATTTTAATTCTCTCCCAATATTTAACAGCCACCTATTTGAAATTAGCATGATTTTTTTCCTCAAAAAAAGCAGATCCTTGAAAATTCTTAATTTCAATGGGTAATTTCTCTTACCTGATATTACCTAGATTTTATTGATGCTGTTTCTTCATTCACACAAAACTTCTAAGCATTCTAAGCTTAAGCCTCAGGAACATTTCCAGCGTATGTGGCAAAGGCCTTCTAGGAGGCATTGACTGCACACCCAGAAAGCTTATCAGGGGCCAATGTTTCATTCACTCCTGTTTCTACACCAAAAAGGCTTTATAATAATTGTAAAGTTACCTGATATCAGCCTAATAATTGTAAAGTGTGTGGATATTCAGCCTGGTAAGTAGCACTTGTATTTCAAGTCAAATAATTTCAACAGAGCTCCAAGAGTGACTAGGAACTTAACTAGTAACTCTCAAGGAGAGAATCCAGGTTCAGCAAAACAGTAAATATAAGAAAGAGTATGGAAGACCCGATGTCAAAGGCCTGAATCTGAATCAAATTCCTTCAAATCCCCCTAGTTATTTTCAACCCTAGATGTTCTTTAAATTCATCTGAGGGGTCTTGCAAATATATAGATTTCTAGGACTCACCCTATTTAATCAAAGATTTAAGGAGTTGGACCAAGACAGGTTCCATTTAAACAGATTCACAAGGTTGAAAATGCTGTTTTAGTAAACTGATGAACAAAATAGGACCAGAGGCATGGATACATGGAACAGACTGACAGATCTGGGGGGGGTGGAGGGGGGCTGGAAGAGATTAGCCAAAAAACAGATATGCCTAGCACATGGACACAGGCAACAACGTATTAAAGGCTGGAGGGGGGAGCGTCGAAGGCTGGCTGGAGGGTGACAAAGTGGGGGGAAATGGGGGACATCTGTAATAGTGTCAGCAATATAAAAAAGGCATACCCCGATCTTCCAGAACCTTAGCAATCTCAGCTATTTGAAAAACAGGCTATTAGTTCCTTCATTACTGACCTCACAGGGATATTGTGAGGGTCTAGTCACAGTGGGAACAGATGTGAAAGTAATATAAACTGTAGACCATGGTAGTCATGTGAGATGACTTCATACTATCAGGTAACTTGAGTATCAAATAAGGGTGTAAAGAAAACAAAACACATCTCCTAAAACATGTTCTATATAAAGAATCATATTATTTCCTTTTTAAAGTTTTAATTATACTTCCTCTATTGTTGTGTTTCTATTTAGTTGTTTATAAATCAAACCTTATTTTAAGCATTAAGGTAAGTAGCTTTTTTAAGTAACTCCTTGTTTAACATTTTACAAAGTAAAGAATGCTCCTAAAATGCAATTAGACAATCCCTAACTAGTCATTTTTTAAAGCTTGGGTTTTGTGTGTGATGTTGTCAGGAAGCAGGACACAGCTGTTCTGCTATCGCAACATCTGGTAGTTTCCCTGTGAAGTGGCTCATGCCTTTTTTGGCCAACACTCACAGCAGCAATGCCCCTGGCCTCACAGGAAGGACAAGACACTCAGGCCCTGATGCCCACCAAATGCTTAGAAACAAGCACAGGTGTTACCTTCTAGGTTCCAACCACAGCTGGACACCCCTATTTCCCACAGCAAAGCCTTAAATCAAGCAGAGGACTCCCTAAAAAATACTCTTAGTGAAATATACACCATATCCCTGATTTATTACACACCCTGGAACCACACTTCCTCTCCGTCCAAAAATCTCACAAGAGGATTTTCATACAAAATTCCCTACTCTTTTTTTTTTTGGCCTCAACTAGGTTGATAATATTTAAGGTGTGGAAAATAAAGGGCTTTTATCATACAATTTAGTTTCTCAGTAACAAGTTTCTTCATAATGAGTTTCCTTTCAAAAGAAGAAAGTCATGGTAGTTCAAGATCAAAATTCAAGTCACTTCCCATTTGAACCAAGTCTTTGAGAATTCAGTTTTACTTATGCCCAGTTTCCAATTATGTTGATTGGCTGCCGTGTGCATGTTAGGCATTAGATGAGTTGGAAGAGTAAAGGAGAAAGGATTAAAGAGCTTCAACCATGAAATTTCTATAACTTTTCAATTATCAGATTTAGAACTGCCCAAAGAGAATCTCTGGGAAGATGTTGAAATTTTTGACTGGGACCTTAGAAGGCTAACCAAGGGTTTCAGTGAGCTCTTTCATCATTAATCCAGGTGTATTTTATGATTATTCTGGTGGAACACATCTCAAGCGCTGGTAAAAAAGGAAAGACAGGCCTCTCCAACTGCAAATGAAGAAACAGAGCTGTAAGGACTGGGGCGAGGGCAGGGTCGCGGTGAAGAACACCGCGGTCAAGGGCATGGGCGGCAGGGCCAGGCTGGGTTCCAGGGGCAACTTCCACACTTACGATCCGTGTGCATGTCAACAAGTGAACTAGCCTTTGTAGGCCTCAGCTCCCTTATTGCAGACACAGTTGACAACAGCATTTACCTGTAATAGGGGTTGTTATAAAGGTAACAAGTGAATACATATAAAGTGCCCAAAACATGGTAAATACTATAGAAGTGTTTTAGATACAGAGATACAGAACCATGGAGCAGTCGGACAAAGTTCAGAGGGAAGGCGAGGGTGGGGAGTGTGGGGGAGAGAGATTAATCAAAGAACTTAGGTTCATATACACATGACCTATGGACACAGACAATAGTGTAGAGAAGACCTGGGGGGGGGGGGGGTCCCTGGGGAGGGGGGAGGGGGACATCTGTAATACAACAATAAAGAAAAAAATTAAAAATAATTTTTTGGAGCATCGACCCATACACAAAAAAGCTGCGGGTTAAATTCCCAGGGGGAGTACGTACCTAAGTTGCGGTTCAATCCCCAGTCAGGGCACATGGGGGAGGCACCTGGTGTTTCTCTTACATTGATTTTCTCTCTCTCCCTTCCTCTCACTAAACACATTCTCAGGTGAGGATTTAAAAAATAATAATGATGTGTAATAGAATAGAAAAAGTAGAGGAGAAAAAGTAAGGTGCAAAGATGCTGCAAAAACCAGGCCATGTGATCCATCAATGATGCACATTTAACAGCTCTGACGACCTGTCTCCATTTCATTCCCAGCTTAGTGGATGACTCTGGGATATTCACTGAAATGGTTACTGCCAGACTGGTATGACAAAAACGCTGAGTTTCTTTGTATTAGAGGTGTGAGAACAAATGAACAGTAAAAAACACTTTTAACTGTTTTGCAAATGGAAAAGCACCAAACACAAAGTTTCAGAGCATATTCTCAATTCCCAGAAGTACATTTCAGTTTTTAATCACACTTTCTGAGGCAGTGTCTATAGAGAAATGTAGACTGTAGCCAGAGGGCTTGTTGAAATGGAAGTTTTAATAACACAGAAAATGAAGTACTCCGAAAATCACATTTGGCTTTAGAAATGTGTATAGACTGGCTTATGAAATGGCTCTAAACAGGAAGAAAATGCTCAAGCACTTGATTACTACTCACATCTTGCACAACCTTGAGAAATTTATATAATCTCTCTAAACACCATGTTCCTTACAAATGAGAGAGAGAAATTTTGTTGCACCCCTAATGATGATTATGTTGATGATGACTGACCTAAGGGTAAAGCCCTTCCCAATTAAAAAAAAAATTGGATGAAGGGCAGGCCACTAATAATGGAACACTTTATAATAGATAACATCTCCTTTACACATGAATTGTCCCACATGGATATAAATAAGAATGGAAATATCACTTCTAGAACTTACTGTTAGTGTGTGAGTGATGTAGGAATTTGATGAGCCCCAGTTTAGCAAAGGACTGGAATGAAAGTTTACCTGCTCTTCCATGACATCGCAATCAAGGGTCAGCTTGGATCCCTTTGTGAAATCCTGTGAGCTTCTTAGAGCCTGAGAGAGCCTATCTGGGCCAATAAGAAAATCATGGCTCAGGAAGAGATTACAGAATGGGCCAAAATCTGATACATTTTGCCCCATTAGAGAATTACTTAGATCTTTTGCCAACAGACCCCAGAGACAAAAAGAAAACAAATGATTACTGCAACAGGTATCCATTGACTTCAAGTGTAGGATAACACATGCTTTGTTAACTGCGGAAATATTCTTTTCTTGGCATTGACTTAAACAGTATTTTTTAACTAAGTGTATTCTGTGCTATAGGTTTTCCAATAGATCAAGCCATTAAAGAACATTCAAGCCCCAGGTCCCCCTGGTGGAAACATTGAAGAGCAAAGTCAAGTTGGAAGGCTTGTGAGACCAAACAACAAAAAGAATTGCTGTCTACCCAGCTGAAGCCCAAGCCATTACCCAGGCCTTCAGGACATTGTAAGGGACAAAGGAAGGACACGGATACAGGAATGTATCCTTTTTATTTAGGCTGAGAGATGCCAGGGGGGTGCTTGGGTAGCACAGGCATAAAACTCAGACCAAGAGAGCGAGGTTAACACTGGGCAAAGGGTCCTTGTCCTTGCAAGGAGTAACCATTGAGGACCCTTCTATGGCTATTCAAGGGAAAACTTCAATTCAGCCAGAACTAACCCTTTTCCATCTCCATTATCATTCCTTTCCGCAAGTACCCTAGCTCCAGTGAAGGTCCTTCATCAGTGTTGTACGCTAGTTTAGAGGAAACTGAAGGCACAATATTGCGAAGAGAAAAGAGGACAATGTGCTGCCCCATATTTTCTTAGATTCAGTGGAGACAAAGTGTCAGCCTTTTTGAATGAACATATTTCTAAGCAATTGTCAGCATACCTAAGAGGTACATTCTCATAGTGGCATAGAAACTCACAAAACCAGAATGTTGTTGAGAGGACAAATGCTATGGGGCTTGAATTATCTTCATAAGTTAGAGAAGGTGACATCCTGCAGGAAGAGAGAAAGAGACTGAAGAACTTCTGGTTTGCAGTGAGAATCTGCTCAGCTGACTTGGAGAAGGTCATCTCACTTTGGGTCAACAAATGGCCCAAGACTTTTTTATTTAGAAAGTATTGATAATAACCAAAGCAAAAGTATGCAGGGACTTTGGCAAAGGGATCAGAAATGTGAGGGAGGAATCTGGGATCCATCAGGAAGAAGCCTAAGAAGAAAACACTCCGGGTAAAAAGTCTTGCTACTCTAAGTGTGGTCCTTGGACCAGCAGCATCAGCATAATCACAGGCCCCACCCTACATCTATTCACCAGACTCTGCATTGTAACAAGATCTCCATGCATTTAGGTTTAAAAAGCATCAGCGTAGAGGGCAGTCCTGGAAGACTCAGGTGGAGATCAGAATCACTGGTGATATTCTGGATGGGTTGAAGAGTAACCCAGAAGGTGAGAGACCACAGTGGACAATCAATATCCAATCTGATTGGCAATGACATCATGGTCCCAAAGATTAATTTACAGCAGAGGTGAAAGATGAGGAATGTGCCCCCTCCTCAGGTTCCAGCCATCTACAAGAGTGGGTCAAAGCCACTAAGATTGTCAGAACACCAGGCATGAAAAGTGCAGTTAAAGATAAGACTCTAGTCCACTTAAGAAACAGAAGTGCTCAGAAGGTGAACCAAGACAGAAGCCTGTTCTGGAGTTTCAGTCAACAGGGGCAGGGTAAGGAAGTGGCATGACTTAGAGATTACATGGGAAACCAGGGCTCATCGCTGGCACATCAATATCTGAACCTCCTGCTAGCAGAACTGCAGTAGTAGTTATTATCCACAATTTCAGTTTCTGCAGTTTCAGCTACCCACAGTCAACAGTGGCCTTAATATTAAATGGAAAACTCCAGAAACAATGCATAAGTTTTAAATTGTGCACCATTCTGAGGAGTGTGATGAAATCTCGCACCGTCCAGTCAGAAACATGAATCATCCCTTTGTCCGTGTGTCCATGCTGCAGACGCTCCCCACCTATAGCCATCTTTGCAGTTGTCTCAGTTTTCACATCGACTGTCATGGTATAACAGTGCTTGTGTTCTAATAACCCTTACTTTCCTTAATAATGTCCCCAAAACACAAGTGTAAGGATGCTGGTAATTCAGATATGCCAAAGAGAAGCCATAAAGTGCTTCCTTTAAATGAAAAGGTGTAAGTTCTTAGCTTAATAAGGAAAGAAAAAGAAACTGTATGCCCAGGTTGCTAAGATACCAACAAGAACGAATCTCCTATCTGTGAAATTGTGAAGAAAAAAGTAATTCATGTTAGTTTTACTGTCGCACCTCAAACGCAAAAGTTATGGCCACAGTGCACAATAAATACTTGGATAAGACAGGAAAGGCAGTGAATTTGTGGGTGGAAGTCATGAACAGAAAACCTGTTCTGATTGAAAGTGATGTGTTGCACCAGAAAGCATTGAGCCTATACAAAGACTCCAGGAAGGGAGCCCCATAAATGAGTGACCACATTCACATAGCTTTTATTACAGTATATTGTTGTAGTAGTTCTATTTTATTATTAGTTATTGTTAATCTGTAGCTGTGCCTAATTTATAAATTAAACTTTATCATCAGTAGTATGTGTAGGGTTTAGTACTATCCACGGTTTCAGGCAGCCACTGGGGGGTCTTAAATGTATCCCCACAGATAAGGGGGACTGCTGTATTGTAAATCCCACCAGCCACAGCACTGAGGATCATGTGTGGATGTAGGGGCATTCAGGTAGTGGAATTGGGTTATCATACTAATGTGGGGGCTTTGGGATGTTTTAGTGACACAAACTCCCAGGCTGCTGAAGATAAACTGCTTTAGCCTGGAACCCAATTCTAAGACGAGTATTTTCTTAACAGTTTTGAAAGTTCTGAAATATACGCACTTTAATTAAATCAGTAAATTCAAACCCACAGTATTTTCATAAAATGAACTTTGTGTGAAAAGATATTTATCTCTTAACTCGGATTAACTGTTTTTCCGCCATATTTGCACAAGTCCTGTCAGCTCCCTGTATTCCTCAGTCCCAAATCATGGCAACCACTGCTCAGTCTGGTTCAGGAGGCCACCCAACCTTGTCTGGGGGGTCTCTCAGAGGACATTGCTGCATACTCTGCAAGTGCCCGGGAGACCTCACACAGCACTCACATAGTGCCTGCTCACCAGGCACTGCCACTCTCCCGCCAGCCTCAGCATGGCATCCAGCGTGCACGGAGAGCATCTGCCATGCCCACGGGGCATCCAGCTCACCTCTCTGTTCTGCAGTGTTCATCAGAGGGTTACCATTTTGCCCAGGTGCTGTCTCCTGGGATGCATAAATTAGAAAACCTGCAGGATACCCCAGACAGGATGACCTTTTGATCCTGAGTAGGCCAAAACCAGGATGTGGTTGAAGCAGAAAAAGAGAGAAAGAGGTGCAGAGTAAGGTCAATGCAACCCTTATAGAACTAGGGGCTGATCCATTTTTCTCTTTCTGACCTTAGACACCCATGCACAAAATTCCTATCCTCATAGACTCTCTTTTCCAATCAAACTATTTATGCAAATATATATTGGCAGGCGCAGGTATGTGTATTGATGGGGCTAATGTAGTCCTTTGGCCCTATAAATTTTCACGTAAGCAAGCAAAGACCATTCTGTTTTGTTTTGATTTTGTGTACAAAAGGCCAAACCAATGGCATCTATAATCTAAAAATAAAATAGTGATTCTCTCTCCCTAACGTGTTTAACGGATGTCTGGCTCCAAAGGAGACTAAAATATGTTAGATATCAGATCATAATACAGGTCTCTACTTTTAGTTTGCACAAAAGTGGGGGGGGGGGGAGACTTTTTAAAGGCATTTTAATACATTTAGTCTTTTAAGAAGACCCTCATCTAATCTCACCAACTGAGAGGAGCTTTCTGTTTTAAATTTTACTTGTGTTGGCACCTAAAATAGTAGGTGACTTATCACACTTGATTGTCAAAGTACTCAAGGGAAAATTGCAGCATTCTCCGCACAGCTACGTTGTCAGCCAACCAAGAAAGAAATACTCATACCATTTGATTTAAGTGACAACTCAGAGCAGTAGCCTTCTGTGGTGTATGTGTGTCAAACCTATTTATCTTTAACTGTTTTCAGCGTAAGATCTGTGTTCTTAATGATGGAAAGCAATAAATATCTTCAGGTAACAAGAAAAGTAAATCAGGGATGTGGTCTGGGAACTCCACGGTAAAAACACAGGACTTCCTTCAATGAAGAAGTTAAGTCAATGTTTCCTGTCAAGCATGAATTAGGAGCATCATTTACTGAGAGTTGGATTTTGGAGGCTTTTTTAAACATCAGATGAACTGCAAGCTAAAAGATAATATAAAGGATTTTAGAATTGAAAGGTGTGTTTTTTCCTTCAGGGAACATTCTGGTGCTTCCCTTGATTTAAAAAAAAAAAAAAAAATGACCAAAATCTGCAATAAAGAATTTGCAGAGAAAACAGATTCAGTGTGTCACACATGTCACAGGATACTTGGAGGTGCTGAAAGGTTCGAGGGGAGTGTGGAGGTGAGAAAGGGAAGAGGTATTACAAGCCAGGAGGGAAAGACAAAGTAAATTCTCCAAGCATCTGAAAGAAAAGAAGCCAATCCTAATCATGCAGAGATAAAGATTTAAATTTTAAGACTGTATGCTGTAAAGTGCTGGTATTATGTGTCTTCACAAGTTTTATGGAGATTCTGAGAGTCATGGTAATGCTGGCCTGGAACACAATGGGTATAAAAGTTATAACTGTCCAAAGAATGAATGAAGGTGAAAATTCACCAGACCAGAGGGTCCTTTGCTCTCTGAGAGCCACAAGACATAGTTCTTGCAAGGCCAAGCTAATAACTCTGCTCTCCAGCAGACAGCGCAAGTGGGGTGGGATGGAGAGTGAGCAAAAAAGAGAAAAAAAAGAGAAAACTCATGGACATGGACGACAGTGTGGTGACTGGGGGGGGGGGGCGAAGAGGGCATAGAGGGGATAAATGATGATGGAAAAACTTAAATTAAATTTTTTAAAAACTCTGCTCTCTTTTCTTCTGTTACTTTGCTATTGAATAGAAGTGAAAATTTTTAATTTAAAGTCCAAACTGCATTAAACCAGTTGACTTATTTGTAGATGTTTACACTGTACAAGTAATTATGCGGGTCAATGGCAAAGGCATTAAATTTCTCAAAATGCATTGTCCTCTCCTTTCTCCTGGCCGTCTCCCAGATTCAGAACCACATTTTAAAATCAGCCCCAGAAAAATTAGCACAATTACCACTGGATACCAGAGTCCGGAAATGGGTGTGATACACATATGAAATATACCTGAAAAAATAAGTAACGTGAGCCACATTCCCTGACTGCAATTTGGTTTTATTTTTAAGGGGACTTTCAGCTGAAAAGGACACTGAGTGTTTCTGAGTAGTCGAGTATGTTTTTTTCTCTCTCAGTGAGGAAAGCTAGTGACCTGGGGTAGAAATGCGCTTCCTTCCGAAACTCCACCACACTCAGCTGTGCAGTGCAAACGCAGGGGCTTCTTAGGAGCCCAAGTGTTTAAAACACTAGAGAGTTGATTTCAGCATTTTAGAAAGAGAAAGTATTCGTTCTTCTTCCCTTTTCTTCATCAGATACCCAGGAAAAGAAATTCTGCAGCCACCATTGTGAGTCCATTACCATAAACAACCGAGTTATCACCAGCCAGTTCGTGGATTCAGCACATCAGAAATTTGCAAACTTGCTGTTTAGCCTTGTCACAGACATGTTTCTCTAAATAAAGTAGACGTTTAATAATCAGATTTGTCTTTCACTTCCAGTGGAGTATTGAATTTTGTTCATGCAGATAATAGCTCATCCAGAAAACCTTTGGTTCTTATATAGCTTTTCAATTACAGAGCAAAAGAGACTCCCCTAGGCTATTTGGCCTTAACCAGTAAAATTAGCTTTCAGTGTGATTTACTAGGCTGTACATTACCACAGGGGGTAGATTAAATATAAGACAGTGGCACTAAAGCCCTCACAATAGTCCTAATTCTCCTCACTGTCCTTCTCTTAACTACCATTGAAGACCTACTATGTTCTGCCTGATAAAATACATTCCACAAGAGTTATGTATTTCCATCTCCCCACAAGCCTTCTTCCCACGACTGAGATTGCCCATTTTTTTCTCTTGTGTGGTCCTCCTTCATGCTAGTGAAAAATCCCACCGCCCTCCATAAAATTCTCCTCCACCATTCTTACCATCATAGCCACTTTTATAGCTATAAATGGAAATATGCTTTGACTTTTTATCTCTTGTTTCTTTCAGTTAACTGTATCTATCATCTATCTATCATCTATCTATCATCTATCTATCTATCTATCTATCTATCTATCTATCTATCTATCTATCATCTATCTATCTATATCTATCTATCATCTATCTATCTAAGTATAAAGCCCCTCTAAGATTGTCTACATCTCTTGAGTCCAGAATTCTACACACAGTGACTACTCAAAAAATGGTGTATGCCGTGTTCAAAGAGGGGAAGCAGAAAACAACATCATTCTGTCCTGCTTCCCAGCTCTATGGGGCTAATTCTCCCTTACTCCGAAGATAAAACTGAGGGCAGATCTCATGACTTTTCTGGCCAGTCTTAAGAAATGAAAATTTCTGAGGCACTTTTCAGTCAGAGAGCACTATATATGAGTAGAATGACCTTGTAGTAACAAAACTCCAAATTTCACTAAAGTTAAAACACATCCTTTCCATTCCTAAATAACCTTCCAGTCTTGTTGTGACAAATGTGTCGGGCAACCCATCACTTTCCCTGCCTTTGCCTTATGATTTCCTTTTCCTTGAAACCAACTTAAATTATTCTTTCATATGCCAGGTTTGGCTTAGGCAAAGTTCTTCTATAGACAAACTCCCGGTCTCTGTTGGGTCTTAGCCTAGACAAACCATTGACTCTTGTAATGAAATGGAATCCTTTTTCTCCAAGGCCTTTCCAAGAACTCACCTTCCCCAAGAAACAGGAACAGCAAAGAGCTAAGAACAGCATCCATTTGAAAGCAAAGCTTCTAACTCTGCCTGACCACAAAGCCCCATGGCAAAGATACTTATGTGTAGAGATGGTCCTATTTGTCTTTAGCCTGAGCCATATATGCCAAGACAACAGGCCTGTGTCTGGTGCTAGCATTTCCTAACAGAGCCTAAATCAAGAGGGGTGGCTTGCTTTGATTGATAAGGCCACAGCTACTGCATTCATTGAAAAGTAGTGAACAAAAAATAAGAGGTAGGAGCAACACAGGAAGGGAATGATGGATTTAGGATTGATTCTGTAATGACCATGCCAAAGGGGACTGGCAGATGAATAGCCAGGTTACTCAGCATATTGAAGGCCACTAGCTATTGGTGAGTATAATAATAGTTCAGGGTGTTCTATAACGAATTCTATGGTTTGGGGACTTCAAGAGAACACATCAAATTTAAAAGGACTTTTCCTTAGAACATTTTATCAGAATTCAGTTTCAGAAAAAAGGAAATACCTCTAGCTATTCCAAGAACAAAGAGATTTAGGTAATTAAATGTTCTTATTCTCCAAGGTTGACTCCCAGAACACCCCCAAAACAGCTATCTCTGCTATTGCCAGGAAATTGCAGAGTATTGATGTCATCGTGCCAACCGCTGGTTCCAGCATCACACCACCTGAGTCACAGTCTGGATGTCGGGAAGCTGCTGCCAGAGCTGCTAACTCTGATGCCATGCCACTCATGCCAGAAGCTGAGCAAAACGCCGCTCATGCTAGAGCCATGAGAGCAAAATGGATCCCTGCTCCCACTGCCCCTTTCCCTACTTAATTCAGTTCTGAATTCACAGTTTCCTGTGTGCACCTGATTGGTGGAGCCTACGTCCAGAACCTGAACCGCAATGGCATCTGGGAAATGGTGCTTTAAGCTCTCCACCATGTGTGCTATGCAAAGAAACACTAGAAAGTGATGGAATAGAAGTTGAATTATCCAGGCTATCCTATCTGCCACAGCTATGTTCATTTGCTATTCAGGAAGGATAGTGTTTCTTAATTGGCCATCTTTTGTTATAGCTTGATGAGGAGATGTAATAACCATCTGACCTATTAACAAACTTATCCAAGAAATATCTGCCCAAATCAGACACAGGTATCTCCCATGCAATACATATGTTTCTCAAAACAATTATGCCTAGGTATATTTTTGTAGATTGAATACTACGTTCTCATCGATATACAGCCTTTTTAAAATAGCATTTTTTATAGTCAAGTTTTAATGGCCCTTAATTATTTAAATTGAAATTTCTCTGGTCGCCACCTTCAAGCCATTAGTGATTTGTCAGTGACCAATTTAAAAAACTAGGTTGGGAGTGGGAGGAAAATACATAAAAAATCATAAGTAGCATACCTCATACATTCTTTTCAATGTTTTGCACTTTTTTTTAGTGTAAGATACTCCAGGTCGGTGCATAGAAATACACATTCTTTTTTAAAGATCACCCAATATTCCAAGTTGTAGTTTATCTGTCATACACAAATTTAGATTTGGTTTTCCTACTCTTGGCTATTTCCATGCCTCTCCTTCATGCTTTCAGTTCATCTGTCTATTCTCTCTGAGTAAGCAGTAATTTTGTCTTCATTTCTGAAATGATTTTCTAAATTTTTTTCCCACCTTTTTCCCCTGAGCTTATTTTATCAACATTGTCTCACATCTTCTCTTTTGCTGTCTTGTTCTGAGTTTGTTTCGAGTGTCTGACTCAAAGTGTTCTTTCATATGTAAAAGTACTTGCTTAATGATAGGGAACGAATGCTGAGATGGATTTAAGTTGTCCTCTGCTTTGTGGTCGTTCCCCTCCTGGTGTAAGAGGTAAGAAATATTTTTACCTTGTGAAAAACTTTGATTTTCACTTCTAATTTCTCTCTTAAAATAGCTTTGTGTGGGTGTTTTCTGACATTTGATGTTCATTTTTAAATGTTTTGAATTTTCCCTAACCATAAATAACAGGTGTTTCTCCACGGAAAGAGGTTGAGGTGAAGGTTTGGCGTGGATGAAAGCTTTCTTAATTCAAGATCATTCTCTTCTGTTAGTACAGAAAAGTTGAGTTTCTTTAATAGATGTACCTTTGGGGGATGATTGGTCTTTCTTGTGACTCAGTAATACTTTTATTTAAGGCACTTATTTTTTATATCTTGCTTGCTTCCTTATTTTCCTTCACCAGTTCGCCTTCAAAGAAAGCCTCCTTCCTTCTGAATTGCATTCTTCAGCTTGTCACCTCTGGTCACATACATCTTCAAGCCCCTTCCTTCTGAATCCCCAGCGCAGGTACCCCCACACTGGGGCACACGCTGACTCCTGTACTTCTACTCTCAAAGGGGGAGCCTTCATTTAGGGGTAACTTGTTTTTCGCTCCTGCTAGTACCTCTTCCCTCTGCTGTTTCCTACATTCTCTGCCCGACTCTGCCCTGCACTGGGACCCACCAGAGACTCTCATCGTTTTACATACTATTTTCCTACTTACAAGTTCAAGTAAGTTTGCAGTATTCTTTGTCTCCTTGTTAGACTGTAGGTAAGAATTAGGGGTGCATTTTCGCTCTCCTTGTTAATCTTAATATTTTCCAAGGATATAGGGAGAAATTTAGATGTCAGTAGTCACCATAATCCTATAGACATTTGAAATCCTTACTTGATATTTTTAAAGCTATTAAAATGGTATCATTCTCTAATTATATATTCCTAACACCTAGAAAGACGGTGTATTTTTGTTCATTGGTATTCAGGAAACTCGCTAAACTCTTATTGTAATAATATATAGGTAGATTTGGGGGGATTTTATAAATACAATCATGTCGTCTATGACTAATGACAATTTTACATCTTCCTTTACAGTTCTTATATTTGTCATATCTTTTCTTCTTGCTGCCTAATGCCTTCAATAAACTGCAGAAGAAAGTTTTGATTAAAGGTATCTTTTTTTATTCCTAACCAGAAAAAGAAAACTTTCAATGCGTCACAATTAAGTGGGGTGTTTGTCCTTCATGTTTTTATCTAGTGTTATTTTTAGTGTAACAGGGTGGCGCATAATTCTTAGTGAAAAACATCCTACCTACCCAGAGTTAATCATAGCTAAGGATGAAAGATTGCAAGTATCACCAGCTGTTGAGACTATCCACCTTCTGCAGGGCTCACTGGGCAGAACTGTAACTCTTGAAATGGAGCAATACATCACAAGGTATAAATATAAAACAATTTTATTTTCACCAATAACTGCAATCAACCATGCTGTATTGAGTTCTCCTTTCCTCTGGGCAGTGAGTTTCATTATGACATAGAAATCTGACCCTTCTTAGTTAAAAAGTCCTATTTTCAAAACTCCATTCTGCTCATTTAAAATACTTAAAATTACAATTAGAGAAAATTATTTGAACACGCAATAGGTGAGAATGTCCTTGTACCAGCACTAGCCCTAGCCTTTGGTCTCTGAACCTTTTATTTGGGTTATCTTTGATATTGTTACAGAAAGGAGGGAGAAGAAACACAAACATTTTGCCATGTGTTGCCTATGGCAAGGTTACTCCTCCCTTCTCATTTTAAGCACCCCCCAAGGGCTTGCATAAAGCAGGATTATTCTGACACATGGGAACTTGCTCCTTGCTACAGCAGTCCCCAGCCAGCCTAACCCCTGTCTCATGTAACAGTCACAGCCCTCGCCCCTGGAGCCTGATGGCATGGATAAGCCCGTTCCCCCTAACTCTGGGATGGGAAACTTGAGGGGCAGCGCCTGCATGCTAGCTCTCATCACAGCTCTTCCCCGGATTCAGCAGGTCGGCATGCTTAGTTGCTTGTCGGAGGTCCTCATTTTCTCCCTCTAGCAGACATGCCAAACTCCGTGATCTCTTAGCCTCCCCCTTACCTTGGGAGAAGGCAACCCAGTGAGAACCCCTCTCATCTTCCGCAGGGAGCAGAATGAAAGCGACACCTCCTCTTCATGGAGAATGCATTCCCTGCAAGGGGCGTACCCAGATCACTCCCAGCTTTTCTCTTACATGAACTAAGAAGGAGGGAGACAGCTTGGGACAGCCGCCCTCTGATGAGAAGGCACTTCTTAGCCATCGCCGCAGGGAAGCGGCCACCCAGCGGCTCATAGGTTCTCTAAACTGGGAATGTGAGCTAGGTAAACTCTTTTATTCTCAGCTGTGGGTTTTAGTTCTCGATTTCTAAAAGACAGAGATGCTCCTACTTGGCACCTCATAACTTCAACATCATAAGGCAGTTTTTTATCTTTAACGTAAGGGCTTTCTATTCCAGGCTTACTTCAAACCATCAACACATGAAAATGCCAGATGCCACTGATCTGTTTTTTCACATCCACTTGACCATCCGACCGTATTTAGAGTGCAGAACAACTATACATCACCTACCTGATAATTTTTTTAAAACCTAGAGTTGTCACCGTGAGGGCACTTTCATAAATAATGGCATCATGCCTGGTCCTCTACACATGAGAGGAAGCAGCCAGCTGAAGCAATCACTCGGCCATTTCAGGGCCAACATACACAAGTTGAGGAAAAGTGAGAGCGGCTGGACCATCCATTTAAAGCAACCTAAAATATTCACATTTATTATTTTTTATTTCATTTTAACTTAACACTTTATTAATACTACCCAAGATAGTGACAACAAAATTTATGAGGCTATATCCCCTGAGGACAGGGACCAAGTCTCTCTTCCCCTCTCCTTCTGTCCATCTTTCCTCCCTTCCTCCTTTGTTCCTTCCCACTTTTACTTCTTTATCATTTCTTCCTTTATTCCTTTGTTCCTCTCTTTCTACTACCCTCAGAGTATGGCCTAGGCCTAGCGTATTGTAAATGTTTGCCAAATTAAACAAAAATGAAATGTACTGTTTTATTGATTAGAAATGAATATGTTCCCCCCTAGACGTGGAACTTTTCAATAACTGCCCGGGTAGGTGCACCAATATCTGCAGCACCTACTCTCCAAAGCGATGCTGTCTCAGTGCGCTGTTAACCCGGCTCGCTGGCCCACTCAGGCAGGCAGCCTGCCACTACAGCCCTGTATCCAGTCTAAAGCCGTATTGGAGCGGAAATAAATCTGCCCCCAATATCATTATATTTCTCCCTTTCCTTCATTTTAATTTTTCCTCTCTTATATCCAAAGATTAGGCCTATAAAGTCCTGTCAGCCCCTGCAGTCCTCCAGTTCCGCTATTTTTCCAGATGCAATTCCATTTTATAATCAAGCGACCCGTATTACATCTCTGTCCAGGGTTTATTGTATTCCTCTCTCTCCGACCTCCATACATATATCATGAGTTATTACTAATACTATTGTTGAACCTACAGCACTCAATCTATTGCATTATTTTATGATCTTAGGACATCTTGGATTTTGAAGGAAGCAGTGGCAATGGTACAATTTGGTCAAGAGTAGAAAACCCATTGTAAAAATAAGATTAATTTTATTTTTTAAATGCTGCATGAAGAATGACTCTCTGGGCCCTTGAGGACTAACAAGAAGCTGAGATCAAATGCTATAGGAATTAGGAAAGAAAGTTACAACCAAAAGCAAATAAATATATCCAATACCATGGGAAGAGCAAAAGAAAAGAAGGAACTGATTAGGACTGAAACCCAGAGACAAAAAGAAATTTTGTGACAAAAATAAGAAGTGATTAAAAATAGGATGTGGAATCGGGTTGAATGAGAAACTATGGAACACGAACAAGAGAAACTGTAGGGAAATGAGGCTCTGGAATTGAGGCACAACATCTCAGTATCCCAGGTGAGTCATAATGCAGTGACTTCTGTCTAATGAGCTTTGCCATTTCAGCCAGTCTGACCTTATAAGACCCAGTATCAATTTCCCTCTTCCACCTGGAGACCTTACGTTGCCATTTTGTCCTGGTCTAACCTTCCTTGTGGCCTTAGAAAACATCTTTGTGATGGCAGGCTGGGGTAACAATAGCTATATTTTGTGGTCATGAAACTATTGCTCCCGCCAGTATTTATAAAATATCTGTATTCTGCTGAGTGCATCCTGTACCATCCATAGGACTTCACTAAAAAAAATCAAAACCAGAAAGTAAAATTAAAAATAAAATTTTATACACAGGAAAGCACAATTTTTAAAAAATGAAAACTGGTGCTTAGGAAAGCTGAAAAGTGTTTGTACTTTGGTACTGATGATTTGTGTGCCAAGCCTTATTATTTTTTTCGTGGAAATGAATGGTATAATTACAAACAACTGTCACTTGTCATTATAACAAATAGCCTCCATTGATGGTTAGTTGCCATTGTTTCCTTTCTCCAACATTTTGAAAAAAGAAAAAGGAAATGGCTAAAACTTCTTAAAAGTAACATTTGGTTTTAAAGTTATAAAATAGTTGAGTCAAGATATTTTTAGTGAAATTACTTCCATCACACCAAAGGTGCAACCCCAAGTTCTGACACATTAGCAGATGTGTGTGGCTGTGCGCCAAATAATTGAGGAAAAAATTATTTCCGTACCTAAATGGCCAAGCTACTCATAACTCCCTATATTCTCTTTGCATTTCATCATCGTGACTGAGGTTGAGGTTTGCATTTCAACTCTAGGTTAGTTATTATCTCATTTCTCTTATAGACTTCAAACGAGAAGTGACATATTGTAAAAATGTCTAATTCTGAAATTTGATGAAATTGACTTGAGGATGTATATTTCATACTCAGTATTAAAAGGGTTCTTGCACTTACTTTTTAAGAAATCATGAAAAAATAGAAATCATGTACTGAGTACCTGTTCACAAATCAGAAACATAATGCATGATTTTTATCTTCAGAGAGGTTTGTCTAGTTGGAAATGCCAGATAAGTACAAACAATAAACCAGTTATATTGTTAAGCAGTGAATTGGAAGGTAGAGAGTGTGTACATTTTCTATGTTCACAAAAGAAGGCAATTAAGGTTTAGTGTACTGTTGGAAGCATTCATGTAGATATAAAATGTAAATTGCACCTCAACAGTTGTATAAAATTTGCAATGGGTGAATAGGGCTAGGTGAGGTCTGTTTACATTATGTTTGATCAGAAAGGGAAAAAATAGGTTCCCTTGATGAGAGAAAGAAATATTATGAAGATGATTTGTGTTATTACCAAACAAATCCAGGAGCCATGACGGCTGGGATACGTTAGGATACGATTTTCTTCCCACTGCTTGATCTTCAGTGACTTAATCTAAGGCTCCTTGAAACCATCTGTACCATCTCACTCTCCACTAATTGAGAGAGAACTGGACAGAAAGAAAGATTATCTATAAATCCCTTAAAGAAAAGGGATTACCATGCCAATATGGTCCCATGCAGGGCTACTGTGCCAGTCAAAAAACTATAGAAATCTCAACTGATCGTATTGCTCCAACTCCCAAGATGTTAGCTTCATTTCCTCTGCAAACCTTGTCCTTAAATTTTCTGTACACCATGTTGTGTATAGTCATTCCAAAGAAGTCTGCCTAATTTGGTCCAATTCTGAGAGATAAAGCCTCCATAACTTCAGCTAAGTGGAAAATTGAAGCTATTATGAAGATAATTCAGCTGTGACTATGAGGTGGTAAGTCACTCCAGGCAAGTCTGGGTAATGATGGGACAAAGTAGGCAGGAGTGCTCATTCTCTCCAAATGAGACAATCAAGTTGTTAGAACATAATAAATTGCTTTTAGGATGAATTAGGGCCTTATTATCTTTTAATTCCATGCAGAGGGTATTTTATTCTGCGCTTAATCCTGTTACAAGTGCCTACACCAGAACTCCCAATCAAATCTCTATTCTCACATGCACAGAAGGGAGAGAAAACCAAAACATTATCTGTCTTAGTTACTAGTCAATCTGAGGCTGGCCCAACCAAGAAGAAAACCCTTGGGAGACCGTTTCAAAACTGGTCTCAACATTTCAAATTTCAAATTAAGGCAGCTCTTTGAGGTCCTTCTGACAAATTTGAACTACCCAAAAAGGGGGGAGGGAGGGAGGGAGGGAGGGAGGGAGGGAGGGAGGGAGGGAGGGAGGGAGGGAGGGAGGGAGGGAGGGAGGGAGGGAGGGAAAGAGGAGGAAAGTTTAGAATTGAAGACTTTAAGAAAAGGAGAGACCTTGCTGCCTGATTGAAAACATTCTTTAACCCCTTGAAAAAATGCACTTCATGTTCCCTTCTGTCCTAGAAGAGGTGGGCTGTCCCTCCCATCTGTGCCCTAACCTCATCACAATCACCTCCTCAGGGCAGCACCCCCTCAAATTCCTCCTCTCCCTCCCTTCTACTGGCCCTTTTCTGTCAACATACAAATGAGTGTAAACAACTCTAAACTTTCATTTGCTTAGTAAACTTGTTTATCAAACAGGATATATAGAGAAAAGGGCACAAATCATTTAAAAAAAGGAATTTTCAGAGTGAACACACCCACGTAAACACCATCCAGATCAACAAGTAGAGGTTACCAGCACCTAGAAGCCGCATTGTCCCCCCACTAGTCATTCCCTGCCCCAAAGGTGACCGCTATCCTAACCTCTAATACCATGGTTCATTTTGCCTATTTTAAAATTTTCTCTGAATCAAATTAACTCATATATTCTTTCAGATGCCTGGCTTCTAAGACCAATATTATGTTTGTGAAATATTATCCAGGCTGTTGCATGCATGTAGTTTTGTCCATTCATTCTCATTGCTGTGTAGTATCCTATTGCATAAATAAACTACACTTTATTCCATGGTTGATAGAGATTTGTTTTGTTTCCAGTGTGGACCTGTTATTAATAGGAATTGTGAAATAGGGCTGCCATGAACAATCTTAGATAGACATCTGCTCACATCTCCATTGGGTACACACCTAAGAGCAGCATTTCTGTATGAGAGAGTATACGTCTATTCAGCTTGAATAGATGCTGTCAAACCATTTTCTAAAGTAAATGAATCTGTTTACTCTCCCAACAGCAATATATGAGTTCCAGCTGCTCCACACCCTCTTCAAAACTTGATGCTTTCAATCTTATTGTTGGTGGTGGTGGTGGTCATTCTGGTACAGGCGTAGAGATATCTAATTGTGGTTTTAATTTATATTTATCTAATGAGTAATGAAACTGACCACTTTTTCCCAAGTTTATTGGCCGTTTAGATGTGAGGTATCTGTTTAAGTGTTTTGCCCATGTCTCTATTTGGGGTGCCTGTTTCCTGTTTCTCTTTATATAATACGGATGCTTTTTTCTCTCTTTTTCTCTCTCTCCCTCCTTCTTTCTTCCCCTTCTCTCTCTCCCTAAATATATATATATTTATAATACATATATATAATACATATTTATCAACATAATTATATTATGTAGAAATTCTTATCTGTTCTTATATAATTTATAATATAAATATATAATATATGCATGCATGGTATCTATGTTATACATATATAAACATCTTCTGCACTGCTATTTGCCTTTATTCTAAAGTGTCCTTTCATAACCAGAAGTGCTTAGTTTTAATGAAGTCTAATTTATCACCTTTCCCTCATGATTAGTGATTTTTGTGTTCTATTTAAAACATTTTTAGCCACACAATGTCAAGAAGATACTGTTTTCTGTATTGTTCTAGAAACTTCGTTTTAAGTGGCCTCCCACCATCCCTCTAGCTATAATTACCACTCCTTCCCTTCATAATAAACTTCATAAAATAGCTCTCTACTTTCCCCATCTTCTTTTCTCTAAAAGCAATCTGATTTGTACTGCTCCCCCACTACCCCATGAAGCTATTCTCTCCTAGCTGATCCATATCTCCCCAGCTGCCAAATGAGAATTTTTCCATTCTTACCTTACTCACTTGACTGTAGCATTTGATGCTGTTGACTAAGCCCTCGGCTTCTTTAAACGTTCTCCTTAAATTTTTCAGAATTCTATTTCATCCATATTTACAATTACCTCTTCATTCCTTCTTAATCTTCATGGGCCCCTTCTCCTCTATTTATGTTTTAAACATATAACTACAACATTCGTAAAACTCTACTGTGTACCAGGCACTGTGCTAAATACTGGGAATATCATGGTGAGCAAAACACACAGTCCCTGATGTCATGGAGCTTAGTACCTGGTGGTAGACACAAACATTCATCAAATAATTAATACGATGAATATATAATTACAAACTGGGATTAGCACTCGGAAGAGATAAAGGTCTAGAAAAGAGCTCAGAAACTGTGGCATGTGGGCTAACTATGGCCCACTGACTGCATTTATAAATAAAACTGTATTGAAACACAGCCAGGCCCCTTCATTCACATACAGCCCATGGCTGCTGAGTGGCTAAACCAAAAAATTTCAACACAAGATACAAATAGGGGATAGTTTCTCTTCTCCCTATGTATGCTTTCTAAGAAAATTTTATCCATACCTCTGTCTTAAATTACCACCTATGTAATAATCTATTTGTAGCCCAAAATATTTTCCTGGTCGGAAAATCCTTTAATCCAACTACTTATTTCACAATTCCACCCTGATATGCTACAAATTTAATTTAATGAGAAAAAATGAACCAATTATCTGCCTGTCAGACCTACCCCTCCTATTGTATTCTCTACCTTGCCCAAATCAGAATCTAGAGAATTATTTTACGCTCCTTCCTGAATTTTATCAAACTATCTTATCAGTCACCAAGTGCTATAACATATCTCCCACACATACACCGGCCATTTAAAATCCTTTACATGATTCTTGTCACCTCCAGGATTAAAAAAAAACACAAAACATCCTGCCAAGACAGTCAGGGTGCTTCACACTGTCCCTGCTACCCCGGGAGAAGCATCCTGCACTCCTCTCCTTGGACGTCTTGCGAACGGCCTTTATTCTGGGTTCCTCTGCCTTTACATCTCTCTTTCTAACCTGCCCCTCCTGTTTTCTGCTCTTTTTTTCGTGGCCAGTTCCTACTGGTCATTCAAGATAAGCTTAGGCCTCGCTTCCTTCAGGAAGCCAACCATAGTTCCGTCCCTGTGTCTCATGTGGGCAAGCTCCTCGAAGGCAAGGGCTATGTCTTGCATCTTTATATCACTGTGACCTACTAGAGCGCCTGGCATATAATAAGCACTCCATGAACACTAGTTGAAGAATTCTACTCAGGTTAATTAGAAAAAGAAAACGTTTTGAAGAAAATTGCATCGATGGAAATAAAACAATGAAACATGGAAACTGTATGGTAGTGACGGGTTAAGTTCATCGAAGTGAGTAGTTCATTAACTTTTTAAATCCCTCTTTCATACTCTCTGCTCCCCTCTTTTCCAGCAGATGGTGTCCAATCCCAGAGAAGCAAATGTTTAATAAAATATTTCAACCATAAGAGCAGTAACGGAGAACAACTTAATGATAAGGATGGGGCTTTCTCTAGTTCCCATAAAATGCCTCATTTAATGCCCTGCACCCAGAGGCACCCATTATTTAGTAGTTAGTGATCACAATCTTTAGGCAAGTACAGGATCATAAAGCTTATGGTAAGCACACTCTAATGCTTATGGTTGCTGAGTAATAAAAGAAAATAACAGAAAGCAGTTTTTAAAACCATCTCCAGGATTAAGAAAATATCAGTAGAGGTGGTTCATGGAGTTACTCTTTAGTTTCAGGACTTTGGGGAGCTAAATTCTATCCATAAGAAACACTCTTTATGATTTTTCTTTCCTTTTATTTTTTTCTCTTCTACAATTTAAGAGTCTCATGCTCTACCGACTGAGCTAGCCGAGCTCTTCTACAATTTAAGTACAGTTTCCCTTCAAATATTCTTTTACTTTATTCAATTAGTATATTCCCTTATGAATCTGGTATTTTTATTATGTACGAGGCATTGTTTCCCCTACAGGACAGGATCAACTCAAGCCCTGCTCTTACAGTGCTTAAAGCCTAGGGGGGAAACAAAGTCATTAAACAAATAATCACACACACAAATCGAAAATCAGAACACTGTGACCTGTTTTTGAAAACAATACAGGTGTCTATAGCAAGCATCTGAGTTAACAGAGATGTAAGTGAAGGTTCTGGAAGATGGAAGCGAAGAGATGCTGGACCTGGGATCTAAAAATGAGAATAGTCATAAGCTAAAGGGAAATGCAGCTGGGAGAAAGCAGAGAACACTCCAAGCAGGACAATGTCCTGTGCAAAAGGCTTTGAGACAGGAAGGAGCATGGCATATTCAAAGAATTAAATTTAAAAAAATAAATTTCTACAAAGTACAGTTTTTCAAAGATAGGAAGGAATAGGATTTAGTAGAAGAGACACTGAATTGGAAATCTATCATGATAAATTAAATTCTAGTTCTTCCTCTCAATTTGATGTATGACTGGTAAAGCACAGCCTTTATGAACGTGCCTTTCTCAATCTGTGAAGTTGATTGAACTAATTTTTTTCTGTAATTCTCACAGTGCATTACAATTTAAAAATTAATGGGTAACTATCCTGGACCAATGTCGAGTATGATTATTGACAACATTTTGTCCTCAATGATTTTCAATTAAAAGTAGCCTCACAGAATTCTAACTTTCATATAACCTTCCTCATATCAGCAAATAAAGATCCATAAACCAATCTTAAAGATCTAAGGGACATCTTTACTGACAGCCAATGCTTCCTAGTTTTATTTTCAATTGTGAACTGCTAACCTTATGACAAGTAATCAACAGAACATAAGGATGGGTCAGGAAAAATTTAATCTATTTATTAGTGATCAAAGTTGTATTTGAGGGAGAAACAAAGTTGAATAGTGGATAGATACTGAATTATGACTGGGGGACTTTGCCATTGAAAGAAACTGGGAAAATAAATTCACTTTGGTCAAAAATAGAGGTGGAAAATCATGTTTGGGAGGGGACAATAAAATGAATTTATTTTAATGCAAGTATAATTGGGGACCAATGGAGACCCCAGTAGAGCTTCAAGTAGGAAATCGGAGACATAGGATCAGAACTGCTTGAGAGAGCTACACTGAGTAGTAAATTGGGACTCATTAGTCTGTAGGTAAAAGTTACAATTTCATGAGGGAAGATACTGTCCACTCACTCATTTCAGATGAAGTATGAATTAAGGTCTAATCCACTTTGGTTAATTTAGGCAGCTGATCAATGACAACTCTCTCATCGATGATGTTTCTATCTCTCTCTCCCTCTCCCTTCCTTTTGCTGAAATCAATAAAGATATATATTTTTAAATAGTTTGAGTATTGAAACTTATTTACTATTCTATTCATTTAAATTTACATTGCATATTAATTATAGATAATAATATTATAGAAGAAGCTTGAAATGCTATTTAGTTATAACTTATGGTAACTAATGTTTGGTAAGGTATTAAGGTTGTGAAAATGGTACACCAACACAAGGTTGAAGGCAGGCAATTATTTTTTCAGTCTCTAAGCAAAGAAAGGGACATTAGAATGGAAATCCAAACATGAACAGCATAATGGGAGAATTAACATTAGGTGCATTCATTTGCTAACTAGTTGGTTAAATTTTAATGTGTTTTTCACAGAACTAGAATAAATATTCCAAAAATGTATATGGAATCACAAAAGAACCTGAATTGCTACAGCAATCTTGAGAAAGAAGAACAAAGTTGGAGGAATCTTGCTACCTGATACCAAACTATACTACAAGACTGTAGGAATCAAAGCAGCATAGTACTGGCATAAAAATAGACATATAGATCAATGCAACAGAATAGAAAGCCCAGAAATAAACCCATTCCGTATGGTCAAGTAATATTTGACAAAGGAGGAAAGAACATACAATGGGGTAAAGATAGCCTATTCAATAATGGTGTTGAAAAAATTGGACAGATAAGTGCAAAAAATGAAATTAGGCCATTTTCTTAAACCATACACAAGAATGAACTCAAAATGGATTAAAGGCTCAAATATAAGACTCAAAATCATAAAAAATCCTAGGAGAAAATATAGGTAGTAAAATCCCAGACATTTCTTGTAGCAATATTTTTTCTGATATTGGCAAGGGAAACAAAAGAAAAAATAAATGGGACTAAGTCAAATTCAAAACTTTGTGCACAGCAAAGGAAACCATCAACAAAATGAAAAGACAACCCACTGAATAGAACAGATTTGCCAAAGATATATCTGATAAGGGGTTAAGATCCAAAATTTATAAAGAACTTCTAAAGCTCAACACCAAAAAAAAAATCCAATTAAAAAAATGGGCAAAGGACCTAAATAGACACTTCTCCAAAGAGGACAAGGAGATGACCAATAGACTTATGAAAAGATGCTCAACATCACTAAGCATCAGAGAAATGCAAATAAAACCACAATGATATAATCACCTCACATCTGTCAGAATGGCTGTCATCAATAAGCCAACAAATAACAAGCATTGCCGAGGATGTGGAGAAAAGGGGGCCCTTGTGCACTGTTGGGAATTCAGATGGATCAGCCACTGTGGAAAGCAACATGGAGCTATCTCAAAAAATTAAAAATAGAACTGTCTTACAACCCAGCGATTCCTCTTCTGGGAATATATCTGAAGAAACCTGAAACAGTATTTCAAAAGAATATATGCACACCTATGTTCATTGCAGTGTTATTTACAATAGTCAAGATTTGGAAGCAGCCCAGTGCCCATCAGTAGACTAGTGGATAAAAAAGCTGTGGCACATTAACACAATGGAATACTAGTTGGCCATAAATAAAGAAGGAAATTTTACCTTTTGAGAGAGCATGGATGGATCTCAAGGATATTAAGCTAAGTGAAATAAGCCAGAGAAAGACAAGTGCCATATAATGTTATTTACATGTGTAATCTAATGAACAAAAATAAATTAACAAACAAAATAGAAACAGACTCATAGATACAGAGAAGAGATGGACAGCTGTCAGAGGGGAGGGATGTTGGGGGTGCTAAGTGTAAAAGGTGAAGGGATTAAGCACAGAAAAAAACACCAACTCATAGACACAACAGCATGATGACCACCAGAGGAAAAGCTGGGTGGGGGGAGGAAAAGAGGGTAAAGGGGGGGAAAATGGTGATGGAAGGAGACTTGACTTGGGGTGGTGAACACACAGTATAGTATACAGATGATGTATTATAGAATTGTACACCTGAAACCTATATAATTTTATTAACCAATGTCACCCCAATAAATTTAATAAAAAAATTTTAATGTAATGTGTTTTATTGTGAGTGGGAAGTAATAATATATAAATATTAATAAAACCCAATTATATTCCTTTTTGCTTGAGAGCTTTGTTCTTGTTAAATGTAGAAAACATAGTAACTATAGAAACCTGACATTTCCATCATAGGAATTTTTCTCATAAAGAACGAAACTGATTAAACTTTTATTCTCTGTAAAGTTTCTAAAAACCCAGCAAAGAAACCAAATCTTGCCCTTATAAAGTTTGCTTTACCAGGAAAAAATAGATTTCTAGTAGTGGGAAATTGGGGAAATAGGATGAGGTAGGCAAATAGGATCAGGTTGGAAATATGAAATTTGTGCAAACATTTATATAAACTTTGCTGATCTAAGGAGTCTCGGCACATTGTTCCAATGCTGAAATTACCAGCTCCACTCTACAGCCAACGGTAGTGAAAATTGAACGTTGGGAACTACAGCAGAGCTGTCATGAAGGAAAATTAGCCAAACCCAGTCTCAGAATCTACAGACGAGTGTAGCAATGCTCAGAAGCTTGTTTGAACTGGGAGCACAATCCAAATGGGAGTTGAAAAATGTGATCCATAGTACACAAGGCATCTCCCCACAGGGCTCTCGTCAACACCTAATGGTCCCTATAAAATTCTAAATTCATTTTTAACACTAATTTCCTCTATTTATAAATTTGATTACAGCAATGTTGAGTTAGTCCATGATCATGGTAATAATGGTATAATGTCCAACAGGAAAAATTCATGTACTAAATTACATAAATGATTATTAAATAAAATATATATTAAATTAGATATATGCTAAATTATATACATATATATAAATTATATACATATGTATAAAAAATATACTCCAAACCAACTGCAAAATTATGTTCAAACTAGTTAAACCCTATTATGCCGAAAGGGGGCAAGTAAACATTTTTATAAACAATGAGACTCCAGGCCTCTCTGTGAGCTCTCTATGTATAGAAAGATTATTTCATAAACCCCCAAAGTCAAGTGAGTATGAATTTATTTGACACCAAGACTGTGAGGCATTTGAGTAGACTTAATAGTGGGAGGGCAGAGTGGAAGGGCAGAAATTAAAAACTATCAGTTTGCTTGTAAACTTTCTGACACACTGGATGAAAATAAATAGCATAAACTACTTGCCCCACAATACTATGAACATGCCCCTTTCCTAAGCCAATTCTCTTCTCTGATTTTTTGCACTAAGCATTTTGCCAAGTAATTAATTCTTCCATTATCTAGTTCTCTGCATACATACAAAATGTGACATTTTAGAATTATTGAAGGATCCATGCTCTTTCCTTCTCCAAAATGACTACATTTGATTGGATATTTCCCTATTGTCCATATGAATACAAAAACCCTAAAGCATTTTTAAGTACTAAACGGATATAATCAGCAATTTGTTATCATTAAAACACCCAAGATATTTTTGTTAAAGCAAACACACCTTTGCTATAGGTTGTCAAAGGAGTCGATAGTTTCAAATTTTGGTGTTTTATCAGAAATCCCCCGCAGATGCCCTGGCGACACATCTTATTAAGGACGCTGGAAGTGCCACATTGTACCGCATACTTAAGTATCAGGAAGTAATACCACTTTCCTGGGGCATCCAGCTTTCCCTGTCCAGGTTAGTGCCACTCCAAACTTCACTTGCAAATAAAAGCTACTAAAAGATGTTGCAACAGCCCACGAGGAATGTCTCTTTGCTGCCATCTAAAAGAAATGAGGAAGGACTTGTCCTGAATTATTGCACCAGTGTCTGCCCAGCAATACAAAGCACAATCTCTATTTTTCTCTGCTCTCTTCAGAGACAGATCTCAGATGACTGAATTCTATGCTTCTTGACACTGTGGCAAAGTTTGTCAAGGTAGCAAAGTGAAATGAATGGTTATCTACGGAAACCAACCCTGTGCTCTTTCTCTCCCTAATATATTAGATGAAGAATCGTCTATAAAAATTGCCAGTTAAGGGAACACAAGAATGTTCTTATTAATATTTTATTTAGGTGTTCTCCAATGTTTCTAGAACAACAGTCTCTAAATCTGATTGCAACAGAAGTTCTTTTTTTAAGAAAAAAATCCACTTTATATCTTTCAATATAATCGGGAAATATTTCCCCCCAATGTTCAGAATATGAAGTCTTTTATGAGGGGAAAGGGAGTGCAAAATGTCCAATATCCTACATGATACCAGTGTAGCATAGTCTCTCAGATGGAACCCAGAGCGAGGAACCCCAGCATGATTGTGGAATGGAGAGGAGATTTTTTTCAAGATCTCATTTAGAGTGTGGCTTCAGGAGAACAGATCTCCACCCCTTCTTTCTGACCATCCCATCTCCCCAGGCAGGCTATACACAGGGCCATTAAGGTGGGAGGTGAGTCTTTGTAGTAGCCCTTCCATATTGTTCAGGGGACAGTAATTAAAGAAAGATTGGCTTATATTTCTGAAGCAATCTTAGAGAGCGAAATTTATATATAGATAGATGATAGATATAGATGATAGATAGATAGATAGATAGATAGATAGATAGATAGATAGATAGATAGATAGATAGATAGATAGATGATAGATAGATGATAGATAGATAGATGATAGATAGATTAGATAGATAGATAGATAGATAGATAGATAGATAGATAGATAGATAGATATAGATAGATAGATAGAGATATAGATAGATAGATAGATAGATAGATAGATAGATAGATAGATAGATAGATAGATGATAGATAGATGATAGATAGATAGATAGATAGATAGATAGATAGATAGATAGATAGATAGATAGATGATAGATAGATGATAGATAGATGATGATAGATAGATAGATAGATGATAGATAGATAGATAGATAGATAGATAGATGATAGATAGATAGATAGATAGATGATAGATAGATAGATAGATGATAGATAGATAGATAGATAGATGATAGATGATAGATAGATAGATAGATAGATAGATAGATAGATAGATAGATAGATAGATAGATAGATAGATAGATAGATGATAGATAGATGATAGATGATAGATAGATAGATAGATGATAGATAGATAGATAGATAGATAGATAGATAGATAGATAGATAGATAGATAGATAGATAGATGATAGATAGATGATAGATGATAGATAGATAGATAGATGATAGATAGATAGATAGATAGATAGATAGATAGATAGATAGATAGATAGATGATAGATAGATGATAGATAGATAGATAGATGATAGATGATAGATAGATGATAGATAGATGATGATAGATGATAGATAGATGATAGATAGATGATAGATAGATAGATAGATGATAGATGATAGATAGATGATAGATAGATGATGATAGATGATAGATAGATAGATAGATGATAGATAGATAGATAGATAGATAGATAGATAGATAGATAGATAGATGATAGATAGATAGATAGATAGATAGATAGATAGATAGATAGATGATAGATAGATGATAGATAGATGATAGATAGATAGATAGATAGATAGATGATAGATGATAGATAGATGATAGATAGATGATGATAGATGATAGATAGATAGATGATAGATAGATAGATAGATAGATAGATAGATAGATAGATAGATAGATGATAGATAGATAGATAGATAGATAGATAGATAGATAGATAGATAGATAGATGATAGATAGATGATAGATAGGTAGATAGATAGATAGATAGATAGATAGATAGATAGATAGATAGATAGATGATAGATAGGTAGGTAGGTAGGTAGGTAGGTAGATAGATAGATAGATAGATAGATAGATAGATAGATAGATAGATAGATGATAGATAGATAGATAGATAGATAGATAGATAGATAGATGATAGATAGATGATAGATAGATAGATAGATAGATAGATAGATAGATAGATAGATAGATAGATAGATAGATAGATGATAGATAGATGATAGATTTCAGAGAGAGGAAGGGAGAGGGAGAGAGAGATAGAAACATCAATGATGAGAGTCACTGATTGGCTGCAGCCCGCAACCCGGGCATATGCCCTGACCGGGAATCGAACCCCGATGGCCTGGATCCTAGGTTGACGTTCAACCGCTGAGCCACACCCGGCCAGATGAGAGGGAAATTTTTAAACCCTGGAAATTCACACTTAAATATTCTGAACTTAATCATACTGGGATTAATGTTGGCAGCAGATAAAATCAGTCCATACCACTTTCTTTGGAGGGAATTAAAACATTGGCATCACCAGTCAAACTAATATATCTTTGGTCCTGAGTTACTGATTTACTTGAAGTCTGGAATATTTACATTGGATTCATGAACAAAATAAATGAAAAAGCAGCTGCACATATGGGCCAACAAACATCAATAATTTAATTATTTTCCTCCACAGCAGATAGAGAGAAATAACTTATGGGGCCAGCGGGAACATTAAAATAGGCTTTTGTCTCTTGGCTAATAAATCTGATGAAAATACCTCACCTCTGCCAGGGCACTATTCCTAGAAAAACTTTCTTAAGCCCAAGTAAGTTTAACACTCCTCCAAATTTCATGGTCTAATCATGTGCAAAGATGCCTCTATAATTCTTTAGTGAGAGACAGGGAAAAATACTTTTCTTTGGTCTGTAAAGAATGAAGGTGTAACCAACTCAGGGTCGGTCATGGAGGATATCTCCAAGTTTTTCCACTTAGCTATTCGTACATCACTATACAAAGTTTGTAATGCTATCTCTGTCCTTGGGAACAGCTAAATGACTTTCCAAAGACCATAAATACCAGTTGGGTAAATTTGTATTCAGAGAAGTTTAAAAAAATGGAAATAGATCTGAGAGGCATAACATCTGCTAGGTTTGGAAAATATGATATTTCTCAAGTCATTTTGTATAATTCACATCCAAGCTTAGAATGTTGTTCCAATTTACTAAGCTGCGTTGTGGTTCCAGTTATATTTTATTTTTACGCTATAACCAGTTTTACATACAATTTTACTAATCTGTACAGATATTTCTATCTATTTTAATAAAAATTAAATAATTTTACCTTGGTACTTTTCTGTGGAAAATGTTTATGAAAATTTTCAAATTGTAAAAGAGCAAATAGCTATTAAACAGCACATGGTTCAAATATGACTGAGGATCTCATGTGAGTTTGCAGATAAGCATTGGAGATCGGGTCTTGAGTTTCCCACTCAAAAATACCCAAGAAGAACCTTAGATTATCACCAAACGTATATGCCATATACATGGATTTGGTGGAACTGGTTAATGAATGGTCTGCTCACAGGGTTTCTGCCCTCCCAAACTGTGACCAGGCTAGATTACATTCAGACAACGGAATAAATCTCACGACAAGCTGTTCAGGGACCATGGAAAGAGGACATGATAGGGGAGCCACATTGCTGCTTTCCAGTTCCAGCTCACCCACTTATGTGACCTTGGACAAGTCCTGGTCTCTCTGAGCCCATCGGTTTCCTCATCTGTGACATATGAGCTACTTGTGAGAACCAAGCGTACAAGCTATAATTAAGCTGCAGTCTATGAAAACCAGTAAGCAAATCATTCATTATTCAAGTAGATATCTAAAGATAATAACCATTATGCCTTAATCCAAAATACTGACAGATATACGAAAATGTTTCAAAATATAATCGGTTACTGCTCCCTCCTTTCTTTCTCTGCCTATACACATTTTTGCCTAATACACTGTCTGCATTGGTACCAATGTCAGAGCTTTCAGAAATATAAAGAGCACACAAAACTCAACCATAAGGAAACAATCCACCCAATTTAAGCTGGGCAAAAACTTGAACAAACACTTCTCCACAAAAGGCATGCAAATAGATGGCAAATAAACACATGAAAAGATGTTCAGCATTATTAGTCATTAGAGAAATGCAAATTAAAATCAAAATGAGATATCACTATACACCTACAAGAATGGCTAATATATTTTTAATTGAAATACCAAGTTTTGGGAGAATTTAGAGCAACTGGAACTCTCATACACTGCTGATGAGAACACAAAATAGAAAAACTATTCTGGAAAACAGGCCGTTTCTTATAATTTTTATAAAGCTATACATAGACTTAACAGTAATCCCACTCCTGAATTTATCCTAGAAAAATAAAAAACTTATGTTCAAACAAAACTCTGTACATGAATGTTTATAGTAACTCTATTCATAATCACCAAAACCAAACACACACCAAATGTAATGGATAAGTAAACAGTAGTACATCCATAAAGTGGATACTACTCAGCAATAAGAAGAAATGAGCTATTAATACACACAGTAAAGGCATGAGGCTAAGTGAAATAAACAAGTCCCTAAAACTTATATGCGGTATAATTCCATTTATAGGGCATTCTCTAGAAGAAAAATACTACAGTTATTGGGAACAAGTCAGTGGCCGTTATGGGTTAGCTGTGGGTAACTCTGGGACTCTAGGGAGCTGGGGGCAATGGAACTGTTCTGTGGGCTGACTGTGGTGACAGTTACACTGATCTATACATGTGTTAACATAATGGAGCCTTACACAAGAGAAATCCAATTATACGATAGGAAATATTTTAAATAAAAGTTTAAAAGTATACTGTATAGCAAGCACTCTACTGGTAAAGACATTCTAAAATTCTTCATTTTATACAAAATAAAATTCAAACTTCAAGACATTTCCTCTTTCAAGTTCTACCACTATTCTCATAGTCCCTCCGCATATAATCATCAGAAGGCAGTCAGCAGGTATTTGTGTGACTTAAGTCTCAGATTTTACCCTTATATAATAATAAAACATGTCTAACATGAAAATTCAAACAGATGTCCTGTCGACACAATTCTAAATAGTCAAATATTTTCAAACGTCCGAATGGACAATTTTTTTCACTTCCTCTAAATATTTGGGCCTTCTACCAACTTAGAAGAGTTTGAATACTTCTGATTCCTAAACGAAAAATAGTTTTCCGTGACAAATGAATTACTACGTTTATACCTCTTCGTGTCAACAAAGACGGTCGATATTTCCAGCTCAATGGTCCTGAATTATTTATTGTTGTGTCTGAATGCTCAGCTCCAGGAAAGTCACGCTATTACTAACTCATATTGATAACATAACCTCTCTCAATTTTTCTCTTATGCCTTTATTCTCTCTCTCCCTCTCTCTCTCTCTCCCTTTCTCTCTCTCTCTCTCACACACACACACACACACACACACTTTAAACTTATAAACTACTGAAGTCTGGTTTAACTTAAGATTTGGGGGGATGCCTAGCCTGTGCCTCCTCTACCTATGTGGACTGTCACTCTCATCCATAGGATTAAATACTAAAGGAGAGCCACCTTTATATCCTGTGATTGTTTAAGGTTCTGTTAAAGAGAGAGAACCGAGATGTAATGTGCACTTTAAACCCATGAATGACTACCAAAGAACTTGGCTAGAAAAATTGACAACTGAATAGAAATTTGAGTACTTTGTAAACTCAGTATAATAGAGTCACAATAATTTTGCTAAGAGCTGAACTATATTTTAAAACAATATTGATTGGCTCAGGAATCAATGAGCAGTTAAGGGTAAATCTTTAGGCATAATAACAGGGTCCACAGGGACATACGGGATATAAGCAAGCAGGGAGCTTTCCCTATCAAAGTCACACTCACCCGAACATAAGTTTGTTCATGAGAAGGTAGTCAAGGAAATTGGGCAGATAGCTTGACCTCAAATATCCACCCCACAACTGTCCAAGGCCTAAAAATACCACCACTAATTACCTGTCACTTTTAGCCTAGAGAAAATAACTATGTAGAAAGGGCATGGGTTTGACTGTAATGCATGATAAGTTAAAAAATAAAAACTTATATTTGAAACAATTCATGAACAAATCAGTATCAGATTCTATAGGAAAAGATCCACAAGCAGAAAATCAAGGAGATGAGTGGAAGAGTATTAAAGGCTTTTTAGAGGAAGTGAGATTTAGACTGAGCCTCAGAAGGAAAGTACAGAGAATAAAGGGAGCCCCGTCAAAGTTGGAAAGAGATTGAAGGAAGGATGGTGGCAGGTCTGAGAACAGAACTGTGAAGTGAAGTGTATGACCCAGAAGAGGAGCCGGGGCATGCTGTAAACAAATGATTAAATTACCTTTGTTTCCTGTACCCTAATACTGGAATGTGACGTTAAATGCAGAAGTATATTATCAGTGAAGACAAAACAGATGTCTCATGTGAGTTTTAAAACTAAGACTGAATGGCTGTTTTCTGAAATATAGTCTGAATAGCATCTAATAGACAGAGAATATAGTTTTTTCTCAAGCCCTAGGAGGCTGGAAGGGTTGCTGTGTTATCTAATGTACTATTCTTGAGTAAAACACACACACACATGCACACCTGGAATAAACAAGGGGAAAAAACTAAACCCTTGTTTTAAAAAAGCAAATAAGGATGTGCTATCTGCCAGCTCTAAAAAGAAATAGTAATTTTAAATATATATTCATGATATCTAGAGCAAGGGAAATATTTATAGCAGAACTAAAACTGGGAAAATCCTCAGGAGACTCAATCTGGTGCTTTTATTCCCCAAAAAGGACAGTATATTTTAGAATTCTCAAGGAGAGAGATCAAGTGAATATATTAGGTTACGGAAAGGGAAAATATGCTTTCCCATCTCACCTTCTCACGTTGTCCCTTTCTTGGATAGCATTAGAGAAAAGTAACTGAAAATATTTCTTAAAAAATGTTCAAGTAAAAGTATATTGTAATGAGCTATACACCAAATAGATTTGAGTTCAAGCCTGGAATTCCTAATGACGCTATTGACCTTTAAACAAAAATAGAGTTTCCACTAGTCTAACTTCTGTCATCTAGCCACCTACTAAGACTTGCCATCAAAGCACTCAGAAACAAAATCACATGCGTCTTGCCTGGCCAGAGGGATAATTAATTAACTAAGATATTAGCTAGACTAGGAAACTGAGAAGAAAACAAAAAGTTTCTGAAAGAAATTTAAGAATCCCTAAGAAATAAGCTTCATTAAACCATTGTGTGATAGAATAACTGACTAGATGAGTACACATAAATGTAGTTAAAATCTAAAGTACTTATACTCCTTATGAAGTCAATACAGAATATATGGAGAGAAATAGCAGTATATAACAGTTATCTATTGCTGTGTAACAAATAACCCCCCAAAATTTAGCAGCTTAAAACAACATTTATCATCTCACAGAAATCCAGGTGCAGTTTAGGTAATTCCTTTGTTACACAGTAGCTCACAGGCTGCAATCAAGATCTTGCCCAGGGGTTGACTGGGGAAGGGCTCATTTCCGAGCTCCCTGCGTGGCTGTGGGCAGGAATTACTTCTCCACGTCTCTTACCCTGTGGGCCTTTGCAGAGAGCAGCTCACAGGGGCAGCTCATCTCATTAAACAGGTGGGTGAGAAGGGTGCAAGCCTGATGGAAGCCCCAGGCCTTTATCGCCTAGTTCCTGAAATGACATCCCATCATCACTTTTGCCATAATCTATTCATCAGAAGTGAGTTACCAGGTCCAGGCGACACATTAAGAGAGGGTACTACACGGGGCATGAATATCATGAGGCAGAGACCATCGAGAGCTATTTCAGAAGCTGCCTATGGCACAGAATTTGGTAAGATTTTAAAAGTGAATATCCACGGGTTAGTGGCAGAAATCTGCGTATATACAGAAATTGAAGTGGTACATCCCAGCTCTTAGAAACTCGTATTATGTATGCCCAGGTCACCATATATCTGCCTATGCAGTGAAGAATTACAAATGCAAGTTAACAGATATTCTCATAATCACTGTTTCTATTTTTAGCACTGTCAATTTTTAATGAATCACGTGAAATGTCAAATAGAATTTACCTCAGCAATCTAAGCCTAACTTGTTTAAGCAATGCTTCCCTGTTTGAAATGTGGTTTTGTCTCACACTGGAACTATGTTAGTTCTTTCAAATGTTGCAAGTTATTAGATCAATTAATTTTTAAAGAGGAAACGATAAAATGATTATATAATTATAAAAAATTATTTTTGTGTTTATTTAGACTATATTTTTTGGTCACAGTCCTTTGTTCCCTCCTCACTTTTGTTATGCCTCAATGTTGAGCATTCTTCCCAGCTCCCCTGACTTTGGGCATGGCCTTGTCATTGCCCTGACCAGTGAAATGGCAGCATGTCAACTCCAAGCACAAGCTTTAAAAGGCAGTTTATGCCCTGGCCAGTGTGGCTCAGTTGGCTGAGCATTGTCTCATGCACCAAAGGGTCACTGGTCCAATTCCTGGTCAGGGCACGTGTCCAGGTTGTGCGTTTGTATGAAAGGTAACTGATTGATGTTTCTCTTTCTCTCTCCCTCCCTCTCCCTTCCTCTATCTCTAAAATCAATAAAAACTTTTTTTTTAAGTAGTTTATGTTTCTATTTACCTATTAGTGTCTACCTTCTACCCTAAAAACAACATGCTCCATGCTCCATGCTCCATGCTCCATGCTCCATGCTCCATGCTCCATGCTCCATGCTCCATGCTCCTTGAGAATAGGTCTCAGGATGAGAACACACTTGGAGTAGTCTGGCACCTGTCCTGAAGTCTGGAATTAACCCAGAAAAGTTCTGCATGGCCACAAGCAATCGTTAGACCAATATGCAGGAAATAAATGTTTATCATTAGACACTGAAGTTTGGGGCTGTTTGTTTTACAGGGAAAGCTTACTAAAACAACTTATATGATAATTAAAAATCAGAAATTTTAAAAATAAACAAGGAAGCCTTGACAGTAGCAGACTGTAGAAGCAGATCATTAACAATTTTCCAAATCATCCATATTGACAAACTGTTTTCCATTCTAAACTTTATTATTTATTACACTAAGTGTTGTGTGATCTTGAACAAGTTAGTTTTTAATTTCTCTGAATAACAGTTTCCTCATAAGAATTCAATGAAATAATTGATCTGAAAGCATCTAATATTATCCTGGAATATAATAGGTACAAACTAATGTCTGTTTAATTTTCTGATAATTAAATCAACAGATTTTTTTAATTGAATTTTTAAACTTACAATTAAATAAATTGCATTAAAAACAAAGGTAATAAACCTTCAAATTCATCACTTCCTAATTATTTTGTTATAAATGTATATTTTTATGTTTTACTATAATCTATGCTTTTGAGATTATTGCATCTACTCTAGGTCTATATGGAAATACTATGTAATGGCATGTTATGGCACATCTCTTCCCAATCGCATGTACAACATCACAGTGGTCATTTAAAATTGGCCAAAGAAATCAGCAAATGCTACCAATTGGGCTTGACTTACTATCTCCTTGATTGTCAAAGAGTTAAGAAAGTGATGGACAATATGCTAATAATTTTAATAATGCTAATAAGACTGTGACTTAAATGCATGTCAGCAGACAACAGTGTGGTGGTTATTAGAAGGAAAGGGGGTGGGGTGGTTAAGGGCAGAGGTCAAGTGTAGGGTGATGGAAGGAGACCTGACTTTGGGTGGTAGGCATACAATGCAATATACACATGATTTATCATAGAATTATACACTTGAAACCTATATAATTTTATTAGCCAATGTCACCCCAGTGGATTTAATAAAAATCAAAAAATTAAGGAAAATAAATGAATATGTGTCAGATCAGTAGCCATTACATTGTGAGTAGGGGAAAAAATGTGAAACTATTCTTTCGGTATTTGAAAATTATTATCCAATTTAACAAAGTTGCTCATGTCCTTAAAGAACATGTGAAGTTCTAATGCACACCTTTATTTCATTTTTGCCTTGCTCAATAACATAAATGACAATATTAACCAAGGTATATCTTGGAACTATGCCCATTTCTAAATATTGTCAGCAACTTTTTTGCTAAGTCAGATAGTAAACATTTATTCATTGTCTGATTTTGTCAAATCATGAATGAATTACAATCTTAGGTTGGCTAGGGATACAAGAGTTAGGCAAAAATTAATGAAAGCATTTTGTGAGAATCAATTGACTACATGGAATTTACAATAAAAAGTATTGTATATTTTATTATCATTTGTAAATTGTGTGCAACATATATTCTTTATGTCAGAAAAATTTATAATAAACTTACTTTTTTTTTTTTTCAGAGAGCCAGTTACTAAACATTTACTAACACACTACTGGGAAGGAAGAACAAAACTCATCAGAAAATGATAAGCATTTTTTTTCAGTGCCATTACTGTTCTACTTGGTTTGCTAGGTACCTAATTAGGCAACTCACCAGAGGACCTGGGAGCACTTCAAACCCTTGCTTCTCTCAGCCCAGGCATTCTTCTATTCTCTTAGGTTAAATCTAGCATCCAAAATGATTTTACAGAAAGTTTGAAGCAACAGAAATAGGACCCAAAGAGTATATGAGATGTGTCTTTGCCTCCAAATCAGTAGGTTTATTCTTTCTCCCTAAAATGCATTAAAGAGAGTATACTGTGTGAGCTGCCACTTCTGACTCTCATTCTGCGTCCATGCTTTAATCTTCTCATGCTGTTTCATAGATATTATGTTCTTTCCAGTGTTAGAACAAGCTACATATCCCTATTTCTATAAATGTTTTTCCATGTAACTTTTTTACCTCTTGACATCATCACTCCTTTTACATCACATTCTAATGTGACAGAATTTTACTAAATGAACCCTTAATTTATTTAGGCCGCCCACTAGAAAACTGGCTCTCTGGCTTTGGAAACTACGTCTCTATAAGGGCAGTCTAGGATTGTGCCGGCTGTATTAGTCACCTAACACTATAGGCTCATTGCAAGCTCAAGGTTAACTAAACTGTTCCACACAACCTACTCAAAGTTTGGCTCTTCTACATCTTGTACTTTGAGAACCTAAGATGGAAATAGAAAAATTGAAATATGGAGGTATACTAAGAACATTAAGGGACAAACATAGCAAATATAAACATCAGATAGTAAGAATCAAGAAATATAACAAAAAACAATGATCCTTTCACACCTAAACAACATTAAGCAATAGTGGTGGCATCTCTCATTACAAAAACAATGATTACAATAATGACCCTGCACTGTTGATGTTTTAAAAGGCAAGAAAATGTGCCATACTTTTTAGAAAGCTGTCTATCAAAGTTATTCTAAAAATTACTTGTGCTAGGCTAATCATTCTCATTAAGGCATAAAAATTTTTTAAATTTCTTAGAAGCCCTCAGAGCCTTTAACCTAACAGATTCTCTTCAACTGATTGTTGAACAAATTAAGGGAGTGTACAAGCAAAACCTAGAAAACTTTAACATAGACAAACCATCAAAATGAGTGATAATCTTGTATTACTAGTTACACTATGAGCAATTATTTATTGAACTCCTCCAAAAGCTAGTAACTTTGCTTATGTCATTCCCAATCAACAGCAACACTGAACAAATAAATATCGTTATGCCTAATTTACAGACAAGGAAACTGAGACACTGAAAATTTATGTAAACTACCCAAGTTCACAGAGCATGTAACTGGCAAAGCCAGAATTCTAACCCAGAGTTGTTTGATCCCAAAGCCTGGGCAATTTCTCCTATTTGATATTCTTCAAACAGTGATACATGTGCGTGTCAACAACTATGTATTAAATTAATTTCATAGTCAGTTTTATTTCATTTTATTTCCATTTTAAACATTCATTTATGCTTAATCTTTGCAGCATGTTCTAATATATTTATAAAAAAACAGAGATAAAATATGTCTTTAACTCTATTTTGTAGAAGATTGTCAATAACTAGAATGGTTTTTATCAGTTGAGAATAGAGAGTTATAAAGCCTGGTATGATATAACACGTGTGCTATTTATAAATTCCTTAGGGAAATGCTAAACATGTGCACACACACATACTGAATGGGTTCCTTTGTAGGGTATAGCCCCCCCCCCCAACTCCCTATTTAGCATCATCGTTGGTCTGGTTGCTCAATATCCAAGCAGGTGAAAGTGAGATGGAAGAGAGTGGCTTTGGCAGACCCCTACTCCCTTGTCAGTGCCTTTGGCTATTCCTGGCAAACTTGGTTTTCCACTTACCCCAACTTCTGGAGACCTGTTGTGCTAACTAATTTCCAAATAGTAGTGACAATTTGCAAAGTAAATCATGCCTCCAAGAGTATATGCAGTGTCCAAACATAAAATCACCAATGGCATTCATTTTCTCCCTTTTCAACTTAAGGCATCAGAGCTATAATGCTCCACCAAGTTATTAAGATCTGACCCCTCCTCCACCAAAATACCACATACCAAATATCTCAGTAAAAGCTGTCTCCAAGTTATCATAAGTTTTGGCAACTGGAATAAGAGCAGCCCAAGAAAGCATTTAGAGAAATTCTAATAATTTAACTATCTTGAGATAATTTATATCAATAAGTTAAGAACAACTATAGTTTATTTATGTAAAGACTGTAAATTACAAAACTGTGTTTGTCTGTATGTGTGTGTTTGTGCCTGTGTGTGTAAAATACAATTTAAGGGCAAATAAACTCATATAAACCAGTTCAACTTCAATCCTATGTTGAATGGGCTTTTCCCTAAAATCCTGAAATTGGTAAACGGGGCCAAAACCTGATGACTAAGAGGCACTAGGTGCATGGTCCATACAGTGAAGAGAACCACCAAAGGCTGGAGTCAGACAGCTTCCCCAGGATTCACAAGGAGCCCACAGAAATGGTTTTACCGCCACGAGCTATCTACCCCTATGTACCTCCCAACCTGTAAGAAGGGAGGCTGAGGAGGAATGGAAACTGGAGGAAGAGGCCTCCCTTTCCACCTCCCACCCTCAGCCCCAGGCACCTCCACAGGCCAAGTGAGAGGGAAGGCTGTAGAGACGATGGGGGTGCCTGTGAGAAGTGGTGACCACCATCCTATTCAGTGGGGGGACTATGGCCAAGAAAGGGGAGTTTCTGATCTGCACCTGTGCCCACAGAGGAGCAAAGAGAGCTGGAGAGAGGTGGCAGTCAGAGGGAGTGGGATGTCCAGCATGGGAGCAACCCTGCCCCTCTCCCTACCCCCTCCTCAAAGAGAAACAAATTACAAATACAGCTAGAGCCCATCCTTCATCCCTCTCCCTCTCTCTCTCTCTCTCTCTCCTTCCCCAGCAGTGGGGATGTATTTCAAAAACACAATGTGGAATGCAAAAGCAAGTTGCAAAAGGATACCTGTAATTCATTAACATCTGTGTGAATTTAAAGAATGCATAGAACCTCATGCATTGTTTGACTAGACACATTTTAATAAGACTTCCGTAATAAAAAAGAAGTAACCAGTTAATGAGGATTTGCTATTACACAAGCAGTAAACAACTTGCAAGAAAAGCCAGAATATACAGAACTGACATACCCACTCAAGGACATCTAAATATCTAAATTATTACTCAATAGCAATCTGTCTTGATATATTCAAGTAGTAAGAATACTTTTAGTGCTATAGCTGCAACCATTTCCCTGTTTCATCAGTTACACATCTCCTTTGGTATATAAACCTAGAGCCTTATAGATGTGAAATATGCTACATAATAAAATACTTTCCTGGGCTGGACTTAGCTAGTAAATAAAGTAATAAAATGCCATGGCTTGGAGTCCCAGATAATTCACTTTGGTAGAAATGACCTTATAAAGTTCTCACCCTGTTGTATAAGCTAAGTCTCCTTTCTATTGCATTTTGTTTTGTTTTATTTTATTTTTAATATATCTATTAATTTCAGAGAGAGGAAGGGAGCAGGAGAGAGATAGACAGGAACCTCAATGATGAGAGAGTCACTGATCGGCTGCCTCCTGCACACCCCCCACTGGGGATCGAGCCTGCAACCCGGGCATGTGCCCTGACCGGGAATCGAACCTCCATCCTGGCGATCATAGGTCGATGCTCAACTGCTGAGGCATGCCCTGCGGGGCTCTATTGTATTTTAAATGGTTTACAGGAGTTTCTGGGGTCCTTACAGGAGTTGTAGGGGAAATAGAAACAGCAGAATATGTAATATATCAGGGTTAGTTCTTAAAATAATTGCTTGAGGTATATGTACTTAATAAACTTAAAGATAATATCAACTACCTTAGCAAGTCTTCATTTTCTCTATGAGCATGGCTGAATGTGTGACCCCCCAATAAACTCTCCTCTCTCCTTCTTAGCACTGATTCCATTATTTTTGTTTTATTTTTTCTCTGTTTCCTGTGTTTGCTTTTACTTTTGTATACCAAGGATGCCTAACACAATACTAGGCACACAGTAGGTGTGATAAACACTTATAATTTGCATGATTTTAAATATTTTTGAAATAAACAATCAATCCATCTTTCCACCTAGGATTATGTAAATAGGGAACAGGAAGCACGTGGTCCTTTAAGAGAGTGAACCGACTGTTCCCTCCACCTGCTTCATAATTCCAGTTGTTAACAGCACTAAGGACTCAAATCCCATTAACTTGTCACAGAAAGCCCAGGAATGTTTTTGTGCAGGTTGTGAAGAAAGAAACAGTGTAGAGTAATCCTAAAAAAACTTAAACATAACAAGAGGAGGAGGGGCAGGGGGAGGCTGCCGAGCAGCAGCTGAGGCCCCCATTCGGTCTTTCCTTCATCGTTCGGGTTGTGCCTAAGTAAGAAAGGCACTCTTACTGAGCCACGCACCTATAAACAACTGCCCTTAACTACACAGAGAGCACCTTGGGAAGTTTTTAGAAATGCTCAGTGGAGTCTACTGCTACTAATATGCTGGACTAACAAGCTGTGATCATTTATACAAACCCAGGGCAGTAGAGACCTGGATATAGGGTGAGCTGAAGTTGAAAAAAATTAGTTTATCTTCTAGACTGTCATTCTCTTTCCCAAATACATATATATACAACCAAGACTCTTAAGACTCTTGATCTCTTCAGAAACACCCTCCGTGCAATAGATTCTCGCTGTTTCCCTCTCATCGCATGTCTCCTCCCCACCGACTTCCATCATACATTATCTGTAGGAACTGCTCTCAGCTTCCCACTTCCAGGAGGAGACATAGTAAACACATGTTCATGTAAAGGTTCATAACTAATTGAAGCTTAATTTTGTTATTCCTCCCGGTATCATGAGCTCAATGCCATGCAATATTGATGGTAGAATTTCACATACCAGTGATATGCTGATGGGAAAGAAATATTGGTACCTCAAGATCTCACTAGAGAGTTCCTACTCATTCCCAGCAGGTAAATAATCCTGTCTGGTTCTCAGGTAGCAAATCATTTCCATAAGATAAACAATAGCTGCAGGCAGAAGTAAAAAAAGGTAAAAATATATATATCAATTATAAATTTAGAAATAAATGTAGACATAGGAAATGCATAATATTATCTTTGCTCTAAACAAAGAGTTTCTGCCAGTGAATAAAGTGGTGCCTTGATTCGTGTGTGCTCAGCCTTTGCACCTACCAAGAGCCCTTACTCACTTGAGCATGTGTTCAGGTGTAGAGAGGTACCTGAGCTAATGATAATGATCTCTTAAAATGGAAGTCAAAACAGACACTGGCCTCATAAACAAGTGGATTTTTTTAACCTCTGTATTTTGGCCAACTGAGCCCTTAAGAAATAAAATGAATGTGATTTTCATAGGGCAGCTGCAACTCTGTGTAGCGACTGGAGTAGCAGTAAGTAATGGGGAATGCCAAAAAGAGGCAGAGAGGCAATCAAGTATTATTTTTAAGCTAAGCCTTGAAAAACTGTAACCCGACCATAGAGAAGGCAAGACCAGCTACATAATTTGTAGGACCCAGTACAAAATAAGAGTGCAGAGCCCCTTTTTCAAAAATTAAGAACTCAAGACAGGAAGAGCAGACCATTAAAGCAAGCATGGGACCCTTCTCAGCGCAGGACCCTGTGCGAGCACATGTGCATGAAGCCCTAGGAGAGGACATCCTGGGTAAAATGGTGTATATAAAGGCTCAGGATGGAAAAGGGGTGAATGGTAGAAAAAAGAAGCCCAGTGTTGGGAAAGAATTCCAACCTCATAGAGGATGGCAAGAAGTAACAAGGTTCCAAAAGAGATGACTAAGCACACAAGCAGGTTGGCTTGCCATGACTCTGTAGTTGCCAAAGGCAGGTAATGGAGAGAGCAAGGCAGCTTGTACTACACGGCACAGAAGACAAGCGGGGCATCAGGACGGCAGTAGTTTCCCTTGTCCCCAAGTCCCCAAACTGATGCGAAGTCCTAGGTTGCAGCTATGCCTGCAGTGGGTTGCACCACAGTTGAACTCAGGGCTAAGGGCCCAGCACCTTTTATAGCAAGCAGTAAACAAGCCAGTCCCCTACCCAGGGAGAGAGCTGCCATATGATTGTCCTGGCAGTTAAGCTGCCTTAATTGCCTATTTAACTAGCTACAAAAATGGCTCGGGGTTAGGGCACATGTGGCCTTATATTTTAGCATATTCGGCAAGGATGTGCACCAGGGCCCTTGGTGGACTGCCTCTCCCAACACACAGCAAGGGAGCTGCATGTGCCCTTGAAACAAGGTCTCTGTTGTGGGGTTGAACTGTGTCTCCTAAAAAAGATATGCACAAGTCCTAACCTTTGGTTCCTGTGAATGTGACTTTATTTGAAAATAGGGTCTTTGCAGATGTAATCAAGTTAAGACGAGGTCATACTGAATCAGGATAAACCCTAATCTAAAGACTGGTATCCTTGTCTGAAGAGGAAAAGTTGGACACAGATACAGGTACTTGTGCTGTATCAGGATTTTCACTTTTTAGCAAGAATCTGTTCATTCCCTTGCTTCATGTCCCAGAATTTGATAGAGCATATAGTTTTCTTTGAAAACTGACCCCTGGGCTGGGATCAGTTCAAAGGGGCATGAAACCTGTCCACCATGTCATTCTTCGAGCAGGAAGAAAAGTTTACTTTCTGTTTTTCCTAGGAAAAGAAAAATAAACCCTGAACTAAAGTCCTTTTTGGTTATTTATGTAAGACATTTGCTGCACACAACATAAAATCTGTTTTTCAAGGAGTACCGCTTCCAGAGATGTTAGGAAGTAAATATGCATAAATGATTTTCCAGCGATGGACTAAACCTAAAAATCAAATGGTTCTAATGAACCTTTACCTTTGAGCTTTTGCAGTCTAAGAGCTCCAAATCTAACAAATAATCTTTCCCATCAAATATGTACCCATCAACCAATGCCATTAACAGTTTTAATTGACATTTTCCTTCTTGTGACAAGGGCACTCGTTTTTTGAGATAAGGGGATACGAAAAAATGGTGACTTGTCTCCACACACTGTGGTCTTTGGTTCTTCAAATCAAAGCCATCATCCAAATAACCAAACCAAACAGTCCACTTTAAGAATAAAAGGAGGCTTCAGAAGTAATCTACAAGCTTCATTAAGTAGTTGCTTTATAAAATTAAAGATAAAATGAAATTACAGAAAACCTTCATTCTTTTAGGATAAAAAAGATGAATTGCAGATAGTAAAGATAGAATATCTGGCCTTATGCATTTCTTCCTAATGCATCAAATTAATGTAGGTTTCAAATTAAATTAAGTCTGTGAGTTCCATTTTTAAACTATTGTTCTGAAAACATAAATCCCACTGAAATGGGATAAGAGTAGGTTGGGAAAATCTCAATTGCGATGGTGAGAAAAAAAGCAATGGAATGCAAATGAAACTCAACAATCCATAACTCTTAATGCAGGATAACACTTGGAGTTTAATTCCCTAAGTAGCTTTTAGAGTCACTGGACCTAAATATATTGGAATGACAGTACCTGATATTAAGTTAAAATGCATTACTAACATCATATTTCAAAAAGACAAAAAAAGGATTGTTTATGCCCTTATAGTGCAGACAAAACTCATAATAATCATATAGTAATCATGGAGGTGTGTGGAATCAAGACATACCTGAGGCATTAACTGTTCTTTGTATTTTAATTTGGATTTCAGTGATGCTGACTTGGATGCACATCAGTCACAAACAAATGTTATGCTACATCAAATGCTCATTCCAGGTCCTGCATCTAGTTTAAGAAGGCAATTTTTAAAAATGCAGACTCATTTTTGTTCAATTAAACCATCTAAAAAGGGATGGCAGGTCTCTAAACATATGCTATCTTCTTTATTCTCTGTGAAGTCTACAGAATAAAGTTAATTCTATTTCCACAAGGAGTAAACATCAAGTGAGATTTTCTGCTGTTCTCTTCTAATAAAGAATTTTAATCTTTCCTGCAGACCTTTACTGTGAAAGAATATAAGTGCCTGTGTTAGGTCATTTCTGCAGGCAGAAGTAAAGACATATGCTAGGAAGGCTGAGATCTCGGGAGGTCTATAGCAATGGTATTTCCACTGGGGGACAACAGCCATCTGCCCACTCCCTTCACTGCCAACCCTCAAGGCTTAGTGACAGCAACCCTGGGAACAACGTCATTCTTAGTTTCCTTCATGCCTTTGCAGAATAAATCAGCGTGCCAGCAACTTATGCCCAGGATAGTTATTTTGACTGAAGTAGTCTATACTTTACCAAGGGCAGACTTAGTGTTTAAATTTAGGCAGCAATGACTCCAATAGATTTAGAATCCACCTTCAAAAATAGTTTCTGTTGATATACACTTGAAGATTTAGAAAATTATCATCATCATCATCAAATCCCAATTATCTGAAGAAAGAACTGTGAGTCTTAGTAATAAAATCTTTAGTAATAAAGTCTCTAATTCAAGTTCATTTGCCTGAGATTTTCTGGGAGCCCAGCTAGTCCAATATGGCATGGATACCTAAAGTAGGATCCAAACTTCTTAGAAACTGAGCGTAGACATACACATTCACAGTCTTATTTTGCAGCATTGGCCCAGGTTCCTATTCAGGGAAAGGGAAAGCAAACTTGAAATCTCCTGCTTACACAATTTGTGGATTGCTCCCACTCACAAATCACTAATAACTGAGGAAAGAATATGCATTGCACATCTGTGAATAGTATGGTGATCTGTTCAAATTTCTTCTCTGTTTTCCATTTCTATGCTCTTTATTTCCACAAATAATTTATTTACCTATTTTTTAATTTTATTCAATTTATTGGGATGACATTGGTTAATACAATTATGTAGGTTTCAAGTGTACAATTCTATAGTACATTATCTGTACGTTGCATTCTGTGCAAACCACTCATTTAAATATGTATTGAGCACCTGGCTCCAGGCCCGGCGCCACTGTAGGCAGTATAGATGCAGGAGCCAGCGACACAGGCAAGTCCCCTACTATCATCGAGCTTACAGTCCGCAGGAGTGATAACAGACAATTAAATGCATAAGCAATATCCTTTCAGAAAGTGATCAGTGGTGTGAAAATAAAACACAGGGGTGTTTTGGAGGGGTAAGGGGTAAGAGTGGGTTCCCTGGGGTAAGAAAGAGCTCTGAAAGGGCTGAACCGAAGTTGAACAGCAGGAAGTGGGTGCTCATGGATTCAGCGCTCTAGGCAGAGAGAGCGGGAAATGCCATCCTACGGCGGAATAAAGTTGGCACATTCAAGGGACGGAAAGGAGCTGTGACTAGCTGTGGCGAGAGAAGGGGAGAATGGTTAGATGGCAACAGAAAAATAGCAGGAACAGAGTAAGCTGGGCTTTGTAAGCCATTGCAAGGTGGGTTTTATTCTAAGTATAATGGGAAGTTGTTTAAGGAAGGGAATCACATGATCTGATTTACATCTTTAAATCGCCTTCTAGCTTCTGGGACCAGAATGAGGTTCACACCAGGCTGTGAGATCCGGTGGGGTGAGAGCCCAGGGGAACCAGGACTTCCCCGGACCGAGGTGACCTAAGGCCACCTCACTCCGAATGGACCATAGGAGGACCCTTCATTCAACACCTACACATCACAGGCAAGGCTTAGCTTCAGCCTCTTGTCCGGGCACGAGGAGAGGTCACTCTGCCTGCCACTTCAAGCCATGTCGTTTCTTGAAATAAAGTGCCAACAATGCAAGTAAATCCACCGATTGGACAGTCTGTAGTTGGACTATATCTGCAGTTACACTGTAACAGACATCCTTAAAATGCTGAAAAATTCAATGTGCAGAGAACGGAAAGATCATAAATCCTGGTTTGTATCATTCAGTGACTGCACCAAGAAGTAGCAAGTCTATTTGTACTGAACATAAATGTGAGAGATAATGGATTGTTGCCTAGCAAGGGGGAAAAATGCTTTGTCGCATGATAGTTCTGATTGTTGTTTGTTAGAACATGAAGTGATTGATATTTGCTAATGCATATTGTTTAAAAGGCACATTTTTCTCTGAAGATTAGTGATGAGCATTTAATGAATTAAGGAGGGAGAAATGGGGGATATCTGTAATAGTATCAACAATAAATACAGAAAAAAGAAAATAAAAAAATAAAAGGCACAGTTTTATGGGCTCTAGTCCTGTAAATGATTTTTCTAATGGTCATGAATTCTCAATAAGCTGAAGTAGGAAAGTAAAAACAAATCTTCAAGGTGAAATAAGCCTATAGAGGCCAACCTCAGAAAGGGAAAGGGAAAGGGAAAGGGAAAGGGAAAGGGAAAGGGAAAGGGAAAGGGAAAGGGAAAGGGAAAGGGAAAGGGAAAGGGAAAGGGAAAGGGAAAGGGAAAGGGAAAGGGAAAGGGAAAGGGAAAGGGAAAGGGAAAGAATAATGACTGCCAAGCACATCTAGTGATATCGTTTCATCCATCTCTACCAGCGAAGGGCACTATCTATCCCTTTATTAGAGGTGGAGGAACTGAGGCTCAGAGATGTTACAGCTTCACCATTATCATAAACGAAGTAAACAACAGAGCTGTCTCTGTGTTCAGACTCCTTTAAATGGAGTCTGATTTCTCTCCGTTGTACCAGGCAAGGTCAGTCAACAATAAAGCAATTGGATGTTACACTCAGGAGTGAAGGAGGCAAATCTCTGGAGAACCCAAGACTAAAAAGAACTCTGTCCTTCCAAGAGCCTTTCCATTCCCACCACTGCTGACCTTTGCTGCTACCAAGGTCTCAGGACATGACTATGAAGAAGGTAATTTGTACCTGACTTTTCAGCCCCCTTTTTGGATCTGTATCCTATCCAGCAATGCCTTCCTGTTTTCTTTGTTTTCTTGGCCTATGTAAATACCAGCATCTGCTCTCAAATTCTCCATTCATGTTAAAATGGAATTAACTCATACCAAGCAGACAAATTTAAAAGAGATATTCATTTTATGAGAATGAGAGATTTAAATTATTAAATTTATCTCTATATTTTTTTAAAAAATGAATCAGTAGACAGGGATAACTTGTAGAGAAACAGGACCTGTCTTGGGTCCTGAAATCGATCCGCACAGATGGTCCCTCTAGCACGCCCACGGTAAACTCTGGACCAATAATTGCCCCATCAAAATTTACCTGACTTATCTCCTGCTTTTCTCCCCTCCAGCCAGCCCTTCCAAATAGACTCTGTCTCTCTCCATTTCTGTCATGTAGCCACTGCCATAAATCCCTCCTGAAATTCTCTCCTTCCTCTTCTTTGTCTGCAATTATCCTTACAGCTCTTGCTTGGGGCCAGTATTTTTAAACATAATAAATTTTATTAGCATGAAATCCTTTCCATGTTAAAACCTTTAAAACACAAAATCATAAAGAGGAAAAATTTTAAATCAGTGTGATCCTGTCACTGAGGCAACCCTCTTTAGTAAGCTTTACCTATCCTTAGGGCTTTTCTGATCATTCCGGGTCTCTGTCCTCAATCTCGCCTCTCTCCCTTCCCCTCTCCCTCTCTCTGTTCTTTGTACTCCTCCGTTTGCTGACTACAACAGACAGCTGCTTGTTATTTATTCAATTAGACCTTTAAGAAATGTTTATTAAGCCCACCTACTCTGTATCAGACATCATGCTAGATTCCAGAGTGGTAAATGGGACAGATGCGGTTTCAGCCTGCATGATGTTTACGGTCTAGTGCCTATAACTATGACTTATTACTTAATACATCTAACTTACTAACTTAACAATCCATGTATTTTATAAGTGAATATTGTCCCCCAAGATTCAATGAATATTTCAGTGAACTGAAACTCCTCAAGGTCAGAAAACACTTAATGTCATTGTGATCAAACACATAGCCAGTACTACTTATCACAATGCTCAAGGGATACAGAAAGTCAGAAAACTGGTATTTTCTTCATATCAAAAACAGCTTCAATTATGTGTGACAGAAGCCCTATTAGTGAGCACAGTGTTGCTTTGTGAATCTTCTATTAGAGTCTGTTTCGTTCTACACTAGACCATTTTAGCTAAAAATACAGAGTGGGGCAAAAGGGGATTTACAATTGTTTGTATGAAAAATAATACAAAATTAATAAATAATAATACAAGAATAAACTTTCATATACTAGCAACTGTAAACCTACTTTTGCCCATCCTGTAAGAAGCAGGGTAAAATTTTCATTTGAGAATTGCAGTTTGTAGTCTGGCCTGGCAGAAATGAAATCCACCTTATATTAACATGGTTTCTGAGCGGGATAAAATAACATAAAAAACTATTATCTGACCAGATGCAATAAACAGATGGGAAATTATAGTCAAATAAGTGGCATGTGTTTAGAATTCATAACATAATTACCGTGGCATTCATGGTACACATAGTAGATGCTCAAAAATATTTGCTAGATTACATGACGTTGAGAGTTCTTGAGTAAGAAGAGCAGGCGCTCTTAACCATGGTTTGTCTGGCTGCTTGACATGCTTGCAGAACACCAGTCCAACCCCAGAAAATCACCGAATGCTATGGCATCACATGGAAAACTGTGGTTGAGTTGTTAAATGGCTAAATGGACAAACAAATTACCCTGACGCCTGAATAAGTCAACAGTCTCTCTGTTTGACCAAAGGAAAAATCCGTCGTACCAATTTGTGGCTCATGATAAAATTAATTAATTAGTTAATTAAAAAATAAGCTCTGTCCTTTGCAGCAGGTTCTGATGATTAGGAAGCTGTTGTAAAGGACTCAATTATCAGACTCCAGGGGAATTCATTTTCAAATACTATCTGTAAGGTTAGAAGCTAAAGCTTACAATTAATAGACTAGCCCTCCTGATTTTCATTTGGAAAATTAATTCTCAGTTTGGCTCGAGCACACATTATATGGTCATGTATATGGCAGATGCTCAACTGGGTATTAACTGAAGACCAAAATTAGCTTGGATAAAAATGAAATAGTGACTGCTATGGCCATTTTCCTTCATCCCACACAATATGAAATACCTAGTGAGCTCTGCAGAAGCCTGCTAGATTACTTCTTTCTAAATAATCTAAGTGGTGCTATAGCAACCTTTATTTTTATTCTAGCAATTGTCCTCTTACACAGAAAAATTCTCTGATATTTCAAGGGTTAAATGAAATTTTGTAAAGGAGAAGTCTAATGGCTACAGGGTTCTTTGTCAAGGTGATAAAAATCTTCCAGACAGTTGCACAATCTTGTGAATATACTAAAAACCACCAACTGTGTGCTTCAAAGGGATTTTATGGTGTACGAATTATAGCTCAATAAATAAAGGGCCATTCTTCTCCCTAATAAATAATCTGATCTATTTAATATGCTGTGCTTTAAGTGTGAACACCATGCTGTGTAATTAATGGTTTACTTGACTAGCCTTACATCCAAAAATTGAACTCCTTGAGGTCAGGGAGTATCCTCATTAAATTTTTAAATTTCCAGCATTTAATATAATAATTGGTAGAGAGTAGACAACTGCAAAATGTTTGGTGAACAGGCAAAGTGAATAAATATTTAATAAACAAATAGAAATTAAATAGCATTTTTTTTATATAAAGAAAACGAGTGTTGGGAGGCAAAAGAAAAATGTAATAATGAGAGGAAAAAAAGTCTTCTAAAATGAAAAGAGAAAGTGTATTCAAGTTGAGAGAAAAGACCAACTCTCTCTTCCAGTCTGCAAATGGCTTAAATTGCCATAGTGGCAACCAATATGAAGACTTTTAGATTCATAATCCATTTTGGACTTGCTCCTGAATCTCAGGTAGTTGCTCACAGCATGGAATTCTCTTTAAACTCTGTGCCTGGTGGCAGAATGAACTGGAAGAAGCATGAAATCATTTCTCTCTCCTTAAATACTAAGAATGTTTGCATTATGCTTAGGAAGACAAAGTCATTTTGCAGGTCCACTATTCATAAATATGTGTCTTAGAAAATTGCTGAACACAGCAATAATAAAACATCCTATTTTTAACTGGCTTTCTCCACAGAAGAGAGAAAGCAAAATTTAAAAAAGAATTTTTGATAGCTGCAGAAATCTTTGTCTAAAAAAAAAAAAAAGTTTCAGAAAGTATGCATGAAATTAAATCCAGTCCAAAAGCCTAAGATTGAAAAGTTGCAGGGCTACGTATCATGGCCATGTAAGTAATCAGTTATGACATCTATGAACCTGGAGCCAAGAGACCATGATATCACGTCTCTGCCTTGGCCAAATCATTCAAACTCTCTGAGCTCCAGTCTCCACATTGTAAAATAGAGATATCTGCCCAGCCTGCCTCACAAGATTATTTTAAGAATCAAATTCATGCATTTGAACATTTATTTTAGCAAACACTTTTTAAATGTTACTCTTCTAGGCTTCAATGACACAATTGTGCATAAAGCAGAGTCCCCGCCCTCCTAGAGCCTACATTCTAGAGAGAAAGGCAGACAGAAATCAAATAAGTAGATGGATATATACCTTCAAGGAGTAGTGAGTGCTCACAAGAAAAGTCAGCCAGGATAAGGGCATAGAAAATGGCAGGGCAGCCATGTGCTTGTTTGGGGAAGAGAGACGTGTTCCCTCTGAGGAACTGACTTCAGAGAGGCGATCTGAGTGAAGTCACCAGCCTCCTCTATCTTCCAGTCCTCACTCCAGCCCGAGAAAGAGCCCGCTGTCCTCCGAGCAGCTCACAGAGTCCCCTGCTCCTCTCCACCTGTGCCATATCCGACACCCAGATTTCCCTCCACATCCACCTTTTAATATCCTATTTCTGTGTTGAAGGCCAATTCGGAATGCCACCTCAGAAACTGATGTGATCTCCTGAGCCCCTGATTCCCAAAAGTACAGTGATCATGCAGGCTTTTTTTTCACTCCTCCAGCAAGCATTTAGGGAGCACCTACAATGCATTTTAACCCCCATTATGGTTAATTACGTCTCTCTCTTTTCCTTCGCTTGCCACCTTCCTCACACCCTACTAAACTGTAAGCTCACTAAAGACAGATGTTCTTTCCAGCTTTATATCCTTTCTAGAACCTACCACAAAGGCAGGCATCTAGGAGACTAACTTCATACTGCCTGAATGGAGAAATGTTTGCCTGTTATACCCTAAATAGGAGGCACGATCTCAGCTCTCTTGAGAGAAATGAAGATCAGCTGTCCCACAGCGCTCCCCACCCATCTTAGAATTCTCCTACCTCAAAATCACATGTCCTATAGAAGGATTCTTCTCAGGTTTGTTCTCACTGCCCTGCACTGGGGTCCATTAGGGTGTGGTTGGGCACGGGGCCCGGGCCTGCAGTGCTCTTCCATCGGTTTGCGGGTCTTGCCTTGGAGCCAAGGCGAGCCAAGAGGATGCAGAACACACTCGAAGGCCCAGTAGGCCTGGAAGTGATAAGGCCAGCAGAATAAAAATCTCTGGCTTTGAGCTCATCAGCATTGGAGCCCCATTCACCTCCAATTCCATGAGGTCCCGGGAAGCCATGGCTGGGGCCCTGAGTCCTGGCTCTGACTGTTTAACTCCTGACTCCTGGTACATGAGTCTGTGAGAGCAAATGAAAGAACACTGCGAGATACAAACAAGGTTGAAATAAAATAAAGAGATGTCAAAAAATGTTCACTGGAGGTTAAAGAACTTGACCGTTTTGAGAAAACATCAATTTGTTCTATCAGTGAGTCTAAAACTATTCTCGTCATGTGTCCAAGTGTGCCACAGCTACAAAAATATCAAAAGGGAAGTTAGTAGAGGAATTTGGACAAAATTAGAAACCTCCGTCAGTCTCATACATCACTCTAATACTTTACTACCTGGATCCTGCAAAAATAATCCAAACTTGAATGATTCTTGGTCTCCAGATTTATGAACATTTGATCTTGATGAGTACACAAATGCTTTTTTCTGCAATTCAGCGTGTTCTAAGTATGCTCCATTGACAGCCCCTGGTATAATGGAAGGCTATTTCTGCTTTGGCTGTTGTTCCCTGACTTTAGGTAAGAACTAAGAGTTAAGTGGAATGGCATATTCATTTAGCATTTCATGTGCCTTCCACTGATGTCAATATTGCAATTAATTATACTTAAAAAGAATATTTGATGTATCTGAAAAAAAATCAGTCCTGCGGAACAGTACACAATTTTTAAGTACAAATTCTAAGTCTTAATAACATAACCCCCACAGTGTAAACTTTCTGACCTTCAGCTGAAGCCTTGAAAAGGTTTAGCATTGTTCCGTAAAGCACTAGAACAGGAGAAAGTGTCTGCTTGCTTCCCTGAGGCCTTCATCGCTCTCCACTGTTTTATGGAAACATTTGTTTCCGTTTCTAAGTTGTGGGGTCCAAATGGTGTAACCAAAAGCTTTGGATCATATTTTCTTTGTATTAGAGAAGATCTGGATTGATCCTCTTTTGTGTACAGTACATATCAGGGTGGCAGGGAATATTTTTCCATTGTAAAGAACTTCCCACAACAAACACCACCAGCAATGTATTTTTTTAACATCTAAAAGTAACTCACACAGATTGTTTTCTTCAGAGTCTAACAATCTGTAAAGTTAAAAGTTTTCTACAACCGTTTAAAAGTAAAGCCTGAAACTACAATTCACATTGCACACATGTGAGCTTGTGTGCACACACACACATGCACACATTAAATACTCTTTTGGCCACCTCACCAACGGATCCCAGAGGTAGGTTTAAGAACCAAGAGAGGCAGATGGAGGAGGGATAAATTTGTGGCTGTAAAACAAGGAGCAAAGGAGATCCAGAGAGAATATCCTAGAACAACAGTAACTTGGGATCCAAAGAGACTATCCAAAGCAGCAGCCATCCAAGACAAGGGGTACCAGCTGAAAAAACATACCCCCAAAAAAAGATTTCACCTGGGTTAAGTAAGTCTGAGAAGGGGAACAGAACACTCCTTGAAGCACCAATATATAAGGCAGGGCCTTCCTCAGGAGTCCGGGCTTCGCTTATTGGTAAGGAGGACATTTTCTGCATCTGTATGTTTTCCTAATTTTTTTTCTTACTGTAAATTATTTTAATAATAAAAAAGTACAAATAAGTCTTATTTGTTTTCTAGGTTATTACACCCAGATTTGTGCTGTCACAAAAAGAGCTCGGATGAGAAAATCAGAAGACCTGAGTCTGAGTACAAGTCTGCCGCTGTCTCATGGTGTGGCCTTGAGCAAGCCCGCGAACCTCTGCCATAATAACCATCTGTCGACCTGATGAACTTGTATTCTAGATCAGACACTTGCCCACGTGCTTTGCCTGTGTAATATCATAGAATATTCCAGCAATGAAGTAGATAGGTCTTGTTCCACCATTATATAGATGAGAAAACTGAGAACTAAAAAATTTTAAATTATTGCCTAAGATTACAGAGCTAGCAAATGGTAAAACTGGGAATAGAACTCCCAGTTTTGACTCTGTGTCCCCCGACCTTTTCACCTGTAAAATAAAGATAAATTGTTCATCTTGAACTTTTCTACTTATGAGTTCCCTAGAAGGCAGAACTCTGTGTGAGTCTGCTCACTGATATATCTCAAAAACTTAGACCAGTGCTTAAAACATAGTAAGTAATTAGTAAATATTTGTTGAATGAAAGTATCTGCAGAAGAGACTGAATCCATAGCTTTGAGAATTCTGGAAATATTCTCAAAAGTCAGCGATTCACCTGCAACCTTAAATTTCTTTAAAGTCTCAAATTTTAACTTAAAACTTTATGGGGGGGGGCTTCATAGTTGATATTTTATAAATATCACAGATGTGGCTTAAATAATACTATCACAATATGCAGTTTAACCTAAAAATCATTTTTCAAACTATTCAACTCTTGAGTAACTTTAATCTCCTTTCTCTCACCAAATAGGTAATATTGGTGATCCTAGAAGATTAAACATATTTATTCTATGGTTTCTTGCATGCCTGGCACACCTTACATACCACCATGGGTACAGCACTCAGGCTAAGGAACATGCATCTAAATGGTCTCTAATGTTCTCACCGGCTCAAAAATGCTATGCTTTTGAAAAAGAGCACAATCTACCCGATAAAACTGAACTAGTGAGACATACAGTGGAACCTCTTTGTTCTGAACATAAAGATTTTATGTCTAACATCTGAGGTTGCATTAGTTTTTTTGGCAGCTGAAATAAATTAGCTCATTTTAACTTAAAAGCCCTAGATCTTTCTTACAAGAGCTACTGTGAACCAGATACTCCCATCTTATACTAGCATATTTTATTTTTTGAACCTCTATGCAGGATTTTCCATTTCCTCCCTAATAAAGTTAACCATTTAGGTTCAGATCATCATTCTAGTCTGTTGAGAGCTATATTGAATCTAGTCGTGTCATCTATCATAGTAACCATAGGACAGAAAATTTCACATATGCCTTCTGTGTCTTCATCCAAAGCATTTATTATTAAAAAACAAAACGGTGCAAGACAGAGCTTTAGGGCATGCCACTGGACACCTTCATCTAGGTCAAAGACATTCATGGTTGAGAAGGAACACTTGCCTCATTTAAAGGACATATCAAAATCTATGTGTGGGCATGAGATGTTTTTATATTTTAAAAAAGAAGATAAATTAGCTTTAAAAGACTAGACACACTGAACTAAGATGACAAAGAATAATTCATCAACATGCTAGATGCTGTTGATCAGTTACCTGTGAATTTTCCCATCTGCACTTTCATCCATTTTTGGCTGTAGAATATAGAAAAATTGTTGACCATATGAGCTTCTAAATCAAGAACTCTGAACAATTTAGTGTCATTGCTTTTTCTCGGAGAGTTCAAAAACAATAGACTTTTTTTTCTTGAAATTAACATCCATTTCCCTGGTATAGATTCTGGAATTTTCCTTTTATCCATCACCTCTATCCATCTGTAGCAAATGTTAACAGAACCCTGCTCATACCCCTTCAGTCTTCCCTGAAGGCCACTGCACACTTCCCTCGTATCTGCCACAGGGCAGTCTCTGCCAAAGGAGCCTGCCCAACCCCAACAGCGAGGCAGAAAGAATCCGCCAGAGGGCTAATGCCCCAGGGCATCCTAGCGAGGGGTGAACTTGGGTGGATAAACACCCCAGCTGATCCCCCCTCGGTGAGGCGATTCTGAGGCATGTTCCCAGGTCTCTCAGAAGGACCTAAAATGGCCCGAGCAAAATTTCCAGCAGAAACAATTTACTAATCAATGCACCTTTGCATCTCTCCTCCATTCTGTGCTTCCTGGGGTACCTCCCAAAAACCTACTTGCACCCCAAATGCCTATACCTGGGTATGCTTTGTGGGGAATCAAAGCTAAGACACTATCTCTAATCTCCCCGAAATGATCCATCTGTGTGATTTTTCTAAAATGACTGAAAACTTTTGTCCAATTGTATCGTGTTATTTCACCACCCATAGATGCAGTGTGTTTGTGCACACAGCCTAGACATCACTGAAAACCACCCATGGGTGCTTTCTTACCACAGCCCCATCTCTCTTGTGCTTCCGTGGCCCTCACTAGTGTTTATTCTGCCTTTTACAGTAGAAGAGGGAAACAAAGTAAAAGTTAAGCAGTATTGTCTTTTTCTTTCCCAAGACACCTTAAGGTCATACTGAAAGTCTTCAAAAGGACCCAAGGTTAAAAATATATATATAGTGTTAAGACTGAGCAATATCCGAATATTCAGTTGAAAAGTTAAATTAATCATTTATAAGACTGCATGTATCTATTAAGATACGAAGAGACTAACCACTCTGGCAAGTGGGAATATTGTCTTTTTATCATTCAAGGATCTAAATTCCGAACAAGGATTCTATATCCTTTCCACAAACGCTTCTTTAGTCCCCAGCATGAGCCAGGCACTGCACCAGAGCGTGGAGAGCTGCATCTGAGGATGAGCTGTGGCCCCGACGCTGAGGGGGCTACAGCGCAGTGAGCGGGGGGCTGTGGAGGGAGCAATCCATCTGGCCGCACCACGCACTCCTACGGAGCCGTCCGGGCCGGGCACTGAATTTCTACATGAGCCGCTCTCCACCAGAAGTCAATTATTCTGTATAGACAGACACTGTGCTTACTTAAGTCATATCCTAAGCTTCTGGGTCCTTTTAATAAATTACATATTCTTCCTCCTACATCTTTTTTTTTTTTTTTTTTGCTTTTTTCACTTGTTTTTATTTTATTTTTCAATTACAGGCGACACCCATATTATTTGTATTAGTGCCAGGTGCACTACACTTTTTTGCCCAGTTGATGAGCACAGAGGATGTAGCCCACAGCTCCCAGAGCCCCCTCTACCCCCTCTCAATTCTCTTCTACTAGGATGTTTCGTTTGACGAAAGTGAGTGGCGCCTGACTAAAGGCACAAGAGGACTGCGCCGCGGGCAGAGGCTCTGCGGGGATAGCCGAGCCTGTGCCAAAGCGCCGGCCGCACAGGAAGGCTGCCGGGCCAGCGGCCATGCCAGGTGGCCGCCCGCAGTCACGAGCGGCGCGGCCGAGGGGACCGCCCAAGGGCGCCTCCCTGAGACTGCCACAGAGCGGGGCTCTTCCTCACGCGCTGCCGCTCGGCCGCGGGAAGCCTTGGTGAGAAGCCAGGCTCCCACCGCAGGGTGCCCCGTGGCAACGCCGAGGGCGGCCTTAGGGATGGACACGCCGCGTCACCGCTGCTCATCTTCGCAAGAAGCCTTTCAGGCTAAACACGAGGCGTATTGCTTGTGATTGTGTATCCATTCATATGACCTTTTCCAGAAAATACGCCGTTTACACAACTCATTCCTTTTTTTTTTTTTCAGACAAGCATAGCAACTGATTTTAGAAAACCCAGCTATTAAAATACCTGAGTTTAAGAGAAAAAACACCACTTTCTATTATGTTACTTTCATTAAAGTGAGTCAGATGTATCATTGCTGTTTAAGTAGAATCGTTTAACAGATTTGTTCTGGAAGAAAACACTTCAGGAAACATAGTAAGAGGTTTTCAAGCCCTTGCTATGGGAAGATGTCTGCTAATGCCCCGTTCCCCTCCTGCGGCCGAACACCCGGGGATGTCCAGCGTGGAGATGATACGCTGGGGACACAGGGGCACTTTGGTCTTCTGCTCCTTTGCTAGCTTTGCGGCCTTAAGGCATTCACTTCATCTTTCTGAGACTCGGGCTCCTTTTTTAAAACGGACTCTGAGGACTGAAAGAGGGGAGCTATACATTTACAGGGCCTGGCACACAGCTGCGCTCGGCGGGGGGACTGGCGCCCCGAGCCGCAGCTGCGCACCCGAGACGGGGACAGCGTCGGCCCCGCGCGGCTCCGGGCGCCCCGGGCTCGGGAGCGCTTCCACCGACTTTCACTCCTGAGGGCGCCTGGGATCACTGACGTTTTCCTGCACACAGTGACTCAGAGTCAAGGACAGCAGCCGAACCCAGTTTGGGGGGTTGTCACCGCAATGCCACCAACACGTCCACGTGTAACATTGTTCACAGGATTTTTCTCTCCTGTGATAGAGAGTACAGGAGAGATGCCCTTGCCCACCCCAGAAAGGTCTCCTCCGGGGATGAGCCTGTCCAGCAAATATTGTTCGTGTATATCAACTCTTATTAAATTTTATTGCATATTTAGATTCTCATTAAGGTGGGAGTCGCTTAGAACATGAACTCATCTGATATGGGTATTTCGGAACAATATTAAATACTAAAGGATAAAAATCTGTCCTATTAGACATATAAAATGTTTGATATATAGGTTAATGTCAAGGTATGTGACACTTTTAGACTAAGCACTCAGCATTCGTCAGATTGTTTTACTTGTCAACCACATTACTGTATATCAAAACACATCGTCAAAAAGCATGTCTTTGAAAGGGCATTTCTTTTGTTAGTCTGCCTGCTTTTGCTGTAGAACTAATAAGCCGTGACAATTAGCATAGGTTCAGGTCCTAAAAGAAATAGGGTTAACTGAACTGAAATCACACTGCAGGCAAGTCCTTGTATAAAAATGAAGCGTAAGACATAACACGGGCAAAAAAGCCGCGCCTCCTCAGGCTCACAGCAGCCAGGCGCATCCTTTCTGACACTCGCCTAAGTAATAAACATTTTATGGGCTGGTAGGTGGTTATTTTTAAGAAAGCTTACACAAATGTCATTTTAATACAGAAGACAATCCAAATTTATAAACTGTAGACATTTCAAGGTAAACATTCAGACAATATAAAAAAAAATTTAGAGACCAAAAAAAACCAAAAACCCTCAATATGTAAAATTCAAAATTTACAACAAGAACATCAACACAGAACCCTATTTTGGGACCACATGGGGGCTGCTGTACCACCTTTAAAGGAAATCAGAATTTTTCATTGATCATTCAAAAATATAAACTGTAAGCATGTAGCAGAAGCATTTCCTATGTAGAAATGTTCCACTCAATACAAAAAGTATTTGTTGGAAAAAGTAACCGTTTGCCACTTGGTGGCACCTCAGACATCTGCAGTTCTTTCAGGTTCTTTCACTGTTGCTTAATTGTCATATCATGTGGGGGTACACTGGGACCCACAGAGTCCTCAGATTATGGATTTCTTTTTCTGATCAATGAACACTTCTGATTTTTGAGGAAAATAAACAGCAAAGATGAAACTCCACTTGCTGTGAAGGTCATGATCGCCACCAAGAGAATAAGTTCTTTTTAGTCAAGAATTAGGATGAGTTTATCATGACCTCTTATAGGTAACATAAGTTTATGGTGACCTCTTATAGGTCCAACTTGTCACATCTTCTAGATGAAGCTAAGCCAGAGAAAGATGTCAATGCTCAAGCAAGGGCCATTTTACCAACACTCCACAACCTACATTGGTATTTTATGCTCTTATAATTTTCTCTTTCAATTGATGAAATCCATTGTTCTGAGCTCTCTGGTTTTTTCCAAAGCTACATAAAAGTAAGGAATTTAGCTTAGCTGTTTACCTTTGAAGCAAACAGATGTATAAGAAATTACAGTTAACTGCAATATATGCAAATCTTACTTTTCCTAAAGGGAAAAAAATTGTTAATAATATTATTGCAGCTACAAACTTTTCATCACCTAAGAAGGTCATTGTAACAAGAAGAATTACTTGTTATTCAAAATGAACACAGATTTAATGCAGGATTGTCTGCAGTGTTTCTTGGACATATTACTGTACTGATGGGCAAATCTCAGAAAATTTACTGAGAAAACATTCATTCCAGGAATTCCAAAGCCCTAATTATTCAATATCCACACTCACTGCATCCCATTTCTACTGGGAATGATCTCCGCCACCAATTTGGTGAGTGGTTTCATTATTTTAATACATCTTAAAAATAGGAAGATTTCTAGAACCATTTCATTTCAGGGAAACTTGTACCAATTTCAAAGAGTTTTGAAAAGAACAGAATTTAGGGAAGAGACATAAATTCAAGACTACAAGTGCACTGCCTTCTTATCTGCATGTTTGAAAAATCTTAATAAACAGTCCATGGGTAGAAACTGTGTGTGTGTGTGTGTGTGTGTGGTGTGGAAGAGGGAGTGCTTTATCTCTTTACCTTGTATTCTTCTGCAACGTAAAAATGTTTATACGATGAGCATGTAACTTTTGCAATTAAACTAACTTAAGCTAAATAAAATACACATGAAAATGGCAATACAAATATTACATTTAATGATTTCTCCACAATTAGTATTTTTTAATTTCAAATATACAATTATCATTCCAAGTTTGTACTGATATTGTATGGTAATTTTTTTTCCAGAAAATACATAGGCTTAAAGTTGTCTTAATCCTAATGGCCTCTCCCTTTTGTCCGCTCACCCAGTTTCTACTTAACCTTCAAGTCTCTCTGTACACCACTGCTCAGGTTAGTATCAGCAAGCGGCCCACTTCTCAGAAGAGGAAGCTGAGACCCAAGATTGAATCAAAGAGGCAGCCCGTTTGTGACAGACAATAACTCGAACTGGTCCAGGAATTGGAAACATGGAATTCAAGTTTCCTTCTCAACACTCACTCTCTGTGCCAATTTGGACACATCACTTCAGCTTCTAAGAGCTTAATTTCCTTACCTATAAAATAACATTTTTCATGCCTGCCTATAGGGTTATTGAAAAGATTAGATGACACGGTGTATATAAAAGCAACTCATAAACTATTTACTGTATGTAGCTAGTCTTTTGTTCATTGTAGGGATTTCTTCAATAATTCCTCTTTTCTTGCCCCGAGGATTGGGTGCCGGTGCCACAGTGGAGTGGGAACATGCCAATGCATGGGACCCACAGCTCTGCCTCCCAGTCTCACCCCTACCTTTTCTAAGGGGATAGCTTAAGGCAGTGCCTTAACCTCTCTCTGCTTCAGCTTCCTGCTGAGGAAAAAGACAAACAAACATAGTCTATATTTACATAGTCTAGAGATATTTGAAATAATCAAATAGAAAAAAAAAAATGGTTGCAAAATGCTTTGCAAAGCAAAAAGTTTTAACTAAGACAGCATATTTGTGCCTTGCAAAGTGGGTGACAGAAAAGTAGTGATTGATGCTGGAATGTAGTGCTTATTAGATACAGGAAGAAACTAGGCTAGCAACTAATTTCAGCTTTCTTCCACTACACCACGTGACTGTTTGAATAAGTAGATCATGTACACAAAATATTGGTCAGAAAAAGATATAACACTATAGAAATGGAAGCCCTACTTTCTAATAGGAAAACAGCAAAAGTATTCATATGCATATAAAGATTAATATTCATACATCAAGGCACATTTCAATTGCATTTATTATGAAGCAAAACACCTTTAACTTTATGTATTTTACACTAACTTCACTGACTACTGACTACTTCATAATAACTACTGGTTTCCAGCCTCTTGCCCACTTTCCATGAAAACCCAAAACCCTTTACTTCCAGTCTAATGTTTGATATAGCTGCTGCTTGTCCTGTTTGTGCAACCAAGATGTTATTTAAAAATTGATCTTTCAGTCTTGCCCAAGATGCTCTTGAACATTAAACAACTAAGAAAACCAGCCTGAGTTTCTTGCAATCGAAGTTTCTAATGCACCTTATCAATTAAGGTATAATGAATTGCTCTTGCTTACTTATTTTTGGTTTTGGTGTGTTTTATTTTTAAATTATACACAATACAGACCATACTTCCTGATGCTTTTGCAAGTTTGAATGGATTTAACACTATTAAGTGAACCAATATACTTAATTTTGTTTTTGGAAATGTCATTTGTTCTGTCTAAAATCTACAGTGTTTAAAGAGGCAGAAAGGAAAACTAAAAATATTTTACTGTCCCTGTACACCCCCAATCTGGAATATTTAGAACAGAACCAACTTCTTGCTAGCACTCTTCCCTCTGTCTTTCCCATCACTTTACCACCCAGCATAATCATATGCTCAAGGGATTTTTCAGGAACTCCCTAATATTCCGAGAAAATAAGTGTGCATTTGGGGTATAGGGACCATGCTTACCCAAAGACCAGCTGGTTTTTTAAAAATTTATCTTTATTGTGGAAAATATTACAGATGTCCCCATTTTCCCCCCACATTGATCCCCTGATGTCCTACAAAGAGCATGGGTTTTGTAGTGAAGGCAGACCTAGGGTTAGCTCCTGGCTCTAGCTAGGAAGATTTAGGTTTATTACCTCTCTAATTCTTCTGCAAGATATGGCCATTTGATTCATCTCTGAGTGTTATATTTACTATAAGAAATATATGTGGAAGAGCTAGCACATAACAGCTTTTTTATAAATGCTTTGCATATGACTTTGTAGCTCCTAATCACACGGAAATGGAGAGAAGCAGTCTCTGGACAACATTTTAATCACATATCATTAATATCATTCAAATCTGTCATATAAGTGCTTTGGTTAAATGGCTAAATAAAATATCCTCAGCTTTTCCCCTTTTCTTGTTAATTTTCAATTGTTTTCCCTTTTTGGTTTTGGCTGGCAACTCATAGATTATTTGCCCTCTAAAATCACCTGAGGAAACAAGAGTATTTTTTACACCCTCAAGTTAAAAACATAATCAAAGTTCTGATAATCTGCTATCCTGGCAACGCCGAGAGAGAACATAGCGGAAAGGTGATGGGTAAGGCATTGATTCCCTGCTTGATACATTTTCATCAAAATAGCAAAATTCAGCACTGCTTAGCAGCTTACCATTTTTAACAGTTTAAATTATAATAGAAACAGGAAACTATTTCCAAGACCTCCTCTTTTTTCTTTGTCGAAACAGTCTGCATTTCTAACCAGCTCCACTTAGGCACGGCAGTCAAGAAGGAACAAACTGTAAGTGCCTGCGATCGCTGCTGCAGCGAGGGGCAGGGGAAGGAACATTTCCACAGGTCAGGCGGCGCTCGCCTCGCGCGCCCCTCCCAGAGACAAACCGCCCGTGGCCAGGGATAAACATGCTGGGCTGATGCACGCCTGGCTCGAACAAAGCCCGCCAGGGGTGGGCATCATCTGCCTTAGCCACCTGAATCATGATCGCAATAAAACTGTTGACTTGAAGGTTAGAGCGTGCTTCGAGGACCCCTGGTCTAGCCGTTCCCTCCCTGCAGGAAGTTCTCCCGCAACAGGCCAGGGCACTGGAGCAGAGTGAGGCGGGCCCCCTGCGGCGCCCTCCCTCTGGGCGGAAGGCCTCTCCATCGGAGGGCGAGCCGAGGAGCCTGTGCAGCGGGACTGGCCCGAAAGCCTGCGGCCTTAGTGACTAAAACGGCGGGGTGTTAACTGGACTGACTGCGCGATCCCTTCACAAACACCGAATCGTTACGCTGTATGCCAGCAACTCGTATGTCATCTGTCAGCTACATGTCAGTAAAAAACTGGCTTTACATCTCACTTCTCACCTGAATTTTTTAATGAAAAATGTACCTCCGACATCTGAACCAGCAAGAAAACTAGACGTTACCAACCAGTTCCAGTGCCCGTGTCTTAGGCATCTTTGCACCCCACACACACCGCCAGCGTCCAAAGCCGTGCCCGCAGCGGGCACCCGGCAAGCATGCGCTGGCCTAAGCGAAAGGCCGGAATGCATTCCAGGACTGACCTTCCGGAGCACGTCTTCGTGGCGGGGACTACCAGGCCCGCAGGGCCCTCTGCCAGGTTTTCCGCACCTGCAGTGAGGCCCCTACCCGACGACTCGCAGGGGCAGGTCTGAAGAGGGCTTCCAGCCTAAGGCAGAAACAGAGGAAGCACGCATGAGAGAAACCAAACATACCCTTTGGCTTTTGTCCACTCGATGTGAGTGACAGAACTGTTCGTAGTCATATCGTATGTAAGGCACTGCTGAAGTAGGAGCTAATAGGAGCAGAATTTCTTACTGAATCTCCACGCGGACAGCTGTGGAACTTGGCTGAAATTTACCGCTCATTCTGGCCTTTTCTTAAGCCAAGCTGCGACAGCGAGGCTTTAAACAAAGGCGGAGAGAGCTTTTTGTAGATGACTTAAAGTGAGATAAAGAAAATATTGGTAATGATGAGTTCTTAGGGATCATTTATCATCCCACCCCCAGGTGGGTATAACAGAAACACCTCAGAAGGGTAGCGGGGGAGAGAGAATAGACAAGCACTTAGAGGGTTAGGGGTAAGAAAAATTTCAAAACAAAACAAAAAGATTGGAGACTTTGTTACTGTCTAGTGTACATTCAACATACATATAAGGAAATACAGCAACATCATTGGTTGGGTGAGGCTAAGGAGCTGCTGATAAAAATTAAAAGAGAGGACTTCCTAACACCAGCCTTGTTGCAGCTAACTGGTGACCAAGCTCCAAGGCGAAGCTCTCAGTGGCTCTGTGTTCTCGCACTGCTGGTGTCACGTGAATGAATGACTCACACGGGGGGCTCCAGCCCACGGGGGGGGCTCTGCCTGAGAGATCCTCCTGACTTAAATGTGATCCACTTGCAATACCTGGCACGCAGTAACCACTCACCAAGTGCATAAATTGTTTGTCTGAATGCAATTACATTTCTGTTTAAAATCTACCCCCAGATATGCCTGGGGGACGGTTTTCCCATTATGTCTCCTTTGTTCCCCTACCCTCTTCTTTCTTGTGTGTTTCCACCTGATAACTTATATTCACTTTTGTCTTCTTTTGCATATCTCAAGGCTCCTGTCCGGAGCTTATCATCATAAAGCATATACACTTTAAAAACAGGGAATACATCTCCGTTTTCTTTTTATAACCCCTTAGTTTGGATAAGGGCCTCCTCTTAAAAGGTGATAAAGTCTGCAGAGTAGAAAACTGGCAAAAGCCTCCTCCCTCATTCCAGCCATACAGTTCCAGTGGGACTTCGACATTCTCCACGGTTCTACCTGCCTCTGCTAATTGTCCCAACACAGGCACCGGATTCCAGCTGGGCTAATCAGAACCTTTCCCCTAGAGTTTTGATTCTAGTCGTACAGAAGGATTTTCTTTAATGCAAACCCTGCAAGATGTGAACATAAATGTTCCACATGACCAAGTTTCCAGTCACAGGGACAAGCTGGTCGGGAAGAGTAAAGAGGCAGATAATAGAAATGTGAAGAAAGAGGATCCTGTGGGCATTCAAATCCTTAACTGCCATCCTGCCTAAGGTTCAGCTATACCCCTGGCATCCCTGTGGTTGGCTTATTTCATTCATTCAATAAATCTGTTGTCAAGCATTTTGCCAGGCATGAGAGATGCAACGATGACCAAGGCAATATGGTCTCTGCCCTGGCAGGGCTTGTGAGCCATTAAATCTACATCCGCTTTTTTGCTTAAATTAGTTTGAATGACAGCCAATAAAATTCTAACCTCAGCTACATTATGAATTAAACTTCTATAGACTTGTCTCCAAAGCTAATCATAACAACTTGCATGACAAAAGTTACTTTCCAAACAACTAGGTTACCAACAAGTTTTGGATCTTGATTTATGCCTAAATTGCTTAAAATGTCCCTGAAGAAAAAGAGAAAGTCCTCTTCTGACTTCCTCGACTCCTAAGAAATCTCAAAATTTTTCTTTCATCACTTTTTTTAAAAATATCCTGAGCTTAAGTATAATATGATGCAATACATAGTTTTTCTTCAAGCAATATTATTTTATTTCCCTACATCAGCTATTCGGGAAACTGATATAGTGCTTTATCTCTTTTTCCCAACCTGGGTTCTTTTAAAGTAAAGCGTAAAACTCTCTGCCTGTAGGTGGTATTAGACCACATCTCCAAGGCCTTCCGAGAGCTAACATTTGAAGATAATAATAAGAATGACATCCTCTTAGTAGTTCTTTAAAAAGACCTTTGGGGGTCGCCACATTCATGAAAATAAAAAATTTTTAAATCGTACCATTTGCACCAGCATGAGGTTGCACACGGATCCTAAGGAGTGAAGGATATCTAAGCTCTTTCCCACAGTCTTTACATTCACATCATTTCTCTCCTGTGTACTTTCTCTTGGGCATAATATGGTTAGAATTCCCTCTGATGGCTTTTCCATGTAGGTTATGTCCCTGGGGTTTGTCTCCAGGTTGACTTGGTGCCTGCTGATTAGGGGATAAGCGGAAGCTAAAGGCTTTCCCACTTTCATTGGCTCACAGGGATCCTCCCCCATAGAAAGTCTGCACCTTTTCCTGCCGTTAGATGGTTTCCCCCAGTCTTCATTCAGCCTTGCAGTGTCTCTTTGGTTTTAAGTTGAAACTAGCGGTCTACAAGGTGTCTTGGAGAATTCTCCCCTCCTCAGTCCTCAGCTGGTCCTTCTTTGCCTGAGGCCATGTTCCAAACTTCCTCCAGCACATCATCTCTGCACAGGATTTTCTGAGCAGGGCCCAGCAGTGCCCAGGCACCCTAGAACAAGTCCACAGCCACTTCTGCAAAGGTCACCGGTCCTCTGACCAGGTTGTCAGCAACCGGGGAGCCGTTGCTTCCTCCTTCACGTTCCCCTCCGGGAGACACGTTGGTCTTGAAAATGTCCCCTCTGAAAGAGACAAGGATGGCAGTTGTCACCACTTCATATACAAGTAGAGGTTTATTATTAAAGGGCTGTATAATGTATGTACCTATCCCATAAGTATCAGGTGACAGTGACCTCCGTGAGGATGCAGAAGAAATATAACCCTATTACATTTTTATGACTCATTATGTGGTTATTGTCCTTTAAAATTGCAATTTACCCATAACCTAATTAAAAATTATCACTCCAGATAAACCTCATTCGTGTATTTCACTATTATACAGCAGTTCCCAGTTTTGGTGTGCTTGTTTGTCATCGTTTGCTTGCATGCTTAAATCGGGCTCATTAAGGAAAGTGTGTATATGAAAGAATTTTTAAAGTTCTCCAGAGGTCAGACTTTATCATAATCAATGTTTACACCTCTTGAGGTCTAACGAAGTCTCAATGAACTCCGATGGGCGCTGACTTCGGATATCGACAAGCGTGCAAACCACCGTGAAGATGAGGGTCTAACAACCGGCACTTTTCATTTTCTTTCTGTAAGACAACGCTTCCCTCCATTTTTTAAAAAACAGTGCTAAATATCTCCTAATCTAAGATCAGGGGAAGGAGAAGAGTTAGAGGGTTAAAAAGGCAGTAGGTTCTGGTCTACAGCATTTTAGGAGGGCAGACAGTTCTCAACCCACCCTCTGATTCAGTCAGAATATTCCTGTTAGACTTGTTATTGATCCAACAGGCATTCTTAACTGTGGAATGAAGAAAACAGATCTAGCTTATTTTCCTGTTAACCTAAAGGATACTTAGTATTGTTTGAATGAGATACTTATTTTCAAGAGTCCCTAAGCTGTGTTTTTAATCATTTGACCAAAGGTTCTTAGGAAGTAGAAGGCCATCTGTGACTCTTTCTGCAGGGAAAGGAATGTGGCCAAAGTAGTTCTCCACATCTCTGTGTTGGGCAAGTAGGCATACTCTATTCGCTCATTTTAAAAGGTGACATGTTTTAATACCTTTCCTTGTCTTGAGAGTTAGGAGTCAATAAGCATGTGATTAGAAAACATTAGAGATATAGGGACTGGAAATGAAATGATTGCTATCAGGCAACCCAGAAATAAATTAATGTCTTGGTTCTTTAATTCTGAAATGTTCCTTTGAAACAAATTTACTTTTCCTCTCTTTTCAAGATGATTATTAAGATTTTATTTTGCAGTCTACCAAAATTATCTATTTACATACCACTGACCACCCTCTACAATAGTGACACTTCAATTGATGGTCAATTTTCTATTAAGAACTAAGATGAAATATTGTGTATATGAGTTGGTAAATAAGAGAAACAAATGACTTTAATGGAATAATCTAAAACAAAAACTAAATGTTAAGAGGTGAAGCAGGAAGATCGAGCATCTCTTTCTGACTCCAGTATAATGAAGCCAGCTCACTATACTGTGAGCTAAACAGAGCAAGGAGTTCAGAAAAATTTACCACATCTGCCTTTTGTTCCCCAAATTTATCCAAGTTATTTCCCACTTCCCTGTTTCACTGTTTCTTACTCTGAGCTCTCCTCGCACACTCCACCCCACGCACTCTTACATATCACCCCCTTTTTTTACTCCACACATCAGGCCTCGTTTTCCATCGAACCTTTTCATCAACTGTCCTCTTTCATAGGAAAAGATGAGCCACCTGATTAGAGCTTGTGTTTTGAATTAGAATGACTTGAATAGTTCTAGCCCCATTACATGCCCTATTTTCCAGGTGGCTGCTGGCAACACATTGCTGAATTGGCAGAGGAAAATTACACCCATGGCCTTGAAATGGAGCCTAGGTAATTGGCCCCATATGAACACTGGAGCCATGTCCTTGGCTTCCTCAGCAGTATGTGCTGATCAACTCGGCCAGACAACCAAGTTGACCCTCCTGATGGGTTATTTTCACTGAAGGAAAAAGGCTGATTTTTATCCTTAACTTTAATACTGACTCATACACAAAAATATAGCTGATAAATGTAGTCAATAATATAATAAATTTGCATGGTGACAGATGATTATTAGACTTAGTGTGGTGATCACATCATAAGATACATAAATGTCAAATCACTAAGTTGTACACCTGAAACTAATATAATATTGTATGCCAACTGTACTTTAATTTAAAAAAATTTAAGTAACTATATAAGACATTTCCCTAATATGGACAGTAGTACACTAGGAAATGCTATTGAAGTAATATTTCAGGTGCTAGATTGGCATTGTAGTTATGTAGGAGAATGTCCCTATTCTTCAGATTTACAAGCTGAAGTAGTTAAGGGTGAAGTTAGAATGAGAGAGAGATAGAGAGGGGGAGAGAGAAGGGACAGAAGAAAGAGAGGGGTAGAGAGCAAATGTGGTAAATATTTACAATCGAATGAAGGATGTATGTGTCCATTTTCTTTAGTCTTAAAATCTTTCAAAATAAAAATTAGGAAAAATAATGTAGAAGGGGATTCATTCATTCTCCATCCTTCATTGAAAAAAAATTAATAATAATGTAGCCTGAATGATTTAGTTGGAATACATTTCATAGTGAAGGCTGATAAACACTGAAACAGACACCTAAACAACTTGGGGCATCTCCTTGCGGGGAGATCTTAAAATTTAAACTGAGGGTGTGACTTGATGTTACAATCACTCAAGCTAAATGTCTGGCTGAAAGCTCAGTGTCCCCTCTTGCTTAGGATTTTCTGATTATTAATTTACTTCAAGGACACTTATTAGCTTATAATTAGTTGAGAATTCAGTAGAATAATTCAGCAAATCATAAATTATTGAGGGTCTTTGAAACTATATTCAGGCTTCAAAAATGTGGGTCAGCACACTGATGCAATAGACTCCCAGTAGTTAAATTGTGTTAATATTCAATATCCCTCAGAGAAGTTTAAAATAGAACCCAATTGTAACACCAACAGATTATGGAAATAAGATTTCCAGAAGCCTAAAATCAATTTCTGGCCAATCTGGAACATTGAACCATTTTATGCTAAATATATTGTTAGCTAAGAATGTGTTTTTCTATGTACACTGTGCCCTCTTTAAAGAACCTGAGAATTTTAAGATTGATTACAGGATTCATTTTTTCCCTAAAATTGTCAATATGTTAGGGGTCATAAAAGCTCTTGGCGCAAATAAATATTTTACGAACATAAAATATTGTGAAAGAATAAGATTACAAGGGAAATTATGAAGCATAATGTGAATTTAAATGTATATCAATTTCCAATTTTGTAAGTTCTTTCTCATTTGCATTAAATACAAACACAAAATAAGCCATTCCTATAACTACCAAAAATAGCTGTAGTGCTTAAACAGAAAATGCTTTAACAAATCTACAAAGAATACACCAATAGGACGCACAGCTTGAAAATATGAAATGTTGAACAAGTAATCTGCCTTGATATTGAACTATTTACATCATAAAGACAACCCAATTATTTTACCAAGTGATAATTTATCTGTGACACTTTTTAAATGGTCTATGGAGATATTTACTCAAGGCTCAAAAAAGCATATTTAAAAAGCATTAAGCAAATGCCTAACTCACCTAAGGAACTTTTGATTTTGTTTTTAAAGGTTTCCAGGGTTGAAGATTTGTCTTTTTTTAATTAATACTTTTATCATCAAGAGCTTTCTTCTGTTATAAATGTTATCTGTTGTAACATTTAATACCATTTTTCATGTCTCAAGTGAGCCAGTCAAAGTCTGTACTGATATAGTGCAGTCTTGCTAATCAACTCCAAGTGCTTTCCAGGAGCCAAGACGTTGGCTCCTGTCTCCCGCTTCCCTCTCTTGCAGTGAAGGGCTGACTGTAGAGCTGGGAAGGACACTGGCCCATGCAGCTCAGTGCTTTCAACAGGGGCTCTTAGACGGTTCATGATTTTCTCAGACACTTCTCTGTCTCCCGACCAGCAATCCAGGAAGCTCACATTTAGAGTAAAATCTTAAAGAATATATTTGAGGCTCATGTACTTCCTTATTCCCTTTTATTTAGTTCTTAGACTTTTCAATATTTTTTTCTTTTCCTCTGTGGACTATGAATGTCAAAGTTTCTGAAAAAGCCACCAAATTTATTGGCACTTTGGTTATTTAGAATGCCATGGGTAAAAAGAACAATATTAAATTCAAAATGTACCATAAAGAAGAAAATTACAGCTATGTTGCCTATAAGAAAGATGTCACATGAGTAATAATTTATTTTTAAACAAAATAATTTATAATTGCTTTGTGCGTGTGTGTGCTTTGTAATCCTCGCCTGAGGATGTTTTTTCCCATTGCTTTCAGAGAGAGTGGACGGGAGGGAGGGGAGAGGGAGAAGGAGAGAAATGCTGATGGGAGAGAGACGCATCGACTGGCAAATTCCCACCAACAGTGCACAAGGTTCCCTTTTTCCGACATCCTCCCAACACTTGTCATTTGTGGATTTACTGATGATAGCCATTCTGGCAGGTGTAAGGGGATATCTCATGGTAGTTTCAATTTGCATTTCTCTGACAATTAGTGACACTGAGCATCTTTCATGTGTCAAAATCAGTTGCATTCTTATATACCAATAATGAACTATCAGAAAGGGAAACTAAGAAAACAATCCCATTCGCAATTGCAACAAAAAATATAAAATAACTAGGAATAAATTTAACCAAGGAGGCAAAAGACCTGTACTCTAAACATTTTAAGATGCTAAAGAAAGAAATCCAAGAAGATGCAAAAAAATAAAAGCATATGCTGTGTTCATGGATAGGAAGAATTAACATCATTAAAATGTCCAGACTGCCCAAAGTAATCTATAAATTCAACACAATCCTTGACAAAACACCAAGGGCATATTTCACAGAACTAGAACAAATAATCCAAAAATTCATATGGAACCACAAAAAAAAAAAAAAAAAAAATCAAAAAACCCCACGAATAGCCTCAGCAATATTAAGAAAGAAGAACAAAGTTGGAAGCATCATGCTACCTATATGAAACTATACCACAAGGCCATAGTAATAAAAAAAAAGCATGGTACTGGCATAAAAACATACATGTAGAGCAATGGAACAGAATAGAGAGCCCAGAAATAAACACACATCTATATGGTCAATTAATATTTGACAAGGGCAAGAACACATGATGGTATAAAGACGGTCTATTCAACAATGGTGATGAGAAAACTGGACAGATATTTGCAAAAAGATGAAACTATGCCACCTTCTTCCATCATACAAGAATAAATTCAAAATGGATTACAGACCTAAATGTAAGACTCAAACCCATAAAAAATCCTAGAAGAGAACATAGGCAGTAAAATCTCTGGCATTTCTCCTAGCAAGATTATTTCTGATGTATCGCCTCAGGCAAGGGAAACAAAAGAAAAAATAAACAAACTGGTATCACATCAAACTAAAAAGGTTTTGCACAGCAAAGGAAACCCTCAACAAAACAAAGAGACAGCCTGCTAAACGGGAGAGCATACCCACCAAGAACACGTCTGATAAGGGGTTAATATGCAAAATTTATCAAGAACTCACACTGCTCAACACCAAGAAGCAATCCAGTTAAAAAATGGGCAGAAGGCCTGAATAGACCCTTCTTCAAAGAAGACATATAATTTATATTAATTTTAATAAGTAGATTTTTTTCTTCAACTGCCACCCCGCCACCTAAAGAGAAGTGAGCACCAAACGCTCGTGACTGAAGCCCAGGCCCCCGTGGCGCACCTGGCTGGTGACGCCCGGCACATCCTAGGAGAAGGGGGCTGCTGGGAGTTTGAGTTCTGACTTCTATAATAATAAGGCTATCCTCAGAACTTGGGGATTTTTGAAAATATAGAAAGACCAAACAAAAGGTGATCGGTAAGCGTGTGACAAATGTCCAGCACACAGCGACAGGGCAGGACGCACCGGGCTGATCGCTCAGAGAGGTTGTGTGAAATAACTAACCTCACACCAGGACATGGCAGACCTCCCAGGACCTTCTTTCCTGATTGAATGTCAGCGTCTCCCAAATTAATGCCTCCAAAGAGACTAGCCGCACACCAGATGGCCCATGGACAAACTTCAACACATAAAGGCAAAACCGCCTTCAGACCCAGTAAGCGGAGCGCCCCACCCACGGGCAGAGACGACGATGGCGGCCTGAGGGTGTCATCGCATTTACACCTGAAACCGCGGCACCTCGCTGCTGCCGAAGGCTTCCAAACAGGGAATCCAAGCAGCTGGGCCAGGAGGGCTCCTGCACTGCGGCTCACTGCATGTTTCAGAGAGCTTGCAGCATGTTGGATGCTGTGGACGAGCAGAGCCTTGGTATTCGTGTCGGCAGGAGTTTCGTGTGTGCTGCTTACACTGTGAATTGCAAGTGGGCAGGAATCCCATGCTCAGGCCATTCCAATGGGCATCGGCTGAAATTCTTCCTTGGCGGAGAAGAAAACGATAAAGCCTCCCTCGGCTGTCACTTATTTTCCTTTCCTTTCCTTTTTCCCTATGTCCCAGTTTGCACGTCTGTTCTCGCATGACAGTTTTTAAAACTGACGATGACGACAGCAAAGCATGCCAATGACCGATATGCCGAGAAAGGGTGTCCGTAGCCCTGCGGGCTTGCGTGATGCCCCGGCACCTGCAGGACAGGCGCCGTTTGTGCCTCAGTGTTGGCTCATAAGATCTCAAGGGTAGAAGAGTCTTCAAAACAGTGGAACTCAGCGACGTTCTATCCTACAAATAAGACTGAAAAACTGTGAAGGTAGATTTACGGTCTCTTCTGATCATCAGATGTAGCTACGACCACGGTTCTCCCAATGACTTAAATGGCCGATGCATTTTTCATCCACACCAGGGCACTAGAAGATACGATTTAAATTGCACTCTTAAAATGTCTCTCTAATACATATTGGTACAGCTCAGAAAGGGTACTTTGGGGCAAGTAGTAATTAAGGGGCACCCTGACTTTAAAGGGCTTTTATGTTGAGGTTCTAAATGCAGACATAAGGATGTCTAAATCCTTCTTAGTATCATACAGAAGAGGACTGGTCCATGTTATGCAGAATGGCTGCTTTGTTCATCTGTACTGGCTGTACTGTGCTCAGTACAATTGCATGGAAGCGAAACTGCCGTCAAAAAAAATCATTCAGGCACCTGTGACCGCCAATGTCAAATCTCCTGCAAAAGTTACTTCTTGTTGTATCAGCAAGGTGCATCTAAAAGTATAAAAATTGTGAAGTGAGCAAGCACTAGAGATCCTAAAAATAAAAAGCATTCAATAATCTGTGATTTAAATGACTAGGGCTTACTTCACAGTTTTCTAAAACAATTAGATTTTTTTTCAATATGACTGATTTTTTTAAAAAACACAAGATTAATAGAATTCAAAACTTTTCATATAAATGTTTTAAATTAACTGAATTTGCATCAAAGCCTTGAATTTGACCTCTTTATTCTGATTCCATGAAAAACAGGTCTAGGTTAAGCTAGAATATTAAAACTGCCAAGGAGAAGTTAGTGTTTTGGGACATCATTCCATATTTTATCTTGAAAAGTCTATTTCCTTTGTGCCCTCCACTTCTGTCCTTTTCAACTCTGCCCTAGATTTTTATTTCATTAGAGGCATCCCACTCAGAAAAATAACAGTGGCAATGATTTATTGAAAATTTTATGAAATTCAAAAGTGAAGTAAAATAGTAGGTTAGAAAGGAAAGTGTTGTCTCAATTCTACCAACAGGTAACATGATTTAATCTGCTTTGTTTTGGGGTGTTTTTTCTTTCCAACAGAAATTGGACTAGATGACTGGGCAACGTTCATAAAATGTCTTTAAAATCTGGAATTCATCTGCAATCCATGCAGCCTTGCCATAGCCCTAAAATTTGAGGTCTCACAACTAACTGATCTTTGGCTATTACCACCTTCTTCAAATTCATTGGCGAAGAAGTGGATTGTAAACGCCATGAGGTTAGGGAACCCCTTTTATAATCAGTTTTTTATTTTTGGTTAAAGAGAACATCCTGGACTTCACAAAGAATTCTGGTTGGAGATTTGGGCTGGATAAACAACAGAGATTATGTCCTTTATCACTGACTTATTAAAATGGAATAACATTGAGACCTAAGCCAAAGAAGCAAAGAATTCCCAACCACCACTGAGGTTCTTTTTTCTGCAGAGTTTCTAATGTTCTGTGTCCTTATTTTACTTTTTGGTCCTTAAAAACATTGGGCTAAATCCCACTGGTAAACCACAGTCTAGGCTTTATGCCACTCAGATATTTAATAGAAAGAAAATGTCTTACTCATAGTAGAAAAGAAAATAATCTTTATCCTTAATTATTCTATGGAAATATTGTCAGTGCATTGCAAAGATTATATAATCAATGAAGAACAAATAATTGCTCTAGATGAAATTCAGAATATGAATAGCAGAGGAATGTACAACCAAGGGTTTACCTGGTTACCTCTGAGTAAACAGAATATGTACTTTCCTCCTTCTTTTATTAGTAGCAACTTCTAATTTAACAAGAAGCATGTAATACTTTTGTAAAAAGGATAGACAATAAAATTTGTTTAATTCTGAAAGCACACAGCCAAACTTTAGTCTACAACAAAATTAGAGGTCCCTATTCATTTGTTCAATCCTATGGTCTTGCAGGATGATCAGGATTTAGGAGAAGCTCTTCACAAATATAAAAATAAAATTTAATAAAACTAATAATTTAATAGTAATAACAGTAAACACCAAAACATTACCTAAAATTCATAGTCCATACTATGTGTCAGGGGCTATTCTAAATGCATCCACCTTATTGAATTGTATCAACAACTCTTTGTGAAGTAGGTCATGCGAGTTTCCCATTTTACATTTGAGGCAGCTAAGATACAGGAAGGCCCATGTACATAAAATGCCAAGTTCATAACTACTAGGATGCGTGGTGTCTCATAAGATTTTTATTTTTGGCAGTGAATAATAATAATTTGTATTTATTGATTTTGCTCATTTGAATCATTTTGGAAGGTGTTTGTTTTAGAAGCTCAGAAATTTAGAAATCTCCTGGCTCTCAATTTTATGTTAATTGAAACATACTTCAAAGGTTATCAATGCGGAGTAATAGAAAGGAAGCTAATTGGGAAGTCTGAAGCTGTGACTGATCCCCTAGAGCATATGTTGGCTTTTCTTTCAAGTGCATTTGGGAGTGGGCTTTGTCCTAATTCAGAAAATTAGCATCTTAGGAGCTATTCCATGGCCCCTCCACGTGGCATGGTGGAAGCCAGCACTGTTTAAACCTTGGTCCCTTAAATGATTTTTTCTTCTCTTTAGAGTCCCCACAACCCTTCGAAGCGGTTCTTTTTATAAGAGACCTAATGAGAAAGCTGAATAATAAGCCTTCCAGAAATTCTATTTTTCTTGAGGATAAGTGACAATATTGTTTTCTTTAGAATTTCTTTTCCTAAGTATTAATAACCATTCACATATTCTAAATTATGATTCCTGAGCTTTCTCACTAAGATTCTTGTGAAATATTAAAGAAAATAATCCTATCACCAAAGAAAAACTTAAATTATTATTTTATTGTGAATATGGAGAGCTAGTTTATTTTTCTTGGATTGTATGAGGACTACAGTCATCGTTCGTATCAAGTGGGAACACTTACCTATTGCTTCTCCCTACAGTGCAGAGCCGAACTTCAAGTTTTCTGAAAATAACTATGTATAATTTATTTATAAGGGCCTCAAGACCATTTGTATCCACATCAGAGAGCTGTATATTAATGATAATCACTTATGGCAAGAGGTTCTTTTATAAATTGCAAAACATTAATGCTTCATTTTAATTTACTACTCTCTCTTGGGATCTGATAGTGATTGAATTCGTAAGCTTATTCTGGCCTCTGGGCAAGTTCCAAGCTGATTTATAAGGTGTGTAACTTTTAGTCCACCCTGTTCCTTAGGATGCTATTTATCAAAATCTAGAAGGAAATGGCTTAACCTGAGGGCAGAACTTCCGGATTCCTGTTGTAGCTCTGACACCATCAAGGTCGTTAGGCTTGGATGAGTTTACATTTCTGAGCCTCAGTTTTCTCAACTACAAAATAAAAGACTTAAACAGATTATTTTTCTTGGGCCATTTCCAGTTCTGAAATTCTATGGTTTTTAAGAGACGTTCTGTTTTATGTATGAGAAAACTGGAAAGCCATCCTGAATCATCAAAGGCATATAAACATTAAATTTTAACTGTTCAAGATATAGCAGTTACATGTCATCAGTAACGATTTTTGGGGCTTTCTTTTTCATCATATCACCCCAGGCATATTGCCTAGGAAATACTATTTATATAATTGCCTTAGGGCACTATATTATTCATATGGACACACGCCAAAAATTTTATTTATGGTGCATAAATTGTAAAAGGAAACCACTTCTTAGCCTCTGCTTTCACCAATCTTTTCTTTTAATTAATCAGGTAGTCATTCATTCAGCAAACATTCAATAAGCACTTCTTGAACATTTATGTGTCCTGTGATGATGTAGACATTTTACTGTTTACATTATCTTTTCCTAGAAATTCTGGAGGATAGAAAACTGAGTATTAAAGAAGTTACATCTGGTCCAAAGATGAGGAGTTGATAAGTGGTGGGGCCACAATTTGAACCCAGATTTGTTGGATCTGTGCAAAATGTTTTTGTTTGCCCTCCAGACTCATTCTTCATCTTCTCCACTCTGCCCCCAGCAGGAGGTTGGCCTGTGTGATAACATTAATCTGCCATTAGGGAAGCCCAGAAAGAAATACTAGAGAAGGAAGAGAGTGAGGACAGATGAGGTCTTTATGTTCTCTCCTCCTTCCCTTCAGGTTCATCTAGGACTGGCTCTGTCCCTTTACCACCAAACTGGCCCACCCTACACAATTCTTCCCTTCTAGGTATGGTCACACTCCTTACCCTAGTAATGGTGACAACTCTGGGGTACTGTACGTTTCTTATGATTTCCTACATTCAGCCCTTGCCTTGGGAAATAGTCCCCTTTTAAGCCCTTCTAAGATTATCCTAATTTGAATGTGCTACCTTTCTTGCGGGTACCCTAACTAAGACAGTCGCTAAATCTCTTGCTACCATGCCATGCTGTTTCCCAAGTGGGGACACACTAACTATCTGATTTAATCAAGTATTTGGGATCAGATATTCTCCAGTCGCAACAAAAAGAGCTGCTATTTGAAAAGCATTACTGTCGTTCTGTTCCTGTATTTGTCTTATCAAATAAAACTTGAAATCAGCAAAGATATAGGATTCAAGGATGATCCAAATTCTGTTATTGCCTCAGAATGCTCTGCATCGCAATGACTCACACAAATAAATCTAACCTACAACAGGACCGAATAACTGACCCACTATCAGTTCCCACCAGTAGAGGAAAATATTCTTGGCCTGTTATCCCTTCAGCTGCCCACAGTTCAATCCAGGGTCTAGGATTAAGTCTGAAAGAGAATTACGATACAGGAGGGATTGTGTGGCATCACAAAAGAAGCACACTGACTTTCAGTGTTGTTATTGATGTTGCCTGGTGATTGACATTAATTTCTTTCTGTCTCAGAACCTCCTCCAGAAAATAAGTAGTGGCAGGAATTTCTACTGATTCTACCAAGTAGGCAGAATTCTTAGACTATAGGTGTCCTTAAATCCTGGCTGAGGAAGATACCCACACACCAACCTCTTTGTTTGAGTCAATTAGGTAAATGAGCCACCAGGTGCTAGACTTTCTTGGCCTAAAGCAAGAGCTGATTAATCTAAATGTTGGTGCACTAGCTGAAAAGACGCTTACACATTGAGAAAGAAGTCTCTAGACTGTGCATGCCCCACCTGGGATTTCCTAACCCGGGATTTTATGTCTGGGTTTCCAGGAGTCTTTAAAACCACTGAAATGGGGGGGGGGGGGGGGGAGGGGGCAGGGAGGCTGTGTACATGTACTTTTGACTGGAGGGGGACTCCATGGCATTAATGAGAATCTCAAAGAAGTCTAAGAACCAAAGTTAACAGGAGGAAATGGGCAATGTATCTGCTTCATTGGGTGGACCAAGAAATACAGATTAGTAGACAAGATACTTCAACATTATTCTGATTCCATACACTCATCAGGCAATTTTCCGTTTTTGCTTTTATTCCCCACATAAGGTTTTGGGAAGCTACACCTTAACATCAATTATTGCATTAGCTAAAAAATCAATTTTATGGATTTGAAATAGATCCTTTTGCCTTTTTTCTCAAGGCTTGAATTCCCCTGAATAAGTTACTGACCAAATTTGCAGACCTATTGGACTAGAGAACTGGACCCAGGAATACCAACAATAACAAAAGAAATCTCTGACATCTTTGAGCTCTTTTCTGACCACCAACCATAACCCACAACCATGTAGCCTCTCACCACTACGGCTTTAACCTGGAGTTTTAATATGCCAATATTGAACATCAAAAATGCTAATAATGCATTTTTGATGTATCCTAATACTATTTTTTCTTATTTATTTACTACCTTTTCCTCACCAGGGAACCAGCAATGTGCAATTTAGTAACCATAAAATTAAAAAAATATAAAAATAAAAACTGTATTTGAAAAAATAGAGATCCTGAGCACATAATAAAGAATAACAGCCTAGCCAGGTGTGGCTCAGTGGCTGAGCAGCCACCTAGGATCCAGGAGATCGACGGTTCAATTCCTGGTCAGAGCACATGCCCGGGTTGCGGGCTCGATCCCCAGTCGGGGGTGTGCAGGAGGCAGCCGATCAATGATGACTCTCTCATCATTGATGTTTCTATCTCTCTCTCTTCCTTCCTCTCTCTGAAACCAATAAAGATATTTTTTTAAAAAAAAAAGAATAACATATGTTTAGAGGGAACAAGGTCATAATTGCTCCTTTTGATCCAAGTCAGTGGATTTCATTTTGGGGTCTACGTGGTAGAATGTAATAATATATTTGGACAGCTTTGCACCCAAAGAAATATTAATGTGATTTTTTAAGGTTACATTTTTCTATTATTGTGTTCACATAAAGGAGAATTCTCTTCAAAGGAAAGAAAGCAAGCCATTATGATGCTGTAATGAATGTTTCTCGCCAAATGTAGGATAGAGAATTAAGACTATAACTCCAATTCTCTTATCTATGCTGAAAAAGACTTTGTATTTCTAGTGCCCATCATAAGATGCTGCCGTTTAGCACCATTGTACCCCATAGGGGCACTCCTTCCATAGCCCCTTCCATAGCCCTCAAGTTTCTTTCAAACTCTCAAAACCATCACCCATGCCTTTCTGTGGGTCAACACCAATGGTCACTTATTGACCTTTATCATCTTTGAGCTGCTTCTACCATGGGCATGATCACTCCCTTCTCCAAATGCTCTATCTCCTTGGCCATTGGTTAACTACTGAGATTATCCTCCTGTGGTCTCCTCATCTCTCTGCTCATCTCCCTCATCCCATTACTGATTAAGATAGTGAGATAAAGAACAGAGAAAGAACTTGAGGGTATCTGGACAGACCAGAGTAAAAACACCAGTAAGTAAAACTAACCTGGCATAGAGAAAGCACCTAGCGGAGAGATGTTGTATATAAAGGAGAGAGAGAGAGACAGAGACAGAGACAGAGAGAGAGAGAGAGAGAGAGAGAGAGAGAGAGAGAGAGAGAGAGAGTGTGTGTGTGTGAGTGTGTGTGTGTGTGTGTGTGTGTCGTGCTGAGTAAAATCCAAAGGAAACTGTATGAAATGGAGGTTCCAAGGAGAATTGTTTTGAACTTAGCCTAAGGAGAAGACCTGAGATCAAAGTACAGACCTGAAAATCAGAGGAGTGTAACTGCCTCATCGTGTAAAAGCCCCAGTACTGTTTCTATCTGGCTCATGCTGGATCTAGTAATGAGGCCATCTGCTTGTAATGCTTGCTCTGTGTGTGGCTTATGCCCAGAAATCTCCACGCCTTCCAGCAAAGTCATTTTCACACCGTACTTGATAGACAGAGCATGTGTTTATGCTAAAAACACTGCAGGAAAGGGGTATTGGGAGGAATCAGAAAAGCCTTGACCTTGGACAAAGAGAGCCATGAGCTCTAAGGAAGTAGTATTAAAAAGCTAGGGGCAGTGTAATGCTAAGGAACCTTCTAGAACCAATTCCTTAGACCCATATCACATCATGGTAGGCAAGAACATCTGTTTGGCATTGCTTTGGGGGAAGACAAAGTATGCTGGCCTCATTCTTTGCTTTTGAAATAACTTTATTTTCTTCACTATTTAGTTAAAAGGAAGAAAGCCAAAAATGACTTTGAAATTCTTCGTGGGAACCCCATGGCCAACTGGATAAAGCCCAAATGACTTATCATGATCCTTCACAACCTGAGCCCAAGTTACTTTGCCAACAACCTAATCTCATGCCATTTACTATCATACCCACTCAAATCTTTGACAATTCACAAATGTGGCGTATCCTTTAATGCCTCCACATCATTGAAAGTATCATTTAAGCTGTCTAAAATATAAGTTTCACCTTCTTCCAAAAGGATCAAGGAAAAGTGAATTTTCCCATGATCAGACAAATTTTGAGTGTATGACATGAGAGTAAGACATTAGAGATGAGAAAAGAATCTAAAGGAACAGTCATGAAGTTTGAATGGAGATGCTCAGGCAAGAGATCACATGCCATGGCTCCCCACAGCATTTCCTATATTTAGAGAACTGGACTGGTCTGATGACATCAACCCATATGAAGGGTTATCTCCAGAAATATCCCAGTGGAATTTGTCTCTCATCATAGTTAATCTGGGGATTTTATGAAGAACACTCAGATTATTCAAGGTTCTACTGAAAAGGAACATCAGCAGAAAGTTCTTTCTGGTCTTCAGTAAGAGGAACAATTTTTCTTCACTTGGAAAGCTAAATTTTTTTGCTCTATAGAAACTGGGCCCTCATGAGTGGCCATAGTAAGATCTCTGCATTAGCAACTGGGAACGTTACATGCAAATTTGAGGCCCATCCTTTGTGACTGTATAGGACTCTATGGCAAGAATCAGCAAACTTTTTATAAAAAGACCAGAGAGTAAATATTTTCATCTCTGTGGGCCATTTCGACCCTATCACAACTTGTCAGTGCCATTGTGTGTGAAAGCAGCCAAAGACAATGCATGAACAAACGGGTGTGACGGTGTCCCAATAAAACTTTAGTTACCAAAGCAGGCAGTATGCTGGATTCAGTTTGCTAACCCTGCTCTATGGCAGGCCTTTTTTGTGTGATAAACTCTCAATTATGATTCTGTTTCATTCCCTTCACTTACTCACTTACTTTTCTCCTTGCTCTTCCTTACTCTTGCCCTTAAGTTATATGGCTGTCTTATGTAATCATGCCGCCTTTCTGGCATTTTCTAAAGTAAGAAATACTTACATAAACGTGCTACAATTAACTGGTTATAGGCTTGCTTTGTGGCTACATTCAAGTAAGAAAAAGACACTTGCCAAAGTTAATAGGGCAATGAAACATGTTAGATGGGATGGATTATATTAGGAAATCTAAAAATTAAAGAGTAATATTTTTCTCAATTTCTTCTCTGGGTATACGTCTAGAGAAAAAGGCAGAGAGGGCCCAAGTGGAGAAGCAGGTCAACAGAAGAAAGGTAAAGACGAGGTAGGAAAGTAGGAAAGTGCTGGAGGTTGACAGCAGACCGTTTTCTTCTGATTCCTTATTCCTGAGGTAGTGATATTTATCACTTTCTGGCTTTTGCTACTGTATTTTTATATTTCATGAAATCCATTTATAATAGTGTTGTGCTCCACATGTTTATTCCCACTGTGTTATTGCTCACTCATCTTTGTTCTAAACCCCTTAAAATAATTCACTCAATACATACCAACTATTGATAAACACTAATATTATTATATAGCAGGTGCTATTCCAGGGACCATGTATATAACAGTGAAGAAAAGAGACAATGTCCCTACCCTTATGGCATTTGTTTCCCAGTGGAGAGGAAAAATGAATAAATAAATAAACAATAAATAGCCCAGCTGGGTGTGGCTCAGCGGTTGAGCATCGATCTAGGATCCAGGAGATCAGGGTTCGATTCCCAGTCAGGGCACATGCCCAGGTTGCGGGCTCGATCCCCAGTCAGGGGCGTGCGGGAGGCAGCCGATCAATGACCCTCTCATCATTGATGTTTCTCTCTCTCTCCCTCTCCTTTCCTCTCTCTGAAATCAATAAAGATATATTTAAAAAATAAAAATTGAAAAAAATTAAAATAAATTTAAAAAACAATAAATAAGTTTGGTAGAGAAAAAGGGTATAGAGAAATAAAAGCAGAGCCAGGGGATAGAGAGTGATGGAACTGCTATTTTATTTTGGGGTCATTACCCAAATGAAGCACTGAGACAAGCCATACAGGTACCTGAGGGAAGAGAATCCTATAGGAAGAAACAGAAGGTACAAAGTTCAAAGGTGTTGAGGTGAGACTCTGCCTGGTATTTTAAAAAATAACAAGGAAACCAGAGTGGCTGGAGTAGAGTGAGCGAGGGGCAGAGTAGTAGGCAATGAAGTCAGAGAGGAAATAGAGCATCGGATCTCATAGGGACTCAAAAGCCCCTGGAGGAATGTTGGATTTATTCTGTGGGATATGGAAAACCAATGGAAGTTTTTGACCAGAGGAGTAACATGACCTGACTTACATCTCAGAAAGAGCTCCATGACTGCTCCAGAGAGAGTATATAGGAGGAACAATGGGGAAAACAGATCGGTTGAGACACTTGAAATTATCCAGGCAAAAGAGGATGGTGGCCTGGACCAGAGTGATAGAAGAGGTCATTTGTGTTTCTCTGAAAGAAGTGTTCTGACAGGGTTTGCTGACTACCTGGAAGTGGCTGTGTGAGGAAAAGAAAGCAGTCAAAAATGGCTCCAAGGTTTTTGATCAAGGATAATGGAAGAAAGAATTCACCAATTATCAAGACGTGGAATTCTAGGAAATAACATGTTGGGAAGGAAAATCAGGTATTTACTTTGAAATTGTCTGAGGTAGCCAATTAGACATCCAAGTAGAGATTTTTTCTATATATGTCGTTATTTGAATCCAGAGTTCAGGGAAGAGTTATAGACTAGAAATATAAATGTGGGCACTGCTTTCTTAATTAAACAAATATGTTTGGTTACACACATACACATGCACACACACAGTGCTTGACCCTGGAGGGTGCTGGGCAGTGGGAATGAGAAGGGATCTGGCAGGTGTGAGGCGTGACTTGAGGTCTGAGAAGAAGCTGCCCCAGTGTAGCTGGCAAAGAACAACAACTAGTACCCAAAGCAACGACCAACAACAGAGAATAGGACTTGAACAAGCAGGTCTGAAAAGGGTAAAGCCTTTTAAGGTGTCCCTACAAGCTCCTGCTATGAAAGCAGCCATGAAGCTTGCCCCGTTTTAAATGGGAAATAGGGCCTCTCCCCCGCCATCCCTCTAAATCCTGGATCTCATTTCCCTGCGATTGATGTGATGCCCAGAACTCCCCTCCTCCAGGACACTTTCCAACTCCACTGTGCCCCCTGCACTTGTATCTTTGTCAGCTTCCTCGAGGTGTACATGTCTGCCTCCCCGACGGGGCTGGAGGCAATCAGGGAGCAACTTTTCCCATCTGCTCCCACATACTGAACAGTTTTGCTGAAAGAATGCCCACTGGATGTGTGAATTAGAGACATTTTAGCCCCCTGCACCCAAGTTATAAACGTTGTGAATGTGGACTGCATGGATAGTAGTTACTTTCTTTACCTCTTTTGCTGCTGAAATATATAATTTATTTTCCTGCATCATAACAGCACTGAAGTTTTGTAAAGCTGAACGCAGTGTCCCCTTGTTCTGCAGCTCCTTGCTGTATTTCATAGTGAGGAACCTCAGTCATCCTCCCTGGCCAGCAGTGTCAAATGCTTGGGTTGCACAATTCCTGTTTTTAAGTAGCTGCTTCTTGACTATTTGTCCAGTTTCATCATGGTGATAAGTTCTAATGTGAGCATGTTCCTTAAAAAGCACTTTGAAAGAGAAAAACTGTCCCTGATTTGACATATTTCACATGTCCTGATTTTACCTGCATTATAATATATTAATAGCACATTCGAATATAGCTTTCCAGGAATTTTTTTCTTCATGAAATTTTAATTGTATTAATTTCAAATCCACAATAACTGGCACAAAGAGTGGGTTGAATTGTGACTTCATTTAATCTCTAGGTCCGATTATATCTCTGACTTCAAAGTTCCCAAAATCATCTACTCTACGATGGATATGCAAAATGCTGGGCAGCCACTCCCTGTCATTGTCAAAGCCAGTCAGCCTCTGCACTGTCCTCCAAGAGAAAAATATTGTTTAACTTATTAGGTTAAGATACTTTAGGCCATTTAGAAGCAAAGGAATGTTAATCTCAAAGCCTCCTACAGTTTTTTATTGTCAGGTTCACATTTTTACCTGCAAATCTTGCTAAAGTAATGAGCTTTCACTGCAGAGTTAAATGTCATTTCAGTATGAGTTTTTGGTTTTTTAGTTTCGTACTTTACTTCTGGTAGGTGCCTTATTTTTAGTGGCTTTTTCAAAATCAAATTTTTTGGTACCATAGTTATAGTTTCTCATTCCTTTGGAAACCTCATCATTGCCTGTTCTTCAATGCACTGTTTATACAGAAATAGGCCAACTTTAGTTTTTTCCCCTCTCATTTCATGTGACTAAAATCTCATTCTACAAAACAAAATAAAGTGATTATGATTATGGCCATTTTGCTTTTACTTTCCTTTTTCCATTTGAAGCCCCAAAATAAATAGACGAGTTTTAATTTTGTTTTTTCCTAATCTGGACAAGTTCAAAAAACATCATTTTTCCTTTCACTGTTTTTTATTATATAGTGCTGCCATCTACGGGTTCTACTCAGAATAATTTTAGTTTGGGGTTTAAAGAAATTTAGGATTTAGAACCTAAAAGACCATCTAGTCCTCACCTTTTATTTATAAATAAGAAACTCACGACTCTAAGTGGCTAAATAACTTCAATTCAGGCACATGGCTAGTCACTAATAGAGGCTGAATTATCACCCCTACTTAATATTTTATACCTGTACTAGTGGTTTTAAATTTACATTTTTTGCCTCATTTACAACGTGAACAAGCAAAAATATCTCTGTTCCTAACATTTGAAGATGTATTTTTTTAAAAGTGACATAAAAATGAGCCATTTTACATATATAAATATCTAACCACCGAAGCATCCTTATTTTCATTAATTTGCATATTTGTTTTGAGGATTTTTTTAAAGAATAAGGCAAGCTCTCTGTATTTAAGAAAGTTTAACATTCATTATGTTAAGAATATATTTGAATGCAAAATTTAGGTGTTATTTAGAAGTCAAAGGAATAAGAAGTCAGTGTAATTTTTTAATTTCTTTGTCGTAATCTCCAAACACAAGGGGATCAAGGGGAAAAAACAAAAAAGTGACTATTATTTCTGACTAACTGCAAAAACTATTTTGAAAGCTTAATGGCAAGAAATTTTTTTAAAGTTCAAATTTAATAAGCACATTGAAGTATAATGACTTTAAATCCTCTTTATTTGGGTGTTAAATTTATAAATGCCAACATTATAAATTATAAATTTATAAACATTATAAATTTATAAATGCCAACATTATAAATGCCAACATTTTATTAATAATTTTTACAGGAATACACATGAATGACACGGGTCTTTGGTCTGCTTTTTATTCAGTCTGGGAAAGCATTGGCATGGACGTTACGCCAGCTTCCGAAAATGAATCGAGAAACTTGTGTCTTTTTCTATGCTGCACAGCAGCTTAAACGGTGTTGGAAACATACATAATGTCATGCCAAAGCCTGCCCTCATTCCAGGTCATCACGCTGCTTTTCTTCCCCAGCTTCTCAGGGATTTCTGGAAATTGTTACTATACCCTGAATCAGTTTCAGGTTCTACGCAAGATGTTTTTATTTCTTTTTGTATTGTTTTATAGCTTTATTGAGGTGTAACTGATGTACAAAAAGCTGCACATATTTCATGTGCACAATTTGCCAAGTTTGGACGGATGCATAAATCCACGACATCATCACCACTAGTAAGTTAATAAGCACATCCATTACCTCCAAAAGTTGCCTTGCAACCCTTTGGGGTTTTTTCATTTTGTTTTGTTTTCCTCTGTTGTTAGAACATTTAGCATGAGATACACACTCTTAACAAAATGTTAAGTGTACATTCACTTCTTTTTCTGACATCAATACTATTTTACTATTTCTCAATTGCGTTAACTTAGTGCATATGCTCTCAGATATCAGCATTTTCAAAATCACATCACATAATCACTGTGTAGAAACAAACACTAGAAATTAAAATCTGTACCTTAAAAACTGAAATTGATAGATCAACCCCCACTCTCTCACCTACCTACTGATTCTCCCTGACCTCTTTTTTAATAACTCTCTAAGTTTAATGTAAAACAAGGCTATTATGTGGTAGGTAACTATTTATTCAGAAAGAAAAATAACTGAGGTAGGTTGAGCAAGTCATGGTAAAAAGTACCTTATTTCTTTCTATATTTATCTTCTAAGAAGATTGAGTTATTTTAATGCTCTTTTGCAAAATGCAGAGTCAAGAAATATCTTTGCTGTGTAGGCAAGCCTAAAAACCATAGAGGGGGAGCTTACAGACAGCGGCGGGCTGAGTGGAAGCTACACTGACACTCTCCAGGGACCAAAATGGAATTACAACTAAAATATAGAAAAACCAGCCTGACAACCAACTGAAGATAAGCTGAAGAGCACCGTCATAACCTAGGAGGAAAACTAAGGAGCCCGCAGAGACTGGTAGGAAGAGTGGAGGTGCAAGGGGGCTGGCTGAGCTCCCACAGGCAGCAGCTGAAGGTCCAGAGGAACATCTCAGCTGTGGGGTTCCCGCTGAGGACTCTGGAGCCTAAACCCCAGGCTGGGCTTCCCAGCCCAGGGCACCAGAACTGAGAAAGGTGCCCACATAGCATTTGGCTGGGAAAAGCAGGAGGGTTTCTGTCTGCCAGGGAGAGGCAGCTGGAACTGCAGGCACCCACATAAAGAGCCAACGCACAGTTTAATGTGCAGCCACTCACCTTGGGCTCCGGCGGAGGGGGAGCGGAGTGGACTGGAGCTGTGAGGGGAGAGTCTGGGCTGTCGGCTCTGGAGAGTGAGATCAGGGGACACCCATCTGGATTCCTGTGCCCACTCATTCCCCCAGACTGTGGGGGACAGCTTTCTCTGGCAGATGGTTTGCGGCTTTTGCCTGAGGGAGAAGCAATTGCCCCACCTGCCGGAAAGTCTCTCCACCTATCCAGAGGAGTTTCTACAACCTGAGGCTCCTTAGAGACTGATAACAACCAGCCGCCCCACCCTGTGGAGTTTCTACAGCCTGAGGCTCATTAAGAGAATCAGATTAATCAGCCTGCCCACAGAGGCAGACCTCAGGGTGCTTGGAGTCTTTGCCTGATCTGCTTTGGGACCCAGGCCTTGGAGTAGCAGACTTTGCTGTGCATCTCGGTCCTATCCAAATGCATCCAGCCCCAGCAGGGGAGACCTCAAGCCTAGGGTTGTTGACAGCTCCAAACAGGGTACTCAGGGCCAGTCACAAACTGTGTCTGATATTGGCCTGTGCCAGAGACCCTCCAAAGAGACTGAGAGTCCTAGCAGACCTACCTAATACATGGAAACAAACCGAAATAGGCAGTCAAAATGGGGAGACCAAAAAATAAGCCCCAAATGAAAGAACAAGAGAAGCCTCCAGAAAAAGAGCTAAATGAAATGTAGATAAGCAATCTATCAGATATAGAGTTCAGAATACTGATTGTAAGGTTGCTCAACAGCATAAAGAAAGATATGGAAACTATGAAGGAAATTAGGAATGACATAGCAGAAAGAAAGAGTACATTGGAAGGAATAAACAGCAGATTAGAGGAAGCTGAGGATCAGATCAGCGAATTAGAAGACAGGGTAGAAAAAATCACTCAATCAGAGATCGAAAAACCAAAAAAAATTTAAAAACAGGGAGACAGTCTAAGGTAGCTGTGGGACAACATGAAATGTAACAATATTTGCATTATAGGAGTGCCAGAGGATGTCCAAAGTAAGCAAGGGTTAAAGAACCTATTTGAAGAAATAATGGCAGAAAACCTCCCTAACTTGGTCAAGGAGAAAGTCACACAAGTTCAGGAGGCACAGAGAGTCCCAAGCAAGAAGAATCCAAAGAGACCCATGCCCAGACACATTATAATTAAAATGCCAAGAATTCAAGTGAAAGAGAGAATCTTAAAGGAAGCTAGAGGAAAGCAATCTGTTACCTACAAAGGAGCTCCCATAAGGCTGTCAGCTGACTTCTCATCAGAAACTCTATAGGCCAGAAGGGAATCTCATGAAGTATTCAAGGTAATGCAAAACAAGGATCTGAAACCAAGACTACTCTATCCAGCAAGATTGTCATTCAAAATAGATGGTGAAATAAAGAGCTTCCCGAGCAAAAAATAGGCTAAAGGAGTTTATCACCACCAAACCAGCATCGCAGGAAATGTTAAAGGAACTGTTATAATTAGAAGTAGAAATAGAGAGAAACATAGGTATAAAAAATTAAAATGGCAATAGATAAGTATCTATCAATAATAACCATAAATGTAAATGGATTAAATGCCCCAATAAAAATATATAGGGTGGCTGAATGGATAAGAAAACATGACCCAAATATATGCTGTCTACAAGAGACCCCCCCTCAGAACAAAAGACTCACACGGAATGAGAGTGAAGGGATGGAAAAAAATTTTCCGTGCAAATGGAAATGAAAAAAAGATGCGGTAGCAATACTCATAACAGAAAAAATAAACTTCAAAATGAAGACCATAATGAGAGACAAGAAAAATCATTGCATAATACTAAAGGGATCAATCCAACAAGAGGATATAACCCTGATAAACATATGCACCCAATATAGGAGCACATAACTTTATAAAAAAAACTTCGAGAGGACTGTAATGGAGACATCAACAGCAATACAGTCATACTAGGGGACTTTAACACCCCACTGACTTTACTGGATAGGTCTTCCAGACAAAAAATCAACAAGGAAACAGTGACCCTAAATGACACACTAGTTCAGATGGATTTAACTGACATTTACAGAACATCCCATGCCAAAGCTGCAGAATATACATTCTCAAGTGCACACAGGACATTCACCACATGTTAGGACACAAAACAAGTCTCTACAAGTTCAAGAAGATTGAAATCATATCAAGCATTTTCTTGGACCACAATGGCATGAAATTAGAAATCAACTACAATAAAAAAACTAAAAAACATTCAAACACATGGAGGCTAAATAATATGTTTTTAAACAATGAATGGGTTACCAAAGAGATCAAGAAAGAAATCAAAAACTTCCTGGAAACAAATGAAAATGAACACACAACAACCCCAAATCTATGGGATACAATGAAAGCAGTCCTGAGAGGGAAGTTCATAGCACTACAAGCCTATCTCAAAAAACAAGAAAAACTTCTAACAGACTCTCTAACCCTACAACTTAAAAACTTAGAAAGAGAACAACAAGAAAAGCCCAGAGTAAGTAGAAGGAAGGAAATGATAAAGATCAGAGCAGAAATAAATGACATAGAGACTAAAACAAAAATACAAAAGATCAATGAAACCAAGAGCTGGTTCTGTGGAAATATAAACAAAATTGATGAACCTTTAGCCAGACTCATCAAGAAACAAAGGGAGAGGACCCAAATACACAAAATCAGAAATGAAAGAGGTGAAATAACAACTGACCCCACAGAAATACAAAGGATTATAAGAAAATACTATGAACAACTATACCCCACCAAGCTGGACAACCTAGATGAAATGGACAAATTCCTAGAAAAATACAACCTACCAAAACTCAATCAGGAAGAGTCAGAAGACTTGAATAGGCTGATAACTGCTGATGAAGTTGAAGCAGGAATCAAAGGGCTCCCAGCACACAAAAGCCTTGGCCTGGACTGTTTCACAGGGGAGTTTTACCAAACATTCAAAGAAGAACTAACGCCTACCCTCCTCAAACTATTTCAAAAAATCCAAGAGGAAGGAACACTTCCAAGCTCTTTTTATGAGTACAGCATTAGCCTAATTCCAAAGCCAGATAAAGACACTACAAAGGGAGGGAATTACAGACAAATATCTCTGATAAACACAGATGCTAAAATCCTCAATGAAATACTAGCAAACTGGATCCAGCAATACATTAAAAAGATCATATACCATGACCAAGTGGGATTTATTCCAGGGATGCAAGGCTGGTACAATATTAGCAAATCAATAAATGTGATACATCACATAAACAAATTGAAAGACAAAAATCACATGATCATATCAATAGATGCAGAAAAAGCATTTGATAAATTCCAACACCCATTTATTAAAAACTCTCAGCAAAGTGGGAATAAAGGGATCATACCTCAACATAATAAAGGCCATATATGACAGACCTACAGCCAACATCATACTCAATGGGCAAAAACTAAATCCATTTCCCCTAAGAACAGGAACAAGACAGGGGTGTCCACTTTCACCACTCTTATTCAACATAGGACTGGAAGTCCTAGCCACAGGGATCAGACAAGAAGAACGCATAAAAGGCATCCAAATTGGAAAGGAGGAAACAAAACTGTCATTATTTGCAGATGTCATGATATTGTACATAGAAAATCCTACACTCCACCAAAAAACTACTGCATTTAATAAATGAATTCAGCAAGATAGCAGGATACAAAATTAACACCCAGAAATCGATGGCATTTTTATACACCAATAATGTACTCCCAGAAATAGAAACTGGAAAAAAAATCCCATTTACCACTGCAACTGAAAAAATAAGATACCTAGGAATAAACTTAACCAAAGATGTAAAAGACCTATACTCAGAAAACTATAGGACACTGAAAAATGAAATGGAGGAAGATATAAACAAATGGGGAAATATATCACTTCTAGGAATATATCCTAAGAAATGCAAAACACCAATTAGAAAGAACTTATGTTCCTCTGTGTTCATAGCAGCACAATTTACAATAACTAAGACCTGGAAACAGCCCAAGTGCCCATCAGTAGATGAGTGGATAAAAAAGCTGTGGTATATTTACACCATGGAATACTATGCAGCTATAAAAAAGGATCTCTTATCCCTTGGAACAGCATGGAGGGAACTGGAGAGCATTATGCTAAGTGAAATAAGCCATCAGAGAAAGACAAGTACCACATGATCTCACTTTTATGTGGAATGTAATAAACAAAATAAACTGATGAACAAAATAGATCTAGAAACATAGAAGCATGAAACACACTGAGGGATCTCAGAGGGAAGTTGAGGGTGGGGGAGTGGCTGGGGAGAGATTAATCAAAGGACTTTTATATTTATAAGCATAACCCATGGACACAGACTTTGGTATGGGGAAGGCCTGGGGGTGGGGTGGATGCAGGTGGAGGGGATCAATGGGGGTAAAAAGGAGACATCTGTCATATTTTCAACAATAAAGATTTTAAAAATTAAAATTAAAAATAAAGCCATACAGAGAAATTAACTCAGTGCAAAGAATGGGTATTACCACACACACAGCCCCCAAAAAAGTTAAAGGCTTATAATGAATGGCCATTGTAAATAGGAAAATAAATCATTTCTCAATTCTCCCTATGTAAAATGTGCTTTTTCTCATTTACTAATCACTTTAAAACAAGATAGGAAACAATGTAAAACTGTTTCAAATGCAACCACATTCTGTCAACACTTACTGAAGGTTTAATAACAAAAATAATTATCATTAACATTTACATGTGCTTACTATGTGTCAGAGAGTTTGACTCTCGAGCTCCAGCTCCTAAAAGAATATTATAAATTTTCTATTATAGAGTTCTATATTAGATGCTACAGGAGTTAAAAGTATGAGTAATATCCACTAGTGTCCCCTGCCCAAATTGCAGGCTCCTTGAAGAAATAATTTTACAAATCACTGGAGTAAAGCAAATCTATGCCCCAGAGAGGCGCAAACCAAGAGCTGCTGCACACAGTTTTAGGAAAAGACATCTTCGGAGGTTGAACTTTAAAAGCACAGGTAGTCGGTCCTGGCCAGTGGCTCAACTGGTGGAAGCATTGTCCTGTACACCAAAAAGTCCAAGGTTCGATTTCCGGTCAGGGCACACACCTGAGCTGTGGGCTCCGTCCCCAGGCGGGCCATGTACTGGAAGCAGTTAATGTTTCTCTCTATCTATCTATCATCTATCTATCTATCATCTATCATCTATCTATCATCTATATCTATCTATCTATCTATCTATCTATCATCTATCTATCATCTATCTATCTATCATCTATCTATCATCTATCTATCATCTATCTACCTATCATCTATCTATCTATCATCTATCTATCTATTATCTATCTATCATCTATCTATCATCTATCTATCTATCATCTATCTATCTATCTATCTATCTATCATCTATCTATCTATCATCTATCTATCTATCTATCTATCATCTATCTATCTATCATCTATCTATCTATTATCTATCATCTATCTATCATCTATCTATCTATCATCTATCTATCTATCTATCATCTATCTATCATCTATCTATCATCTATCTACCTATCATCTATCTATCTATCATCTATCTATCATCTATCTATCTATCATCTATCTATCTATCTATCTATCATCTATCTATCTATCATCTATCTATCTATCTATCATCTATCTATCTATCATCTATCTATCTATTATCTATCTATCATCTATCTATCATCTATCTATCTATCATCTATCTATCATCTATCTATCTATCATCTATCTATCTATCTATCTATCATCTATCTATCATCTATCTATCATCATCTATCTATCATCTATCTATCATCTATCTATCTATCATCTATCTATCTATCATCTATCTATCATCTATCTATCATCTATCTATCTATCATCTATCTATCATCTATCTATCTATCATCTATCTATCTATCTATCATCTATCTATCTATCTATCATCTATCTATCATCATCTATCTATCATCTATCTATCATCTATCTATCTATCATCTATCTATCTATTATCTATCTATCATCTATCTTTCATCTATCTATCTATCATCTATCTATCATCTATCTATCATCTATCTATCTATCATCTATCTATCTATCTATCATCTATCTATCTATTATCTATCTATCATCTATCTATCTATTATCTATCTATCATCTATCTATCTATATATCACCTATCATCTATCTATCATCTATCTCTATCTATATCTCTTTCTCTCTCTAAAATCAATGGATATATCCTCAGGTGAAGATTAAAAACAAAAACAACAAAAAAAACACAGGTAGAAGCATCTGAATAAAAGTTGGGGCCAAGAATATATACCAGGGGGAAAATAGCATATAAAAGACAAGTAAGTGGGAAATTGCAGGTAGATTCAAATAATATCAAGTTACCTATTTTGGCAGGAGCGTCTGTCAGCATTAACTTTTAGATGATAACCTCAAAAAGTCGAAGTGAAGCCTTGCATATCACAGGACGTTTATGGCCGATTTAGACACAGAGGGTAAGTCGATGGGAAGCTATATGGGCTCTGATCTGGAAAACTGGGTGGGAAGGCTGCAGGAGGCGGGCCGCGGCGGAGGCTGCCCGGCGGCCGGGCGGGTGCAGGGGGCGGGAGGCAGGCCAGCGCAGCCCCGGGGAGCCCCCACGGCCCCGCTCCTGGGCTGGGGGGCGGAGGAAGGCGGGCGTCAAGTGCAGCTCGCAGGTTCGCGTGGGAAGGGCCTGGAAAAGGACGCTGCCACTGGAAACAGAAAAATCAGGAGGGGCGCATCTAAATGGAAAAATGACACGTTTCCGGCAACAATAGTGAATTCAAAGTGCCAAAAACCGCTCGGATGGAAGCCCCAGAAAGGCAGGCGAAGTGCCCGGCGGCGGGCCAGGGCTGCCGAAGGTCCTTCGAGCTATTTCCACGTTGCAGAGATCCTTGACCTCTTAGGAGCAGCTGGGGTTGGAATTGCTTAGCGATAAGAGGGACAATGGAAGAGCAAGTGGGAAATCTTATTTTCAGAACCACAGGAAGAAAGATAAAGAAGGTACACAGAGGCCTTCAGAGAGGTAAGAAGAGAAATAGGAAAAATACTATAGAACCAAAAAGGAGATTGTTTCAAGGACAAAATTGTCAAATGCTTCAGGCAAGAAGGTGATAAAGACTTAGAATAAATTACGGACTGCACTACACGAGATTGCCAACGCATCTTTGACAGAAGGTTTTTATTAGAGAGACTTTCCCAAAATATTAATTTTTACCGACAGTGCCTCATACCAACGGTGTTAGGTTGCACTATGTGTCATCAATTACTCATTTTCTTCCCAGTTTTGCAGTTCTTTTCAGGAGGACGGCTGTACTTCTAACCCCCCTGATTTGGAGCTTTGCCCTATGACCTGTTTTGGCCAACAGAGTATGAGCAGACTTACACCACCTTCTGTGAGAGATGGCGATGAAGCTGGAAGGTTCGGCTCTGCCTCTCCTGTGTTCTGCCTTCTGCCGTGGGAACGGCGTGGCCCAGACGGGCTGCTCCTTCAGCCTGCGCCCTGCGATGGGGAGGCAGGTGGCCCCGAGCCCCCCGAGCCCAGCGGAGGCGGACTGCTCGGCCAACTCGCAGCATCCTGCAGTTAACTTAAAAGTATTTGTTCTTATAACCCACTGAGATATTGGAGTTGTTTGTTACCACAGCAAAAGGTGACCGATACAGCAGCTTTAGAATACCGATAAAATGTTTAAAACTTTTAGAATCTTTAGAAATGTTGCTGTGGGACGTTCCTTGAGGCGTACAAATTAAATGTTTCACCATAATCATACCAAAGCTGAATCAAAGTTTGAAATAAAAATCATAGCCTTTGGTCATTCACTTAAGTAATTTGTAGGTACACGTGAATCTTTGTAAAGTGCCTCTAATAATGTGATATACAAGGCATAAAGTGTGCTTTCGTTTCATTTGTCTCCGTGGGCCCTTTAATAGCCATGCGGCCGCACTCTCCTAAGTGCCTGGGTTTACCGTGGAAGGACTTTCGCTCGCTGTTATTGTTGGCAAAGCTGCGTCACTCTGGCCTGTTCAGAGCTCGACAGTCTGAACTGCCAGCTGCGCTATTACAGCGTCTCTTAAGGTTCCCTCCACTGCTCCTTTAGTCTTGGTGCCTCCTTGGTGGCTTATGAGTTGTTTTATGGCATTGTAACGTAGCTCTTGCCACATAGTGCAACACACTAGATTCCTCTAATTTAAATAAACAACTTACATGGGAATATGTTCTGGCATTTTTAAGTGTGTTGTTTTACCCCTCGACTGGGCCTGAAAAATCAAAGGCATAAAAATTAAAACAGAGTGCCTTAGCTTATAATCTGCACAATTTTTCCTTTGCCACTCCTATTTGTGATATTACTGGAAACTAAAATCATGTGTTTTTGAAGAAAGATAGTGTATTGCTTTACAACATAAAGGTTTCTTTCATTTATCATCAAAATGTTACTAAAATCATGTGATGCTTAGTTACCTATATACGAATATTGATAATTTCATGTTCCATATCAAATAATAAAGGTGCAAAAGATAATAGAAATGATGAACAACTGTTCACTATTTTCCTTCTAAATATTTAAGGACAGGCCTGGCTGGGTGGCTCAGTTGGTTGGAGCATCCACCTGTACACCGAAGGCCTGTGGGTTCCATTCCCCATCAGGGCACATAAAGGAGGCAACCGATCAATGTTTCTCTCTCACCTTGACGTTTCTCTTTCTCTCTACCCCCCTTCCTCTCGCTCTCTAAAAATTAATGAAAACATGTCCTCAGGTGAGGATTTAAAAATTATATATATAAATTATATATAGGCACTGCTGTCTGATCAGAAGCAAGTGGCTGATAATAATCTGTTACATCTGAAAAAAATAAGATGAAAGACATGCCCCCGATGTGCTGTTCTCTTCAATACAGAAGTCACATCTGTTAGCATTGGTGACTCAAGCAGGAGGCAGCAGATGGCACAATGGGGCACTACGGGGGCAGCTGTAAAGCCCAGGAGGACACAAAGAGGCTGGTATAGAAACACTAGTGAAAAGCTGAGAGGGATTTTTTTTAAAAGAAACCTCAACAGCTTGCAAGGCCAGGCAAACCAAGGAGCGGAAGCTCTCGATGGGAAATACATCAGGAAATTGGCTTCAAGAAATACTTTTAATAAAAGGAAATTCAAATCCTAGAAAACAGTACCTGTCCAAAGGCTCTTTTCCCTCTTTTATTATTTAGAATGTTTAGTTCTCATTAGTCATTAAATAAGAGTACTACTCACCTACTTATGTTCTCAAGAGCATATTTAATTATAGTTTCTACATTCAATGATTTGGTCCTTAAATCCATATACTATGACATCATGATGTTTTTTCTGCTGGAACACACTCAAAAAGCATAACCCGCTCAGCCCTTGGATTTTCCTTTTCTTCCCACAGAATGTTCCTTTTGGATACATATGAGAAAATATGGCATTTCCATTCCACTGTCATTTCTTCCTTCTGCAGTAAAGCACCTGTAAGTTTCCCTTGAACCCTGGGCTGCTCACTGTGTTTGAGCCTCAGTCCCACGTGATTACGTGGACTGGTGCCTCCTGAATATCCACCTCAACTCCACCTCCAAATGCAGCTCTTAGTTCACCTGTGGAAGCCGAGGACAACTGGACATTTTTGACCTTTGAAGTTTATGTTCTCAAATATCTCCACAAATATTTCTCCCTAATATTTTTTTTCTTCAGGAAAACTTACAGCCTACATATCATAAAGGACCAAAAAATTAAAAATTTTAGTAGAAACTATCAAATGTAATAATGCAGTCTATTTTCCGGTATGTTTCTCCTCCAATAAAATACTGGAAACCACCAACAATAATAACACCAAAAGTTCTCATCTCAGGAGATTCCCCAAGGACCTACGTATTTCAAGAAGTGGTGAGGTAAAGAGGAGAACAGGATAGAGATGCCAGCCCATTTCATGAGGTTAGATAAAATTTTATTCATTAACTTCAACACACCACCCTTTAGTGAAAATATGTATAAAAGACAAAATGTACATTTTTCCCTCTCCTTAATGAGTTTAAATGTTTAAGCTCAAATATTAAGTCTAGGCATACTTAAAATGAACAAATTATCAGTACATAAAAACCAAATTGAAAATGTTTTCTTGGCCAGAATTAGAGCAGTTGATAAAACACTGCTTCTTATAGTCTTACATCTTTTCTTCTGCTTCTATTATTTCCTAAGTCCCACAATTTCCTTTCTTGTAAGCATAGCTTGTGTTTATAAGATTTTATATAAAATCAAAATATTGCTTTAGATTAAAGCCATATGTTATATGTTTAGGTTCCTAAGATGCTGATAAATCCTGGGCTTATTTCACATCAATATTTTAATAAAATATATAAAGAGAAGACATAAATCAGCTTAAAGTCAAAAATGTAGTTTGTGTGTTAGGTGTTGTCACAACCATTTATAGATGAGAACTTATAACTCACTGGGCTGGTTTTTTTGTTGTTGTTTTTAAGCTTGCTTTAGGTTGAAATTAGTAGACGGAAGCACCACCTAGGTTTGGCTCTCTTTGGAACATCACCTTTCCTCTTGATCTGTTCTATCTAAAGGCTGAATTTCAGTCTCTGACCTCCTCCCACTGCCTGCCTCACCTGTTTCCAAGCACACGACTATCAGGCCAAACCAAACAGCTTTGCACCTCTGAGCCTTTCCCTCGGTATTCCTGAAATTTCTTACTCTGCTTATGCCTGCCTTAAAACTCCTAAATGATTCTGATAAAAATCACAGCTCAAAAGTCGCCATCTGTCGGGAGAGCTTCCATGAGCTCCCTCTTACATTCTACACCTGCCGCACTGCATTACAGTCTGGCCTCCTCCCTCCTCTCCCTACCCCTTCTCCTCCCTGCCCTGGACCTCCGCCCAGGCTGGGAACTCCTTAAGGACAGGAGTTAAGACTACTACCTCTGAATCCTTGGGGCTTAACTATTCAACAAATCATTGACCCTCGCTGAAGTTTGTTAAATTGGGGCCTCAACTGTGGACAACAATCATCAGTGGCTATACCACAGAGTCAACCTTTATAACCCTCTAGTGATTCAGTCCTGTGTAAACAGCGGGTAAATATGAAAGATGGTGTTTCCAGAAGGGCCAAATTCCACGTGTGTTCTATATTCTTAATGATTTAATAGCATTTTGTATGAGCTATTCTCAACCATGAATAAGAGAACACGGGGCCTGGCCAGGTGCCTCAGTTGGTTGGAGCATCAACCAGGCTGGGTCACGGTTGCAAGTTCAATCCCTGGTCAGGGCGCAGGTATCCACCAATGAGTGCATAGATAGGTGGCGCAGTGAATCAATCTCTCTCTCTCCCCCTCTCTCTCCCTCTCTCTCTCTTTCCTCCATCACTCTAAAAATCAATAAATAAATGAGAAAAATGTGCATCTCTTTAAACATTTCTATTCTCACGCAATAAGAAGTGTCAGCAGATGACAGGCCCTGCTATCTAATGACTGCTAGAAAGAAGGGTTACATCTATTATTCCAAGATCATCATCTTAACCAGTTTATAGCATACACTCTCATTTGGCACGAAATACTAATTATCTGTGTGTTCATGTTTGTATTAATCATTTATTGCTGCATAACAAATTGCCCCAAAACTTAGTGGCTTAAAACAATAAAGTTTCTGAGAGTCAGGACCCCAGGAACAGCTGACTTGGGTGGATATAGTTTCCCATCAGGTAGTAGTCAAGCTGTTGGCCAGGGTTGCAGTCACCTCAAGTCTCAACTAGAACTGGAGGACTGACTTCCAAACTGATTCCCAGGGTTGTTGGCAGATTTCAGTTCCGTACTGGCTGTTGGCTGGAAGCCTCTGTTCTGAGGTTTATGCCCATCAAATGCCTAGGAATTTTTTTAATATTCAAGTAAAAATTTATTGATGTTATTGAGTAAGACTCCTTACATATTTAATACTGCTTCTAATTTATCATAGGAGCAACTTCCCCAAAAATGTTCATCACAGCTGGATTGAAAGAGTATTTGGGGAATGTAGTAATGTTGTTTATGTAACTATGACACACTATGAGTCTAATGAAGATTCAAAGGGATTGACCTTTGTAGAACTTGCAACAAAGGGACAAGCACCAAAAGTTAGGCCCAGAATCTTTTGGAAGAAAGTTCTTCTTAACCTTCCTGAATCACAGTCCTCCAAGAGTCCTGTTCTGCTCTGGAAGGTTATGCCTAGGATTTAACAGTGAGCATTTCTGAGTTAGTTTCAGTCCTGACTCTCTATGATCCTGTTATTTTTAGCCTTCCCCCTTGCTTTCTTCAACTACTTCCAATGTGTTGTCTTTCTATCTTTTATGTGTCTTGCAAACCACTTTAAAATACTTTCTGGAACAATGCATGTTCCAGGCAGATAGATGGGTACATAAAAGATAAATCCTCATGAACCTCATTTTTCTTTGTTATAAAATGAGGAATTCAAAGGATTGATCACTACTGTATCTTCCAGGTATAAAGCCGAAAATTCTATCAGAAGGTTCAGCGCAACGATGAAATCGTCTCTAAAATGTACTGTATTTTCGATGTATTATTGCAACCATTTTCTAACCAAGAGCAGCAGAGTCATAAAAGTAAAGAAATTTTACATCTACAAAGTGCATTTGCTTTTATCCATCTTAGTTTTTTTATTTTTTAACTAAATTTATTGGGGTGACACTGGTTAATAAGATTTTAGAGGTTTCAAGTGGACAATTCTATGACACATGGCCCGTCGATGGTATTGTGTGCCCACCACCCAAAGTTGAATCATTTTCTGTCACCGTTTGTCTGGCCCCCTTTACGATCCTCCCAACCCTCCCTCCAGCAATCACCATGCTGTTGTTGTCTGTGTCTGTGAGTTTCAGTTTTATAGCCCACATATGAGTGAAATCACATGATTCTTAGCTTTTTCTGATTTATTTCACTTAGCATAATATTCTCAAGGTCCATCCATGTTGTTGCAAATGGCCGTATTTCATCTTTTTTTTATGGCTGAGTAGTGTTCCAGTCATCTGTCGAAGGACACTGGTTGTCTCCATGCCTTGGCCGCCATGAATAATGCTGCAATGAACATAGGGGTGCATATATGTGTGTGAATAAATGTTTTCAAATTTTTCAGGTATATAACCAGAAGGGGGATTGTGGGGTCAAAGGGTAACTCTATTCTTAATTTTTTGAGGAACCCCACCCTGTTTTCCATAATGACTGTACCAGTTTCCATCCCCACCAGCAGTGAATGAGGGTTCCTTTTCCCCCACCACCTCTCCAACGCTCGTTATTATCTCATTGATAACAGCCGTTCTGACAGGCGTGAGGTGGTATCTGATTGTACTTTTGATTTGCATTTCCCTAGTAGCTAGGGAAGCTGAGCATCTTTTCATATAGCTGTTGACCATTTTGTACGTCTTCTTGGGAGAAATGTCTGTTCAGGTCCTCCGCCCACTTTTTAACCAGGTTGTTTGTTTGTTTGGTGTTGAGTTGTATGAGTTCTTTATATATTTTGGATATTAACCCCTTCTTCTTGCTGCTGTTTGCAAATACCTTCGCCCATTAGGTTGGCTGCCTTTCTGTTTTGTTGGCAGTTTCTTTTGCTGAGCAGAAGTTTTTTAGTTTGACATAGTTCTGGTCACTTATTTTTGCGTTTACTTCCCTTGCCCTTGGGGTCATTCCATCTGATTTTAGGATAGTGTTTTATGGCTTTATAAAACCAACAGAAGAACAGAAAATTTGCATTGTTAGGAAAAAACTCTCATCTACATGTAATCAATTGGCTTTATTCCTCAATCTTCCACCCTTTTCTCTTTTCTTTCATTCTGTTGTTCCATCTTTTCCTTCTTCCAATAGGTGGAGATACAAAATTTTGATTTGGAAGCAAATTACAAAGTTTTAATTTTCAAAATGTAACAACATGAAACATTGTGAATGTATTCACACTGAGTGGTACACTTACAAATGGTTAAAATGATACATATTATATTATGTATTTTTACCACAATTATTTTTTAACAAAAATTAATATCAATCACAAGAAATTACAACCTTTAATCTTGACCCTGTACATTAATGCTTTCATACTATTCTTTTCTATTTTATATGTATGAATATTGTATATATTTAGAAAACTGTAAAATGACAGAATTTTTAAAATCCTATCTCCTTTCAATAATGCTGCCATTTAAAGACATAAATATCAGTTTACAGAAAGCTGCCACAGAATTTCCAGGGACATAACTGTTTTCTCCTAAAGAATTTATAAATTTTCCTCCTTTATTATCATGAACTAATTTGGATAATGTTTCAGAGTGTTCCCTAGCATATACTTTCACCCCAAAATATTTCTGTGATACTTCCAATAGAGCATCATCCATGCCTAACACACTAGGTCTGTTTTCAGCCCCTCTGTCCAAACAGAAGATTTAATCACATTTCCCAAACAAAGGCCTTTGTTTAACCTGGGGGAGGTGGGTCACATATATATACAGATAAAGATGTAGCTAGAGATGGAGAGAGATACAGACATAGACATAACTGTCACTGCCAGATTGAAAATCTGCACTTAGCATGTATGGACAGGAAACATCAAAAAGAAAACTTAAAAGGGAGAGGGAAAGTAGGAGAGAATTTAATCTGATCTTCATCAAGACCTCTTGTGCTTTGCAAGGTGTTTGGACTAGAAGGTCCCATTGAATTTTGATATTCCGGCCTCAAAAAATGCTAGCATTTGAGACAAAGGCTTGCACAGCTCTCTCTCCTACCTTCCTCATACGTACTCGGATATCACCCCGACTGTAAACTCTTGGCTCCACGGCGTTACTTTAAGATACGACATCGGATCTTCCCTGTAACATCATTAGAGAGAAACCAGCACAACCCAGTGCAGCACCTGCTTCCTGCAGCCACCCAAAGGCAAACACATCCCCAGCTCCCCCACCATGCCTGTCTCTGAGGAGCGCTTGCCTCTTCATGTGTGTCCACTAACAGAAAGCGTCACCGCGGCCCAGACAGCAACCTACCCTAATGGCAAAAGGAGAACCAGCCTTCTTCTGCACCTGCAAACCCTCGCCTGGTGTAATATTTTGGAAAGCCATAGAACTACGAGCAGCAGCCAGGGGTCTCCCACTACACATCACAGTAAATTCACGGAGAATGTGAAGCTTTGCAGATTTGACCGTGGTCCAGCCCAGAATGGTCCTATGTAAGAGCAAGTGGACAGAGGCTCCTTCTAGGGGCCAGCCACCAAGAAAGCCTCTATACATATGACCAGCTCCTCCCCTGGCCTCTTGCCTCTCATGGTTGGATCCCTGTGTATTACCATTGATCAAACGGTCCCCACCCCTCACTTTATCCCTGGGTTCTCTCACTAGCCCAGATTCAAGATGCAAAAAAAAAAAAGAAGAAGAACAAGAAGAAAGAAAAGAAGAGAAATGTGGTCACTTTTTAATATTCTCAACCTATACTTTGAATAAATTGAACTGGCTCTCAAAATTTACTTTATCAAGTATCGCTGTTAGAGCCTGCATTTCCTAATAACTCATAGTTATTAACAAGACCTTTTATTAAACCAAAGGCCCTAAACAGGAAAAAGAAAGGGCAATAATCAGGTTTTTGAATATATAGAATAGAGTCTATAAGAACAGCCTCTTTTAAAGTCCTTTTGAAGTTTTTGACTGAAATAGCCTTAAATCAATACAATGTAATTCACTAGCAGAATGGCAATTAAAAGTTGTTACAAATAAGAAAAATGGACCAAGCCTTATTGTTACAAATATTGTTGTTGCCCTTTTTAAAGATTTGTGAAATACACGGCTGAACACAGTAATTTAATGCCTTTTAAACTGTCACCTAAATACCATGATCCTTTTGAAATTACGATGTCTCTTAGTCCTGCTGAGTCATAAAGTCATGACTGATTCCAGGTTAAGGAGCACCACGGGGTCGATTTACATCTTTTATACCCTGATAAATTGCTTTTGCCACGTTCTTTCAGATTTTTAAAGTGTGTCTTTCACTTAATATATAGTGATTTTTATATAGTTAAAAAATAGAGATAATTTTTAAACTAAAAACTTAAGCTTAATTTCAGAATAAGCAGACTTCATCTTACTCATCTTTATAAGGCAGGTGCCTAGCATAGTACCTGATATATGTCCAGCACCCAATAAACACTAAATTAAGAAAAAATCATTTTTCCACAATCAGTTCCTCCATTTAGCTCAGCTAACGTTGTATTGAGATCACGACACTCTTCTCTAGTCCTGCCCACACTGGGCTTGAGACTTCTAAGAAGACTGTTAGTTTTTGCTTGTTTGCTTTCCTTTGGCTGTTTGCTTGTTTGTATTTTTAAGATGACATACTTCTTCACTTTTAAGGGCCCATGGATTATAAAGGAAACATCAATTTAATAATAGCTTTTCAGATTTTAAAAAAGGAACTACTAAAATGAGTGTATATATTAATTTTATGATGCACCCCAATCTTATAAAACCTAAAATGTAAAAATGTAACATCCTGGAGCCAAGTAGACAGAGCACAAGGCAGTGGCTTGTCTTGTTACATGACTGGTCTTTCTTCTCTCTTCCCTGCCCATCAGATGAACTTAGGATAGGGTATGGACTCGGAGGCAGTGCGGCGGGGGCTGTACTCCTGAGGCTGTCTGGGGGAGCCAGCAGAGGCCGCGTCTTCCTGTGGCCTTTGATTGCTGTCTTGCATCATGGGTCCCCAACAGGCGGGAAACAGCGAGCACCTCGTGTGGCATGGGAAGGGGTAACACTTTTTACCAAGCACAGCTGCCACGAGTACCTTGGAGGAAAGGCCTCTGGGATGTGCACAATGGAAGTGTTTTCATCGAATTAATTGTGGGGGAATTACTTCAAGTTTAAATTATTCAGACTTCTCCTCTCCTGTAACCGAGCCTGAGTGACTCTATTCTGTAAACTTGAAAGGTTCAAGCAATTAGCAGGTTTCTAAAGGTAGGTAAAAACAGCCTGAGAGAGTAGTAAGGAGGAATGGAGAGAAGGGAAATCAAAAGGTAGGACCCAGGCCGAAAAGTCCCTGGGGACTCTGGGAAACTAACCCAAGCCAGCCGCTGTTACTTGTCCAACACAAAACGCCTGCTCTGCGTCTACCCTGAAATCTTCAAGGCCCTGAAGTTAACGCCTTAACGAGGCACAAAGCAAAGCACAAGGTTCCGCCACTGAGTGCCCTAAACAAGATGCCTAGGGGATTTTAATTCAGCTTTTCGTTCTCCCCGGCTGGTTGGCTTGCTTCTGAGTTGCTTCTCCCTAAGAAGAATTCCCACATATCCGGGAAATAAAAGCTAATTTTAATTCTCTTCTAAGCAAACCAAAGAGGGAGATAAGCATGATGCTGCAAATAAAACAGTTTCATGTATTTCAAACGCTCGTCTAAATGACCTAAGGCTGCGCTGTTTTTATTTCTGAATGTGAATAAGGCTAAAGTTGACCCGGCAGCACTTGGAAAGGACAGATAGATTTTAAAACCCACGTCACCCATTTATGTCAGTGTTTATATTGCAAAGTAATCGATCAGAACAATTTGCATGTAGAACTTATGTTTGTAGTAAAAATAATTCTCAAATGCTTTTCTTCCCTAAATAGACAGCAACTATGTTTGGATAATGGTCATAGTCCCATTAGGACAATTCCTAATTTTTTACTTCATTAATGATTGTTGCCACACAAAGATGGTGGCTTTTGTGAACAAAGCACTGACTTAGTAATGGAAATACTCAATGTACCAAAGGAGAAATTCCATATTTATGTTAGGATAAACCATTTGAGAATCATTTAATTCGTTCCTCAGATTTCTATGTAAATGATGCAAAACATAATTTACATACAAACCTGCTCTTCTTAAAAATATCCAGCGGAGATTCTATTTTCTTGAACCATAGTTAGTTCTAGTGACTAATGTCTGAACATTTTTAAAGTAATTCCTACCCCTGGCTAACCCCAATCCCTCCTGAAACGTTAGTCCTGTTTTCTCTCTAGTGTCAACAAGAGCCCAACTGATAAAACCCTTAGAAAATGCATTTATCTAAGACCATGTTCCACAATCCCCGGCTCCCAAACCTGAGATGGAGATTGGGGAAGGCGCGGGGGTTAGGACTGTAACTACAATGTTTGGGAAATTTCCGGAATGTGTCTCCTCCCAGACATGGCCTAATGATTTCAAGGTCTCCGTGCGGGCCTTAGAAGTCCCGCGATTGGCACACGCTCCAGTTAGCACTGAGAAAGTTCCCCGGGGACTCTGGCACCCGCAGCGCCTGGCACGGCGGGCACCGCTTAGGTCTGAGCGTTTCTGCCCAGCACCCAGCCGACGCACGGGCGGCGTCGGCTCCAAACCCTCGGCTTGGCCCACGTAGATCTGCCCCAGTGACAAGGAGGCCACACGGTGCTCAGGCACAGACGCGGGGAGGTTCCCCAGGGCACCCCGCATGGCGAAGGCTCACCCTCCCGGCCGAGGGCGGGAAGCCTCAGCCCCCAGCGCTCCCGGGGAAGCGTCGCGCTGCACGTCCCAAACCGCGTCCCCCGGCCGGCCCGCCCGCATCTCCGCTCGCGAGGCCACTGCGCGCACATCACTCCCGCGGCTCCTCTCCGCCCGCCGCCCGCCGCCCGCCGCCCGCCGCCCAGTCGCTCCGCGCCAGCCTTCACCCCCAGGGGACCGCCAGGAAAGGGGACCCTTCCAGTCCCGGGACAGGCTGGGGAGCGGCTCCTCGGCCGGCGGCCAGGCTGCAAGAGCCCCGGCCTCCGTTCCCTCCTAACGCAGGCGGCGCCCTCCGCGCTCCTGCGCCCCGTTTGAGCCGCTCCCGCAGACAGCCGGGCCGGGCCGCGCCCCCTGCCCTCCTCCCGGCGGCCCTTCCCGGGGGCAAAAGGCCCGGCCCCGGCGCCGGCGTCTCGAGGGACCCGGGCTGGACACGGACGCGGGACGGCTGCGGGCACCTCCGCGGACGCTGCTCAATGGGCCCTGGCCAGCCGGGACGCGCCTCGGGCCTCCCCCGCCTTCCTGCTGGCCGACCGCGGGCACGGCCACGGGCAGCCGGTGCGGCCGGGACCGCGCACGGTGGAGGCCGCGGTCCGCGCCGGGCAGGGCACAGAGGGGCCGCCCCAGCCCCAGGCAGCCGGTCCGGCTGGGACCGTCCACGGTGGAGGCCGCGGTCCGCGCCGGGCAGGGGACAGAGGGGCCGCCCCAGCCCCAGGCAGCCGGTCCGGCCGGGACCGTCCACGGTGGAGGCCGCGGTCCGCGCCGGGCAGGGCACAGAGGGGCCGCCCCAGCCCCAGGCAGCCGGTCCGGCCGGGACCGTCCACGGTGGAGGCCGCGGTCCGCACCGGGCAGGGGACAGAGGGGCCGCCCCAGCCCCAGGCAGCCTGCCTCCTGGACCATGAAACCTCCATGAACCTCTGTTGCTTCGGGGTTTGAAATTTATTAAGCCCCGAAGTGCTGACTTACTGACATAACTATTGTCCAGAAAGATGATATTCACTGTAGAATTATGAAATTATTCATTGAAAGACTGAGTAGTACTTTCTGAAAATCATAACAGACTCGAGCACTAATTTTTGACATGTGATTGGAGCTCTTTGGAAACATTTCTAAGAGACACTCAAAATAAACACTCTCGGAACTGTAGCTCTACATACAACATTGTTTCAGTGAAGCCCAAAGCACCGGTTCTCTGATAAATATGAGGTTAGTTCCCTTGCTAATGCATTGCCAGAGTCTTCTCATTATTTAAATACATTGTTATTCATTTTAATAGTTAGCTTTTAAATGTTGACCTCTCCATTTTTTATCTATATTTTTTTGGAGATGCCATTTCTGCTAAAATTGTGAAATGATTTATGAGTCACACAGACCTGTCAACTCAGCTATGCCAAGAAGCGAAAACACACATTGCTTACATACCAATTAGTTTGCCCTGAGCCCTACCCATTCATCTCCCAGGCACAGTCACATTGAGTTGCCCCTCTGTAAAAGAAATGTGATAAAAGGCTTGGACCTGTACAGAAAGCAGGGGGCTGAAGAAAGGGAGCATTTTGTTGGGAAAGGCTTCAGTAACTAGAATAGTGCATTATTAATGTTTCCGCAGAAGCACTTCTTGTATTCTCCGTGAGGTCTCCAGCGTAAGGACAACGAAATTCACCAACCTCTGCATCTGGCCTCTCAAATGTGCAATTGCTTGACACTTTGTCCTTGGTGTCCAGAACTGGCGAGTGAGCTTGGTTTAACTTGAGGGACTTCAGGTGTTGAAGTCTGAAAACTATAAAACCTGTACCACGTGGGGTGGCTGGACCATAGGACGTGCGTATCACCCTGCCCGGTTCCATTTCACCGTGAGCAGCCAGTGTGAACCACCTCCTCTAAGTGAGAAACCTTCCACTGATTTTATAAAAGCACCTGGACCAAGGCTGGGCGTGTAAGCACGCCCCTTTGCCCACCCCAGTACCCAGCTCTAGCATTTTCGAGATGCCAGTGCTCTGCACAGCACAATGCTATCCAGGCACCGCTCTTTCTCCACTTAGTTAGAACCCAACCAGTGAAACAGACCAATATGCAATATATATTAAGACACTTATTGCCAGGAATGGGCTCACACAAGTGTTGGCGCTATCTCGGCGAGCCTGAAACCTACAGGGTGGGCTGTCAGGAGGGCAGGCTGGGGCTCTCAGAGGCCTGAAGCTGCTGTCGGCAGGCACAGTTTCTTATTCAGGCCGTCTGACTGGCTGAATCGGGCCCACACACATGATCTAGGAAAATCTCCCTGACTTAAAGTCAAGTGACTATAGACTTCAATCACATCTGTAAAGTATTTTCACGGCAACATCTAGGTTAGTGCTTCAGTAACTGGTAAGGCCACCACACCCTTCCTCACACACTCCTTCCTACAGACCCTTAGGCAGCGCTGCAGAGGGGTCCCCCTCAGCCCCGATTCCAATCCCTTTTAACAAATGTTAACAGAGAGGCCACCGCTGTTTGAGTTTGTGGTTGTTCGTTTTTAATATGTCCTTACTGATTTCAGAGAGAGGAGGTGACCCTTGCTGTTCACGAAGCCTGGGCCCTTCCTCCCTCGGGGATGGAGCCCTCTCTTCCTCTTGCCACTTTCAGGACTAGAGTCTTTCTTTAAATCTGAGCATTTCCACCCCTTCGCCAGCTTCCCCTGGAGCCATCTGGTCTTCAAGCATTATAGCCTCTGACCTCTGTGCACAGGTAAAGACGCCTGGCTTCCTTCCACATTTACTGACACCAAGGGAGCCTTGTTAAAACAACCACCGGCTGCCACACTCTCTGGAGCCTGGCCTTGACCACCGGCTTCCTTTACGACTTGCATGCGAGTTCAGAGCAGCCACCCTACTGCACTGACCGAGTGTAGTTCTTGGTCACAACTCTTCCCAGTGCCCTGTCCAAAAACTATTGATCGGGGCACACTGAGCCATGTCTCAAAAGGTGACACCTCCAGACTTCTTATTCAGTCTCCTTGAGTGCTTCTTACATGGTTGGTTGACTAAAGAAATAGATCATTTGTTTTGCAAATAAGCTTTTTGTCTTCCCCTTCCACACCTGTCCAGCCACGCCCTTGCCTTAGACCTCCGCCCTCCCTGCGCTCCCCGACAGGAACCCCATCCACACTGCCAAGCTGAGGTCCCGTTTCACCCCGGCCGCGAAACGTCCTCCGCCAGCCCAGCCTGAATCAGCCGCTCTGCCTGTGAACTACGACGGCGCTGGTCCATTGAACACCTATTTGCCATCTTTAATCAATAGCACATCAGTCTTATCCCCCTAACTAGGCGGTAAGTGCCTAAGGGCAGGGGCCAACGTCTTAGGCTTTGCTAATGCTCCCAGAACCTCGAGCACAATGTAAGGGTTCCAACAGGTACGCCTCACTGACTTGTTTCCACAGCAGGGAAACCCCAAGTTACAGACTCGGATCCTGAAGGAGAATCTAACGGGAATGGTTTTTAAGTATCTACTAATGCTTGGTTTCTTTCCTTGCAACTCTTGGTACCGTCTTCTGCCCCGTTAGGAGGGGCAAACACGCCAGAGAAAGTAGGATTTGTCTTCCAAAGAATGACAACAAATCTGCATGGGGCCCTTTCCACAGCCTGTGGGAATGGGCTCCTCTCCTTTCTCACGCTGAGAACCATCTTGGAAAGGCTGAGAAAAGAGGGAAGAAAAGACATGAACTATTTGTCAATCCCCATTTTTTTTTTTTTAATTGTTTAAACTGGAGGAAGATGGAATTACTTTGGATTGACAATTAAGTTTTTCTTTCCCTTTGTGAACATGGGACTTGAGGACAAACAAGATCAGTTGTAAAATAAAGATAAACGGTTTCTTCACACATTAAAGTTGTGGTGCGCCAACTTGGACACCTGTCTCCCTTCACGAGAAGTTTACAATAAATATTTGTACATAAGAATACAACTCATGCTGCAAAACCAGTAACACTGCACCACTAGATGTGCCTTAAGCACTTGGTTTCCTGACTGCTGTAAAGTAGGTTATAAAAAAAAACCTTCCCCAGCTAAGAGAAGGAGAGAAATCATCATGACATGAGACTTCAGTGAAATTCCGCCCTAGTAGGCTTTGCTGAGAGAGAAGGGCCAGGCAAGGGGATCTCAGGGATGAGTTTTTATACCTGCAAATTAGTGCAATGAAAATTACCAGGGCAGCACCATGAGTTTAAATGAACTGTGTAATATTTTCTTAAGTTTTAATATAAAATAATTGTTCATTTCTTCCAAGAAATAGTTAAGGTTCCTGATTCTTTTGCATAAATCAATATGTTCTGAACAATAAAGCTAATAGCTCGGTAAAGTCTGTAAAATGCAGCCATATAGCTGTCGGGTTCCAGGGCTTTATTCCAGGAGCTAAACAGTTTCTATTCTAGTCGACGACCGTCTTTGTGAAATTGCTTCCCTGACTCAGTGACAGCTTTTCACAGCATCTTCTAAAAGAAAGCTTTACTTTCTCATCCCTGTTCTTTGAGTATAAGAATGTGATTTTTGCCCAGCCGTTTGGCTCAGTGGCTAGAGCGTCGGCCCATGGACTGCAGGGTCCCGGGTTCGAGTCTGACCAAGGGCACGTATCCTCAGCTGCAGGCTCGATCCCCGGCCCAGGTCCGGGCACATGCAGCAGGCAACCAATCGATGTGCCTCTCTCACATCGATGTCTCTCTCTCTCCTTTCCATTCTGAAAAGCAATAGAGAAAATATCCTTGTGTGAGGATTAAAAAAAAAAGAATATGATTTTTAAAGTAAAAGGATTGACCACTATTATATTTTTGTGGGTTTTTAGTAACATTGAAAAAATCATGTACGTGTAAAACTAGTTGTACCAAACACCACTCTGACTATTTTCATCACAGAAACATACATCAATCATTAACTTCACTAAGATTATGTCATACTTCATAGTTATCTACAGTGGTAAGTTCTAACAAAAGGTTTTGTCTAATAACCTTTTTTAACCCGTGTGCTCTTAGCTATGTTGCCTTTCTAAAAAGAGCAAACTCAAGAAAGTACAGTAAAAAAAAAAGGGGGGGGGGGCATTTACACCATGGAATACTACGCAGCTGTAAAAAAGAAGGATCTCTTACCCTCTGGAACAACATGGATGGGCCTGGAGAGCATTATGCTGAGAAAAATAAGCCAGGCAGAGAAAGACAAATACCGCATGACCTCACTCTCATGTGGAATCTAATGAACAAAATAAACTGATGAACAAAAGAGGTCCAGAGACATGGAAGCATGGAGCAGACTGACGGATCTCAGAGAGAAGGGGGGGGGAGGGCAGGAAGGGACTGACCAAGGAACTTACATGCATATATGCAGAGCCCATGGACCCAGACAAGAGTGCAGCGAGGGCCTGGGGTGGGGCGTGCGCCCGGGGAGGGGGCAACGTGGGGACATGGGGGACATCTATAATACCCTCAACAACAAAAATAACTTTTTTAAAAGAAGCAAATGGAAGCAAGCACAATCAAAGGAAAGCTTTTACCGGGGATGAGGGATAACAGTCATACAATATTAGATTATTATGTTAAGTCTGTCTTATTAGATTAAGGTAATCATGATAATGAATGTTCACCCTCAGCTTCCACTGCATAGCAAAATTACAAAATGCAGTTTTAATGAATGTGGCACATTGGCTATGTTTATCTGATTTCTTTTTGAAATTAAAATGGCTTAAAGTATTATGTAGAAAGTTTTAACTCCAGCAACCCAAAAACACTTTAATCAGAAAACTGCTTTATATCTAATTAAAGTGCATTGTTGCTTCTTTTTCTTCTAACTTTTAAAAATGTTAACAGAACAAATCGGTCACTATGTATTCTGATACCACAATAATTTAATACCCTAGGAAACTTAAGCCGTATTTGTTTTACTGTTCTGTAACTAAGGAAATTGAACTAGATTATTTCCATGATTTCCAAGATTCTCAGATTATCTACTGATTTACCTAAGTTTACATGCTAGAATTCAGTCACAGGCATACCATTCATCTTGAAAGTTCCTTAAATTACATAACAGTCTGGCAGACACACAGGTTGCATGAGCTCTCAGTAACTGAGATTGGGACTGTCCTTGTGGCATCAGTTTTTCCCATCCTCAATATGCAGTGGTTTGATAACCCCTTAGGTTATCTAAACTGACTGAGGCTGGTCTGAGAGAGGCCCACCCCCAGGGCTGGCCTCAGAGTAGTCTCTGAGGGGAAAAGAATCAGTCCTAAACCAGACCCCAACGCATTCTGATCCATCTCGAACTCTGTCTGAGAATCCAAAAGTACTTTATAGGGAACTCACCAAAGTCCAACTCCTGGTGGGTATGCCTAATAATTTTTAACAATTTTAGAAGGTGCGTGTGTGTGTACACATGCACATACACACATACATACAAGTTGTACACTCTGTTTGAACATTGCATTTTTTTAACCTGTAAAATGAAAGGAAAACACTAATGACCTCTAAAACCCCTGCCAGTTCGAACATCCCAGGATTCAAGTTAGAGCTCTGCCTTCCACCTCCCTTCAAAACGGTACCACATGATCTCACTTATAGGTGGAATATAACAAACCAAATAAACTGATGAACAAAGTAGATCCAGAGACACAGAAGCATGGAACAAACTGACAGATCTCAGAGGGAAGGTGGGAAGGGGGGTGCGGGTGGGGAGAGATTAATCAGGGAACCTCTGTGTTTATGGACATGGCCCACGAACAGGGACATTGGTGTGGGGAGGGCCGGGGGTGGGATGGATGTGGGGTGGAGGGGATCAGTGGGGTTAAAAAGGGGACATCTGTAATGGTCTCAACAATAAAGATTGAAAAACATTTTAAAAAATGGTGATGAATCAGACAAAATTCTTCAATAAAAAGTGAGTACATTTTCAGTTTGGAAGAGAGGTTAAAAATCTAAATGGCATAGTATAAATAACAAATTTACGTTCGACTTAAAGTTTAACAAATTTAATAACATGAGTTATTAAAATGGAAACAAATCAATGTGAACCCAAGGCCTGAAGTAGAAATATAGGTATATTTTGCATTTCTGTCATTAGAAGTAACCCAACTCAAAGCAATTCTCATATCAACACTATGCACACCCCTTGCATCGAAAGAATGCGGACCCTTGCCAGGTGACTAATCCCAAGTAAACTGTCATAAACAGGACACATCTTGCTGTGGTTCAAAAGTAAGGACACTTTCAAAATGTGTGTGACATTGAGGGGACTAAAGAGACAGCTTATTCTCATTGCCAACTTGCAACTACTTGAGTATCCGATAGCAAAGAATAGCTAGTCAAGTCATACAAATCGAGCCATCAACTATCCATTATGTTATGTTTTTAAAAAGAAAATTTACATAAAACTACAGAAGCAAAGTGATCCTAACAGAACAAAATTACTTTGTATTAATTTTAACTGGGAGAGAAATGTTAATATATGTGCATATTCTCTTCTATGAAATATGTAACATGTGCAAATGTGCTGCTCTTAACCTGTGTAAATAGCGTGGTTACAAGGAACTGGAGTAAAGTCAAACAGCCCCGGTAATGGCAGCAACTAGTCCAAAAGAGGAAAGATTCATCACTGCAGTCATTTCCAGTAACCAGGGGGAAAGACGAGCCAACGCTAATCAGCATTGCTAGTCAGGTACAGAGTAGCCGTGACCCAAGGTGGCAGATTAGCCGAAAATACTAAAAAGGAGATGCTTTTATGCAGGCTTTATCCCTTCTCTCTTTGTAGAGGAAACCTCGATAACCTTACAAATGAAAATAAGGTACTGGTAGATATTAAGTAGAATTGTCCAGGAATGCTTGCAAAATGCATCAGTCTCAGGGGCATATAATATTGTCTCATGGTAACTGAAAGAGCACACCATTCGGAGGAGAACAAGTTCTAAACCAGCCAATGCAAAAAGGTATGTGGTGAGCTTAGAAAGCCCCACTGACACAGCAGGTTTATCCCTATTGAAACGGACCCAGGCCTGGCTGGCGTGGCTCAGCAGTTGAGCATCTCTTAGGATCCAGAAGATGGAGATTCGATTCCCAGGCAGGGCACAAGCCCGGGTTGCGGGCTCCATCCCCAGTCGGGGGCGTGCAGGAGGCAGCCGATCAATGACTCTCTCATCATTGATGTTTCTCTCCCTCTCTCTTCCTCTCTCTTCCTCTCTCTGAAATCAATAAAGATATATTATTAAAAAGACTCAGGCCAGAGCATGTCATCTTAAGTTGGAAAATTGCAACTGGACTCCAGTAACTAATAATTCAATATCCCAATAAAAAGGCAGGTGTTTGATAATTCATAGCTTATAATCTGGAGGTTCAAAATGGGATACTAACCTAGGAAGGAAGATATAATAATAATAATAATATGTTCTAAGTTAATAAATCAATAAACAAATTCACAGAATACCTCTATAATTCATTTAATACTAAGTATAAAAATAAGTCATAATAACTTTGTAATTCCTGATTTTTAGGTATTCAAAGCTCATTTTAAAATATGATATGTAAGCATCTAATTTTTATAAATATTTAGAAGAACCTGATTAAATATTTTTGTAATCAATGTGTTTGTCTCTAAAATTTTAACCTGATAAATTTATGTTTTAGTGTATTTGCCTAAATAATGTCAAACAGTTTAGAGTTGTGTTGCCCAACGTGGCACCCACTAGCTACATGGACCATTTCAATTTAAATAAATTAAAATTAAAAATTAAAATTCAGTTCCTCAGTCTTACTAACCATATTTAAGGCGCTCCATAGTCACAGGGCTGATCCCTGTGATATCTGACAGCACAGATATAGAAGTTGCATTAGCTTATTTTTAGATGTATTAGTTAGGACATAGACTAACCTGCTACATTTATAAGACTCAGAAACACAGTGGCTCTATTGGTTCAGTCGAGACAGAAGTGCCCTTGTTTCTAGCCTAACAGTCTGAAATCGTAGGCGGTCCCAATATAAGACTGGCCGGCAGAGAGGCAAGCTCAGGCGCGCGAGCCCCCAAGGACCCAGGTGCTCCTTGCCTGTCTGCTGTCCCATAGGGGCCACCCTGTTCTGCGTGACTGGAGCTAGCTCTGCAATATCTTATCTGCGGGTTCCACACAGTGAGACCAGGGAAAGGGAAAAATAAAGGGCAAGCACTTCCTTTCCAGAGAATGAGTGTCGCACGCGTCACTGGCACGCACCTTTGCAGCTGAAACACGATCGCGGCCCATGCCTGGCTCTCGGGGAGGCGGGAGGGGCGGTCAGGCTGTGTGGCTGTGCCCCCGCTACAGGGCTGGAGGGTGTTGCTTCTAAACAAGATGGGAGAATGTTTACTAAAGGTCAGTTAGCACTCTGCCACCGGAGAGTACTAAACAGCATTAAACAACGCATTTATTTTTTTAAAGTGGAGATCAGAACATGTTTAAACAGGGAGGGATGCTCTCCTCACCTTATACTCCTTGAAACGCAAAACTCTGATCGATGTCCCTTCCACTGGTTTTATAAATTCTACCGCTCATACATTTTGTCCTGGTCTAAGTAGTATAAACCAGTAATAAAAACCTTATGGTTTCATTTAAAAACTCACTAAAAAGACAATTTTGCTTTCTTGGGTATTTTAAAATAAATATCAGTGCCCATTTTAACTCAGCTTCTTAATAGGGAAAAAAATTCTTTAAGGGATAGTGCTACCCATAAAATCTGTAAAATAATGTACTCAAGTCAGCACAGCCTAATTATGACGTTGTACCACAGCCAAAAACAATAGTTAAAGTATATAATAAATTTAACAATACCACATGTTTTACAGATTAAACTCAAGTTCCAAAGTAAACATTGTATTTAAATTTTGATTTTGTGCATGAGGAACTAAAAAATATATTATTACAATATATTAAAATTTATTTTTCTTTAATAAAAGATTATTTGCTACTAAGTTGTAAGTCTAATCATTTTTAACCTGTCAACAAAAGTGTTATTATATAAGATTTGCATACTTACCTACCACTTGTGCAAAATTGTTTCTTAACATTTGTTTACATTAAATATTTAAATTATATATTATAGACCACAGAAATTAGTAAAAGATTAAAATCACAATATCATAATATCTTTTAGCAATTGCATATGGAAATTCAAAACTTTGCTTCATAATTGTTGACAATAACCTCTTTTGATATACTTTTGTTCAGATGAAAATGTATGAAGAATTTATTTATGTGTTGTTTTCAAGTTAAGACTACATTTCAACTGGTGGCTGAAAACACTATAAAAATCAAAACTGATAATTTTGCATTAATAATAAAAGTTTTTCAGACCAGTAATCCTGTTGTGGTGTTAAATTATAAAGCTTAGAGACCCATCGTACGGGTAAATCAACATTCATATGTCAGTCAACAGTGTCTGAAAGGCAACTGTGTACATTTTATTATTTGTTAAATTGACCTTAAATAATATGTTAGCTGCACTATTTCCAAAGAAAATGAATTCCATTTTCCTCAGTCATTGAATTTGAGCAGGCAGTTCGTGAACTCACTTTCAATAGCAATCAAAACATTTTCCCTTCCTAGTGCCACTTAACAACAGCTAAGAGGAGCCGTCACAATTGGAGGACACCATCTTCTCAACCAGCTTCCCTCATTACCTATTATTAATTTTCAAGTATTTTCCCCTCTGGCCCATATGGTCAACTCACATGGACATTTCTAACCTGTTAGAATTAACCCCAACAATTTCCATTCCATTCAAGAAATGACATAAAGCAAGGGGAAGTGACATTTTATGATGGTTATCTTGCATCTACAGATTATGTAAGAAATAAAACACTTTACCTCTTTTTCCACAATATGAGGCATCAAATATGAAAAAGCCTCATGGTAGAAAATGTTTTAAAAGCTGAATGGGACGGGGTGGAATGGGTCATTAGGGAGAAAAAGGGACATCTGGAATATTTTAAACAATAGATGATAGATGATAGATAGATAGATGATAGATAGATAGATAGATAGATAGATAGATAGATAGATGATAGATAGATAGATAGATAGATAGATAGATAGATAGATAGATAGATAGATAGATAGATAGATAGATGATAGATAGATGATAGATAGATGATAGATAGATAGATAGATAGATAGATAGATAGATAGATAGATAGATAGATAGATAGATAGATAGATAGATAGATGATAGATAGGTGATAGATAGATAAAAGCTGGATTTAGTAGGGGAATAAAAAGTAGGAGAGAAGAAAAGAAACCTCTGTAACTGCATAGAAGAACTGACAAGAAATTGAGAGCAATCCTCAGGCCAAAAATGGCAACAACCAGAATCCAGAGAGGGAACAAAATGCCGGTGGTGTTGCCCTGTCATGGGAACATCTGCCGATCCTCGGAGGCCTGCAACTTCACGCTTGCCTGGCTACGTGACTAAAGAACAGGGCTAAACCCAGGGATTACACGAGTGGGAAATTGGATCAGAGACTCTCACATAAAAAATCCCTGAGAGCTGATTCCTCACCCAAAAATGAACTGAAATATTTTAAAGACTCTTTGCTGCACAGGAGAAAATAAATATTTGCTTATTTCATTTCCATTAGCTCTGGGATAAGAAGGAATGATCATTTCTTCTGACAATTCATACCCTGAAGCATAATCTCAATTGGATTAGAGCTGAAATCATATTACTTGCTTCTGCGGCTCCCCACGAGCCTTGGCCAATTATTTAAAGTGCTTGTGAGTTAGGAGTATGCCTTGGCACCCAGCAGAGGCCGGCTCAAGTGCTCTGGAAGAAAACACCTTAAAACCAAAACGAGAATTATCACAGATAAACTCCCCAAAGAACATGAGCCCACAATTTAAAAAATCAAAAACACATGAGGAATCAATCTACTGGAAGCAAACTTCAGTGGAAACCACAAAAAAGATCAGATCCACTTAGATGGCTCATGTTAAAATAATCAAGTAAAATATTTAAATAAATAAATAAATGTTTACTTTACTTAAAGATTTAAAAGAACAAACATAGAGCATATATCTAGAAGGGATTTTAAAGTTCTCTTAATTTTTTTAAACTGCTAGAAATCAATTAAAAAGATAACCTGCTTTTTAAAAAAAATAGACAAGACTCTAACAGGCACTTCAAAAAGAAAGCAGAGAAAAGAAACACGAATACCACACAAAACATCAAAAATGTTGTATATCACTAGTACTCAGTGAAGTAAAAAGTAAAATCCGGGTAAGACACACCAAAACACAGCGGCAGTTTTCAGAGGTCCGACGATGTCAAGTTGACAGCATGTACAGCAGGGGGGTCCGCGTAGCCTCAGCAGCAGCCCGAAGAACGGACACAGACACTTCAGAAGAGTTGGGAGTTATCTGTTAGAATGGAAAATACCCCGACGCTCGGATCCAGCAACGCCACCAACGTATGAATACACAAGACGAACCCCTCCTCTTATACTTGTACACCACACAACAATGGTTACAGCAGCCTTGATCATAATATTTTAAAAAATGGAAACTATCTAAATATCCATCTGTAGCTGACAAACTACAACTGTGTACAAGGACAGAGATGAATTACAAATATAAGCAAAAATAGGAAAAATATATCCAGTATATATACAGTCTAAAACGGACAAAACTAAACTATATTATTTAGGGATGCATTTATAAGTGGAAAACTACAAAGAATAGTAAGGAAATGGTTCATCATAAAATCAGGATGGTGGTTCCCTTTGGGGCGGGAGAATTATGAGGAGGAGAGGCAAATGGTATGCTACGGAGTACTAATAATGTTCTTAACCAGGAAGGTGGTTATATGGAAGAATTCTTGTAATTATTTATTAAGCTCATATATAATTTTATATTGCTAATGTGTTTATATGGCAATATAAATTTATAAGTTAATATAGAAATAGAAACTAAAAACGTAGAGGCTTTGCAGAGTCATTATTATTCAATGATTATTTCATGTGTGCCTCCACATTTTACCATCTCCTTCGAAATTATTAGTTTGTGGTCAATGTGATTATTTCTGGCTAATGAGCTATTAGCAGAAGTCATATGTGTCCCTTCTGGTCTGAAGCACTTAAACTCAGGCATAAGTCCCCCACACTCTCTCTCCCCTCTGTGGCAAGCCTTGAATCCCCCCACAGTGAGATATAACCTCACCCCTGTTACGATGGCCATCATCAAAAAGATAAAAGAGTAAGAGTGATTACAATCTTAGCAATATTCATCATCTTCATACAAAAACCCCAGAACCAGAAGGCTTTACAGGCAAGTTTCTACCAAATGTTCAAAGGACAAACTATTCCAATTTTGTGCAAACTTTTCCAAAGACTACAAAATGAAGGAATTGTTTAAAGAGGTTACTCAGTTAGCTATTGCTGCAATGATGGTTAGTACTTTACAACCACAAGTGATTGTGTAGAACTGGCACAGGAAAAGAAAAAATAGATCAATAGAACTGAGCAAAAACTCCAAGAACAGATCTATGCTTATATACAAACCTTATATTTGGTAGAGGTAGACAGAGGAACACAGGACTTACCGCACAGTAAATTGTGCTGGAGCAAATGGTTTTTCATACAGAAAAGAATTAAACTGAATTGAAGAATATAAATAAAAAGAGCAAAACTTGAAAAGTGTTAGGGAAAAATGTAGGTGAATTTCTTTATGAACGTCAAGTAAGGAAGAATTTTTTTAACAGGGCAAAGAAGCCCAGACCTTAAAGGAAAGGACTGATAAGTTCAGCTACTTTAAAATTAAGAACTGGCAGAAATCATTTGCAACACATATAATCCACAAAGGAGTTTTTAAAAAACCTGCAAATAATAAGAAAAAGGGAAGCCTACTAGAAAAATGGGCAAAAAAGCAGACACTTCACAGAAGCAGAAAGACAAACGCAAAATTTGAAAAGGCACTCTACTCTCATTAGAAAACAAAATGTACATCAAACCATGAGGTTTTATTTTGAATGTATCAAGCTGACAAAATTAAATAAACAGTAGAAAGTGCTGATGCAAAGGGAATTTTTATACACTATCGGTAAGAGTATAAATTAATATGACTACTTTAGAAAACAATCTGTCTAGCAAAATTGATCTAGCAAAAACAAGTTGTCTAGCAAAAAAATAATAATTATCTAGCAAAATGGAAATCCACATATCCATCACTCATCAATGTCCATTCCAAAGATCATAATCTAGAGAAAGTTTTGCATGTATTTATCAGGAGATATGTATAAATGTATTAGAACATTATTGTTTTTAATGGCAAAGAAAAGAAAAACTAGAAAAAACTCAAACTCTTATCAAGAGGAGAAATGAATGAACTGGCAAAGGTTCGAAGAATGCATGAATGACTGACAGTAGCTACATGCGCCGACACATGAAAGACTATAGCTACATGCACCAACACATGAAAGACTATAGCTACATGCACCAACACATGAATGATTATACGTACATGCACCAACACATGAAAGATTATAGCTACATGCACCAACACATGAAAGACTATACCTACACGCACCAACACATAAATGACTATACCTACATGCACCAACACATGAAAGACTATAGCTACATGCGCCAACACATGAATGACTATAGCTACATGCGCCAACATGAATATAAAAAGTGAACAAAGCAAGTCTCAGAATATGTACAATATATCTCCTTTCATAAAATGTCAAAAACATGCAAATGTTAGCAATACATTTGAGGACATACAAAGTAAGGCTATAAATAAATAAGGGAATGCAAACCACAAAATTCAAGATTGTAGTTACCTCTGGGGGCGGAGGGGGAAGAGGGATTCAACTGGAAAGAGGGGCACTGGGTACCTCCTAGGACTGGAACTTCTGTATTCACTTTACTACCTTAACTATTGTTCATTTTTAGAAGTTCTCCCCCCACAAGTAATTTTAACGTACCAACCCACAAAACTGCAGTCATCGTCTTAGCACTTGTCTAAAATCACAGGCAGTTGCCTAATGGCAACAAAGAAGAGAAGAGGGCAGGGGAGTGAGGGCCCTGCCCACCCCCAGCCCCCATTACCGAGCGGGGCTCAGCCTTCCCGGCTCACCGTGAGCGCTCCTCCCTACAGCTCTGGGTGCTACTACACCCAGAAAACTCCACTGGCCGGCCCCTGCCGCGCGACGATGACCATCAAGAGAAAGGGACCGGAGCCGCAGACCACAGAATTACGTCCTTGCCAGACATGTGCTCTGCAGGGATGCAGCGTATTACACAGGCACCCCCAAAATCTATGTGACCTTGTAATTGAATTAAAATTTAAGTCTATTATGTTATAGTATATCAATTAGATTAAATCTATTTTCAGAAACTCAGTTACTAAACTAGGGAAAATTAAAAGGCATTATGTCTGTCCGTTTCCTTGAAAGTGAAGCTTAGCAGTTACTCACGTAGAGCTAAGTGTTCACCTACCCTGCGGCACAGCAGTTCCAAAGCACATCTGTACCGGAGAGAAGTGAAAACACGTCTGCAAAAAAGTGCCGCTATGTCCAAAAAAGACCTCCTCAACCAGCTCTTTACATGTAACCAAGAGCTGCAAACAATCCAAACGTCCATCAGCAGGAGACCAGATAAACAAAACGGTGCATATTTATACAATAAAACACTGTCCAAAAAATTTTAACTACTGAGATTCATAACAACGTGAATGAACCTTAAATCTTTGTATTTAGCAAAAGAAGCTACATACAGAATATACATTATATAATTTTATTTACATGAAATTCAAAAGTATCAAATTCAACCTATAGTGGCTGAAGGCAGAGCAGAGGGTGCCTGTGAGCTTGAGAATTAATTGGAAGTGAGCACAAGGGAAGCTTCTAGAGTGACAGAAATGCTCGGCACCTTGGTTGTCATTGTGGTCACATGGGACCATTTATCAAAAACGGCCTCGTACACTGAAGGTCTGTTCATTTCTTCATTCATAAATTTTACCTTAAAACAATATTAAACTTTGAATGTTACATATCAGGTAAAATATTTTATTTTGGTAAATGAACATTATTCAGTCTCTAATCTCTGGAACAAACAAAAATGTTTTCTGCTGTATTTGCCTCATTACAAAGGTATTTTTCAATCAGCCTTTTAAGAGAAAAAGCCCCTGGGGAAATCGTGCATTGATGTTCTAAGGCTTCTTTGAAAAGGCAGGTGGCAGTTTTGTGCATACATTAAACTTACAGTAAAAAATGGAGTCTAGAGTGTTTTCTTGTTGGCACAAATTATTGGAAATGATCTGCTGTCATCAAGGTTCTCAACTCGTCATGAAACTGAAATGCACAGTGTTTACTTAACAGTGAAAACTAGAAGGAATCTAGAATGGGAGGGGGAACCGAGAAGGCCAAAAACCTATAGGTTCATAGTGTAGCTGAAAAAAAAGTGTTTCCCAAGGTGAAAATAATTAACAAAACATAAGAAAGGCAATAATAGTAGAGTGAATTCATTGTAAGCATTGTCTGCAAGACTTAACTCCAAGCTGCAAAGTTAAGATAAAAATTAAATCTAAAGGCAAAACACAAGATATTGGGTAGCTGAACGTGTGGCCCTTTGTTGTGTGAAATAAGGCTCTAAAACTGGGATCCAGCCTGTCCACACCCTCCCCACCTCCCACGACACACACTCACTCACTCACACACACACACACGCAGAGTTTACTACGCCTGTCCAGATCCAGACAAGAAATTTAGGGATTGCCTGTGGAGAAATGAAAATAGGTATAAAAAGCCGCAGCTTTCTTAGCAAAAGAGATAAAATTAAGGCCCACAGTGTACTTTGAAGCTGACATTTTGCTTCAATCAAAAAAGCACTTTGGAGATTATTTCTTAGTGATGACTTGTGTCGGTTGCTAAGCACTGGGTTGATGTTATTTTTCAAGATCCATCATCCTGTGCCACTCTGGACATTAACAATGGATATGCAAAAGGGACTAGGCCCCACGGGAGACAAGGTTAGGGCCCAGGGGTGGAAGCTAAGGGCCACCAATATCAGTGCGCAGTGAAGAAGACAGTTCTCATACTCAAAGAAAGAATGGAGGCCTCAGTTCACTATGATTCATGAGTCATACCTAACCCAGATGACAAATTGCAGGATTGCTGCAGAGGCAAGAAATAAAGTGGCTAAGAGAATGTTCTTTGGAATGAACACGGATCTTCTGTCTAAAGACTAAATCCATCATCTACTAGCTGTTCCAATTTGGCCCAAAAACGGAATTAGCAACTCCAAGTCTTGTTGTTCTAAGCCTTGCAGATCCCGGGGCAGAGCAAATGAGATCTTGTGTGTGAAGGGCAGATGGAATGCATATTTTGAAGTGTGGTGGGAAAGCAGGGTTACTTATTTTGTGGTTTAATAACATTTTATACATTCAAAATAAGAGATGCGGTTCTTTTGTTTAGGAAGAGAATATGTGATCACTGTCATTTTATTTGAAGCACTAATCACTCTTCTTTTCAATTTACTGAAAACAGACATTTGCCCAAGGTCGTGCTGGACAGAGGGGAAAATAACTGACGGGCAGCAAATGCACAATTTTCGTACAAGCAAACACGCATCCGGGGATACATCGGGACGCTGGGCGGGCAAATGGGCAGAGGGCTGAGCGTTTTAAGCAAAGGACTACAGGCACCAGTGCCCCACCTCTTCTAGGCTTTGCTTCTCTGAGAAAAGCGCCGAGACCACTTCAGTTGCTTAAGGATCTATGTCTTATAACACAGACTAATGTTGTTCATCTCCACAATAAGATACTGGAGCGGGGGAGAGAACCAAACATGTTATTCTGTCTTATAGCGAAACTAGCATCGTCTCTTTTGCAAAATGGTGGCCTGTGGTTCTGCCGGGGAGAGAGGATTGGCAAGATCAGATTGCTTGCATGTTCTTGATTGTAATTTTCCTACAGGGCAAAAAATGTTGATGGGGATCCTTTGCAGATAAACGTGCAGACCCCAGGCAAACCTTCAAGCTCATGTCTGCACAACACTTTCTACTTTTCCCTTGAAAGAGGCTACGCCTGTTTTTGTTTTGAATCAAGATCCCTCACTCTCATGTGTCAACTCACCCAGACCTATTGTCATTTTGAATATTTCACTCTTTTATTATGGAGGAAAGGGCTTTATTTTTAGTAAGGGAAATGCTGATCTGTGTGTTGGGGTGGTTGTGTCATAGGTAGAAAACAGGAGGATTTCTACCCCTTAGCTTTCCTTTAAAAAAAAAAAAAAAATCATACTATCCCTACACTGACCCCGACAGTTGTTGCCTAGGTCATTTTCAAAAAGCTATAAAGCCCAAATTAAAAGGGGAGGGGGGAGCTCAGCTCTTCATGCCCCTCCCCTTCCCCCATGGGATCACACTCCTTTTCATATGAAGAATTATAAGCCCCTCTTGGCTTTTTGTTCCAAGTCTTTCTCAAATGTTTTAGAAGCAAGATATTTTTGCAAAAATACTTTCTATGGTCCCCATTTCTCCCCTACTAAATTGATTCCATTGTTTATCTCCCCTGAGATTCCCGGATGCTGGGAATATGTTGTTAATGATCTGTCTCCTGCGCCAGTCATCTCAGCCTGAGTCTCTCCCTGAACTCCCCATTCCTGCTGTTACGTGATAACCAAGTGTCCGCCCCCAAGCAAAGGGCCCAAAGCTTCACTGGCCAAATTTCTTCCGACGCAATTCTCTCAAGGCACCAACAAGCCCAGAACAATAGGGGAGCTGCTAAGAAAAAAGGAAAAGGTCCAGAGCTTACTTCATCCTGAAACAAAAATAAGTCCAGCCTTTCCACAGTGACTCGGGTCGCCCAGGAGCTCCTCATGATTTTTAGAAGAGAGCCTTCATTCTAATCATCTCTTTTTCTTTTGTCAATCTTAGGAGCTTTTGTTCTGTGCCACGGACCAGCAAAGTTAATAGTATCTCCTTTCCTAATGACTAGATTAATTTCTGAATCATCTGTACCAACCAAGCCTGTGAGAGTTTTGCTTAACCTTATTAATAAAGCTTTTTATTTAAAATAATAATAAATAATTAACAGAAGGACAACTCACAGATGGGTATTAGCTGGTCAGCCCTGTTACATAACAGGCTTCTGTTTACTGCACTGAAAATCACTACGTAAAATCGTAAGCATTTATAACTGCTTGCTTTCCTAAAAAAATTAAAATAGTCGCTTCAGAAGACTTAAACTGGAAATAGAAGCAAAACTGAATTCTCCTCAGGCCAAGTGGATACAGACTCGGCTCCAGTTACTGCGGTATTTGTGCAGCAAGAGGGCAGAGCCTGGACGGTCCCTCGGCATCTCCCATGAAGATGAAACTCACTAGTGATGTTTGAGAAGGAGATTACCATTTAAAACACTCTGAAATATTTAATTTGAAGAAATTTAAAGAAAAAAAATGCAGCCATCTTATCAGTGGGCTGCTGTCATTTAAACAGTACAGTATAGTAGGGAATTCAACCCAGTCTAATTTTTAAATTCTCTTTTCAACATTCAGGCCCACAAAGGACAGGCGTGTCCTGTATTGAAAGATATGCTCATTGCAAAGGGATTTAAATGGTCCGGGTTATAAAGTGTCTTACACAGAGACCCGCCACATCAGGAGGGAGTATGCTTTAGGGCTTCTTACAGAAAGGAAAGGTCTGTATTTGTTGATGACACAAAATGCATTGGACAATCATACTCTCCCTTCAGACTGTGTGTAGAATCCATATGAAGGTACACAGAAAGTCCTATGCTCTCAAAATTTAACACTTGTAATTATTGAGACAGAGAGAGAGAGATACAGAATAATTTAAAGAATTAAGCATATGGGATCAATTCATTCATTTACTCAGTAAAGATCTGTGGACTGCCTAAGCCCTGTGAAGCCAAGTACTGCTCCAGGCACTTAGGACATTAATGAACCAAACAAGGACCCCTGCCCTTGGGAGGCTTACGTTCTAGCTCCTGGGAACAGAGGGTAAATAATAAACATTGCAACTAAACCACGTAGACTGTAATGTAATAAGTGCTCTGTGCCTGCCAGGGGACAAACTAGAAGAGGGTCGGGGAGACTGGACCTGTCACAACTGGGTGGTAAGAATGGAGGTCAGTCCAGCCGGGTGTGGCTCAGCGGTTGAGCATCGACCTAGGATCCAGGCAATCGGGGTTCGATTCCCGGTCAGGGCACATGCCTGGGTTGTGGGCGCGATCCCCAGTCAGGTTGTGGGCTTGATCAATGACTCTCTCATCATTGATGTTTCTGTCTCTCTCTCTCCCTCTCCTTTCCTCTCTCTGAAATCAATAAAGATGTATTTAAAAAAAAGAAAGAATGGAGGTGAGGGTAAAGCCCGTGGAGAGGGCATGCTAAACAGGCACTCGATCAGAGTTTCAGTCCTTGGTAGTAGATCATTCATTGAAAAGCCAAAAAGAAATGAAAATTTTAAGATAGGTGTTTTGTCACAAAAATTGTGTCTATAAATAAATCTATGTTTATTTCACTTTAGTTTCTCTCGATAGGAATAAAGCTTTTAGGCCCTGGCTGAGTAGCTCAGTTGGTGAGAGCTTCATCCAAATACACCAAAGTCGCAGCTCCATCCCCAGTCACGGCACATACGAGGATCGACCAGTGATGCATAAATAAGAGGAACAATGAATCGGTGCTTCTCCTTCTCTCCAAAAATCAATAAAATGTTTAAAGAAATAAAGCTTTTGCTGTAAGCATTTGATCTAACACCCTTTTAGAGGTTGTATTTTTAATCTGATGTTTTCAACCTGACCTTTTATTAACAGTTACTGGTTACATTATGTATTGACTGAAAAAACATGAAATTTTAGTATCAGTTATTAACATTTGATCCTCAGAAAATATGTTAGGCAGAATTAGGGGACAGATATATTCAACCTACACGCTGAACCTACACTGTGTGTTGTGCTAGATATTGTGAAGGTAGCAATTTTAAGTATACAATCAATGGCCTCAAAGGGTTTGCAGTCCAGCACTATTAACTGCTGATACTTTTATTGCTATACCAGGCAGTGATCCAAGTGCTTTACACTTATTAACTCCCATGGCCTTCATGACAAGATTACGGGACACAACCTTTCTTTTTATTTGAGCGAGGAAACTGAGGCCAAGGGTAGTTCAGCGACTTGCTCAAGGCAACAACGCTAGTTAGCTAAAAAGCCAAGATCTGAACCCAGGCAGTGTGGCACTGGCGCTGGCTCTCTACCTCTAAGAGGATATAGATCAGTGAACAGATATGTTCAATACGATAACAGAGAAACGTGCAGATGACATTTAGATCTGCCTGAAATGCGGCAAGGGTCTCTGTTGCATCCCTGTGCCCGTTTTCAGTGGAAGCCTGCATCTCGGCATCTTATTTAGCACTGGTGCTGCAGCAGAGGTGGTAAAAGGGGGAAGGACTTCAAGCAACCTCAAACAGAAGGAGGGAGTGTGGCCCAGATGGCGCCAAGGGCTGAAGGCCCTCCCACCAGGCACGGTCCATGCAGGCTGAACCAAGTCAATTTTCTGTTCTCCATCCCTCCATAGGCAAATTCCTCCAGAAATAGTTCTCTGCCATAGACTGTATTTGTCACAAAATCATGTTTAGCAAAGTAATACAGTTTTTGCTTTCTTTGCACATTTACATGATTTTTATTTGCCCTTTTACAAGTGTTTGCAATTAAAATTCTCCTGGACAAGAGTATTTTATGTATCCTGTGAACTATCTCATATAAAGTTAAGAGATTTCCCCCAGTAATATTGTTTCAATGTTTTTTAATGAGAACTAGTAAAGTGACTATAAAGTTTAAACAGCTTTAGAGAAAATTAAAAGCATTAGAATTTGAGTTCTAAGATTAACATATAAACATTATTTATCACCAAATAACAAATTAGTACTGTTTTATAATGGCAGAGCAGAACATGATTAAAGATTATCAAGCCTTAGATAAAGAATTTATAGAAATAATAAATTTTTAAAAATCTATTAAGTTGACATTATCCTGCCCTTTTTTTGGTAATCTGCTATTTAAACTGTGATACTCAGTCACTGCTTGATAGAGGAAAATCTCACATGAGGACAGATTCCAAGGTGCCACACTTGTCATATATAATAGTGTGTTATTCAAAGATTGATATGAGATAAAACTGTAAGTAGTATCTTTAAAATAAGCTCCTTACACTCCTTTTTTTTAAATCCTCACCAAAGAATATTTTTTCCATTGCTTTTCAGAGAGAGTGGAAGGGGGGGGGAAACATCAATGTGAGGGAGACACACTGATTGGTCGCCTCCCGCATTGCCCTGACCAGGGCCGGGAATCGAGCCTGCAACCAATGTACGTGCCCCCGACTGGAATCGAACCCAGGACCCTTCAGTCCGAGGGCCGATCCTCTAACCACTGAGCAAAACCAGCTAGGGCTCTATAAGACCCTTCTTTTTAAGTGCATTACTTATATTTTCATAGTCATATCCAGTGTTAATATCCGGGAGTCAGATTTCTGACAGCCTAAACCATCCAAGATATATCAGGTTCAATAAGGAAGCTGTCACAAGGTCTGTGCACTCTGCTCCACAGGAAACATCACAAGAAACACCAGCTACTCACTGGGGACAGAGGTATATATACATGACATAGAGCTTAGTTTAATTTATCTACATATGTAATATGGAAATCTATATATAAAAGAATATACATATGTATGATATCATATTATATAAATATATCATATTTATATGATATAAAGAAAAGAGGCCATCTGTGAGGTGGAATTATTTTTTTTCTTCTTTTTTGCTTATGTGTGCTTCCTATTTTTTCTAAAATGAACACATAGGAATATGAATAACTTTAATTATTATAAAAATAAAACACTTGGTATAAGTGGGATCACTGTGCAGAAGTGACACCAGAACATAAGTCTGTCACCACGACCCACCGGCCTGCACAGAACTGTTGGCACAGGTGGTCTTGGGTGGCAGCACTGTGGGTTATCTTGCTTAGCAAAATTTTCAAAGCAGTGGATGTCCATATAAAAGTTGATATTATGCTCAATGAAACAAGTCATTCAGAGAAAGACAAATACCATCTGATCTCACTTCTGTGTGGAATCTAAAGAACACAATAAACTAACAAACAAAATTGAAACAGACTCATAGACACAGAGATGCAACTGGTGGCTGCCAGAGGGGAGGGTGTCGGGGGCCAGGTGGAAAGGTGAAGGGATTAAGAAGCACAAATTGGTTGTTACAAAATAGTCGCCGGGATGTCAAGGACAGCATAGGGAATGTCGTCATTAATAATGTGATAACTACGTATGGGGCCAGGTGGGTTCTGGGAATATTGAGGGGAACACTATGTAAAGCATACAGTTGTCTAACCACTAAGCTGTACACCTGAAACCAGTACAAAATAACACTGATAGAAAAAAAAAAGGTTCACCCATTAGATTGAATTCAAGGTCGTTTATTCCTGTGCAACGGAAACAACAATGCAAATAAAATATACAGCCTGCACTGCTCTCAGCATTCCTAGCTGTCGGAGCTAATTGTTTTTTTAAATTTCCCATTGGTTTGTACTCAGAAAAATTAAGGCTCTTGTTTGTCTCTCTATGCTACCAAGCAGTAGCATGCATTCGAAAGTCGCCAACCTTAAATTATGGTGCATTTAAATCTTACAAATGGAAATTACATTTAGTTTCTCATTTTTCCGTCTTTATTATCATTGTTCAGTGCCAAGATGTTCTTCAGAGTACACAGGAGAGACCACATCCATTTCTGGCGACTTACAGGAAAGTGTGAATCTCGGCGAGCGTTTTGCAAAGGGCACAGAGCGAGAGAAGTACTTCTGAGTGACTTAGTAGGTAAAAATTGCAGTCTGTGAGAACTTCTGTTTGACAGTTTTTGACTGGAAAATTATAAGGTATCCATGTTATTTCTCAAGGTATTCATTTTCTTCAAATTAGACATTGGTTCTAATACTCCTTTTAAACACCGTTGCTTGGAGGTGTGCTTTTTGGGGGGGGGGAGACACTGAAGTGCAGTCTGGCATTATCACTGGCCTAATGGTACCCATTAGCTGCAGAATCCAATGAAAAGGATTTTAGAAAACTTTCAGATCAACATGGTGAGTGAGGAGGTGGGAGGGTGGGTGAAAGCTGGAGAGGATAAGTGATGCATGCTGATTCTGGGTATTATTTTAGCATATTTCCCAAGAGAAATTATTTTAGCTCATTCCCAGCTCTCAAGTCATCATTTGGAAAATATATGTCACCTTTGAATGGAACACAGAATTTCAGACTAATATATAACTCCTTCAATCAGAGCAAAATAAAAAATCTTGGTTTCTGTAAATATCACATACAGGCCACTAAATCCAAGAGATCCTGCCCAAGGTCACTGCTGTAGGCAAAATGTCAGCACCATGACCTTTCTCCCCATTGTCACTCCTGTGACTATGTCACCGTCATTGTTACATAATTACAAGGCAGATGCATTTAAGGTTACTGACCAGTTGGCCTTAAACTGGGGAGATTATTCTGGATTATCCCTTGAAACTAATCTAATTACTGAGCCCTTAAAAGCAGAAATCTTCCTCTGGCTGGTAAGAGAAGTCAACAATTCAAAAAATGGGAAAAACTTGATGTGCCATTTTTATTTGAAGATGAAGGGGGCCACGTGTTAATTAAATAACAACTTCGGTCCTACAAAGGCAAGGAACTGAATTCAGCCAAGAACCAGAATGAGTGTGGATGTGGCATCTTCCCCAGGACTTCCAGAGAAGAGCCCAGCCAACTTCTTGATCTCAGTCTGAGAGCTCCCGAGTGGAGGATGCTTCCGGGCCACGCTGTACCTAAACGCTGGCCCACAGCACGTCGTGGGGTTCAGTGACACCCAAGCTTACTTGATTTTAAGAAACACCTGAGGTACTTGCTAAAAGTACAAATTCACAGGCCCTGCCCTTAGAGCTTCTATTTCAGGAAGTCTGGAGTAGAAGTCAGGGAGGCTCCAGAAATTTGCGTTTTTATCAAGGGCCTCAGAGGATTCTTAGGAGCCATCTTAGTTGGGATCTGTCTAATCCTGGGTGTTTGTAGCCACTGATGCTACCTGTGTGGGAAGACTCAGGTGCTAGGATGTCCAAGAAAGCTGGGAACTTTCTGGTGCCACCATGGGCACTGGCCCAGGATGCCAAGACCTCATAAGGAAAAGACACAAGCATCCCGCAGCTCGCGGCAAAGTTTGCAACAGCAAATTTGTAGGCCCTTCTTAGTGTTCCCTCCACCCCACTCTGTCACTCAAAGGGACTGCCTGGGGTTAACATTATGCTGGGAAGGACAAAGTGAGAGGTTATGACCCACTGTGCTAGAGCAGAAAGCAACAAAGCACTAACAGTGCTAACAGTGCCTGGCATGAGGGAGACACTCAGTAAATGGCTGTGGTTTATGTAAATCCTGACCGAATGTGCACAACCTAGTGAGTGACAGGCCGGGTGCTGCTTTACCTGTCTGCCATTAGTTTCACTGGTTGCATGAGTTTTATAAAAACTGTCAAGTCCCTGCACATCTTGCAAATGTGTGGACCCCAAGAGACATAGATAAAGGTGGATTTATGTGAGGCTAATTAAGCTTAAGCAAAAGTGACAACCAAGCAAGGTGTTCTCATGGCCATATAGTTTTGTAAAATTTTCAAAAAGAAGATATCTTTATACCTCTTTCTTTAAGAGAGCTCCCAAAATTTTATAAGCTTCAGGCTCCTGAAGCCCTGGATTGACCACCACAGCTCCTCAAAGGAGGGCTCAGAACTGCTAATGGCTCAGGGAGGTAGGATGCTTCAGACGGACTGGCCCCCTTCTCAGCCTGGAGCCCTCGACACCAACAGGTGCTCCGAGAAGGTCAACACACCGTTGTCCCCTGCCTCAGGCATGGCTAATGCCCTCTCCTCTCCACGCCCGGCTAGGTGTGCAGAGCCTCCCTTGCTTGATCCCAGAAGCTGCAAGGAGGCAAGGAAGACTTTCCGCCAGCCCTGCAAACGGCTCAGACCCTTTTCATTGTCCCAGGGCTTGCGGTTTCCCACTGCAGCCCCTCCCACATGTGCCAATTCCACCCTGGCCCTGGCTTGGGGTCCCCACTCCATCCCCAAGTCAGTGGCCATGCTACCTGACCGTAAACAGCAAGGTGGCCATAAAAAGTGCTGACGTCTTACATACAACCAGTGCTGTTCAAACACTCTGTGATTTAATTTGAAATATTTGCTTTATGTAATTTGTAGATTTTAGCTATTGGACTAAGACCATTCACAGAAATAGATTATCATTTACTGCTGTTTCTCCATTTTTTTTATTACTGCATAATTAAAACCTACAGTTAGCTAGCACTGCAGGGAATGTTGGTGCTATGCAGTATGCATTTTAATTGAGTGCACCACCGCCATCTCCGCTTTCCCCGACGCAGCTCCTCTGCAGTTATGTGTGTGCATAAGTCTCAGATCCCACCAGGTGCTCGTAATCCACAGCCTTTCAATAAACCAGCGCTCTGACTCTTCAGTTGTCAGCCCTGCAGAGGCTTTAGGGTAAAGGCCTCGAACCACAGACATGTGGGCTCAGGGAAGTTGGGGCATGATTGTGAACAGGACGTTTGCTCAGCAGGACCATGGAAAACCATAATACGGGTCTTTATAGGGGCAGGTGGAATGAAACAGAAGGTAGGGGTGCCCTCTAAACAAACGCATGTGAGTGTCAGAGGGCAGGGAATCACGGTGCTCTTCCTTGGAGAAGTCACTTGACCTGTAGATCTCATATTCTGTTAATAGTTCTGCAGATAGAACAACTGATCATCCAAAGGCCATTTATACTTGGCTACAAAAAGCAGTGATGTGAGACCAGTGTACACTGAACTGCACTTTCTCTCCCAGACCCCCTCCACCTCATGCCCGTCTCTGCAGCCTGAGATCAGTAAAGGGAGAAAAGATAAGGTTCTCACTAGATGGCCCACAGAAGCAAAGAACTGACTGTATCTTCCAAGGACATAAGAGCAAACCCATGTTCTCCTTGGTGTACAAAGAATCCAGGCAAATTGTCATAGAAGCAGCAAGTGGATTCTAACGTCATTGTTACTGCTAGCGACCCTTGCCTGAGCACTTAGAGCGTGCCCGGCACTTTCCCTACATTGTCTCTCACCCTCACACAGGCCCTACAGGGGCAGGGAGAGTCAGAGACGAACACATGTCTGGTGACACAGCCTCTGAGTGGCCGAGCGAGGATTTAGACCTACATCTGCATGACAGTAAGGGCAATCTTCTTGTTTTAACCCTGGTGAATTTCTTTGGCTCAGCAACACCTCAGCATTGACCCCCATATGCAAAACAGGCATTTCCAGGTGTTAAATACATGGAAGGTGAAGCTCTTGGCCACACAATACAACAAAGCTAATTGACCCTGCAGAGATCAAAACCCTGTGCTTATGTGACCATCCTGCCACCGCAGTGCTTACGGCAAACAAGCACTTGCCATCAAGTGGGTATCAAGCATTTGTTTCCCTTCATCCTTTGTATGTTGCTCATTTATTAAGAGAGCTCAGCCTTTCAAAACAAGCCACGGGATTGAAGAGAGACAGGTGATGTGTCTATAAATTATCAAATGGAAAGGCTTTTACAGAATCTGCCAAGAACTTGAAAGGTAGGGTGTAGAGATATGCAGGCCCAGCTCCCAGGTCTGGTCCCCAGGAATGGGTGCCCTCTGGGGGCCTTGCCACGTGCTCACACTGCCACCTGCTGGCACAGCATCATCTCCGCTTCCCCCCGACACCCCGCACTGCCTGTCAGGGCGATTGTTCGCCCTGTCACCGGCTTTTTGCATTTTAAGGTGTCACACACACTCAAGAGCAATTTTGATTCTCTAATGAAAAACCCTTTTCAGCCTGATGGCGAAGAAAGGCTGGAGGAATCCATTGCATGGGCTGTGGTGGCAGAGAGGAGCCAAGAGCCCAGGGGAATGCTGTGTGAGGGACCCGGGCGGGGGGGGGAGGGGGAGGAGGCTGTGTGGGCTTGTGACAGTCACTGTGAGGACCTGCCACGCTGGTGAATCCAGTTGTCTAATTTTCAGGACCCTCAAGGCTTTTCTGGCCAAATTCTGGTAACAAAACCTCCGCAAATCCCTTTAAAATATAGTGAGGTACCTTCCTCCTGCGTGTTTTCTTTTCCTGGAAGCACAGCTATGAATCTAAGGGCAGGGGAGGCTTCCAGCTTGAGAACATTGCCCTATTATTTTACGAGACCACAGGCAGCAATCTTTCTTTTTAAAAGAATTTCCACCTTCCCCTTTCATTCATTCACAGCATGAAAATAAATCACTGTGTTTGAGCATTTTAAAAATTAAAGTCTTAGATGGCACATGCTAATGAAAAGTTGATCTTCAGCCCTGGCCCCTGTGGCTCAGTTGGTTGGGCAACATCCTGTGCACCAAAATGTTGCCCTTTTGATTCCTGGTCAGGGCATATGCCCAGGTTTCGGGCTCCATTCTGCAGTAGGGGGCATGCAGGAGACAGCCAATCTATGTTACACTCTCTCTCTCTCCCTCTCTTTCTAAAAATCAATTTTAAATATTTTTTTAAAAAATATTTAATATTTAATATTTTTTAAAAATATTGTTTTGCCTTATTTATGAGAGCATTAGGGACACTGGAAGCTATAAAGTCCCACCTTCCCCTTTGCTGCATCCCTCCAGCTTCTGGCTGTGCACCTGAAGCCCGGGCGGGGGGGGGGGGGCCTCAACATTCTTGGAGGCTCACAATCCAGTTGAATGACAACTCTTCTTACTTGAAGGTCCTACTGCAAGGTCCAACAAAGTGTCAACTTAGTGATATACAAAGAGAATCATGACTTCCAAATTACCTGATGAAAACAAAAAAGCAGTGACTACTATCTCCCATCATTGGCATGACCTTAGGGTGTGAACTGAAGAGCCAGGAAAAGATGGCGAGACCTGTACAAACTACACAAACACCTGAGTCCTGGCCCTGTCAGTTAAGGAAGATGCAGAAAAGAATTTAGGATCAACTCAAGCTTTAAGCTGGTTAACAGATTCCCACCTAGGGATAAAGTACTCTGGGTAAGAGTGTCAGGATTTCATCTACCCAGAGCAAAGAATAAAGATGAACTATGCCACCTAAGAATTCAGGAGGTCCCAACTTGGACTCTAGGGACTTAGGCTGCAAAACATATGGCATTTATAAATCAGGGTCTTGGGCAAGTGTCCCTGAATGTCCACGGAGAACCTTCCTGAATGTCCGCAGCCCCAGCTCCAGCATCAGCCCCAAATCTCTCGTCATTTAGCCTTCTCAGCCAGGTGAGAAGTAGCCCCATCTGCTCAGGATAGTGACCGTATCCTCGGCGGGTGAGAGTTCTTTAATGTCCAGGAGATTGAGAGAGATGATAAACTAAACAAACCTATGGTATCAATATTTTCAAATTGCTTAGGTAATCTGGTACATTAAAGCATCGAAAGATTAATTGAATAAAATATGTAATTAAATTGATTTTTAGACTTACAGTTAAAGTTGAAAGGTATAAATGGATTTGCCTATGTTCGTATACACTTTTAGAATATATAAAGGAACTTGAGATTTATAATATTCATTAATTAAATTAACTAGAGCATTTTAATTTTAGAAGTAATTTACATGATACAGGAATTTAGTTATTAAGAAAAGCAAAACCATTAAAGTTTAAAATATTTAAGAATATTTCATCAAGTTAATAAACTCTTTTAAAGTGATTGGTAACATTTACTAGATTTATAAACAGAATAACAGTAATTAGGAGTTATATTCACCAGTTCAATTAAAAATATTTTTTAGTTTATAATTTTAATGCATCAAATTCTGATTTTGAAAACAAAAGTAACTTTTCCGTGAATGACATCAGCCCCCAGTCCACTAAAGCACACATGGCATTTCTGATTCTGTTTCCTTTGATTCTGAGCTCCTAGCTTTGGTCTCTTACAGAACGTAGCCCTGATCCACAAAGAGCCAGCGTTTCAGGAGGAAGAATCATTTACATGTCAAGTGTGAATCTATTTCCTTACTATATTTAATCTCCAGGAATGGCCTCATAAAATAATAAAAGTCCCAGTTCAAATTAGTAGCCGACGCTTCATTCCATTTTCAAGGACCATTACTACATAATTTATTGGCCAGCAGAAAGGAAACTCCTTTTCTGTTTGGTCTTCAGCTCCAGGTAGATCAAGTTCTGGCTGTCTATATCTCTATCAATATTAATCAAGATTACACAAAGACTCACTCCCTGTCTATAGAATTGTTTAGGAAGATTAAAATCCATGGTTGCAGCATCAAGTTAAATATTTACATCCTGGGCTCCATATGAGTGTGGCTGACAGAAGGTGGAGCAGAGGGGGAGGAGTGTGCAGAATGGGGTAGAAACGGTTACACCGTAAAGGGAAGGGTCAGGAGAGTGAGAGATTATGGAAGATGAAGAATCAGAAATAGAGCTTTAGGTGTATGATTTAAAGTCATACAAGTAACCAATAAAACAACTGAAATTATACACAGATATGCACATGTAGGTGTGTGTCTAAAAACATTAAGAAGAGAGAGTAGTATAAATATAACCTTCTCTTTCACATCAAAGAGAAATTATATACATAATGTAGAATAAATATATATTGTATCTTATAAATAAAAAATATGATCTGGCACATCATTGTCCAATAGAGTAGCCACCAGCCACATCTGGCTGTTGAGCACTTCAAATGTGTCTAATCCAAACTGAAATGTGCTGCAAGGATAAAATACACAACAGATTTTGAAAATAATATAAAAAATATAAAATAGCTCCTTAATAAGCTCAATTAGATTTCATGTTGAAATAATATTTTGATATGCTGGGTTGAATAAAAAATATTATTAAAATGAGTTTTATGTGTATATTTTTACTTTTTTAATGTGGCTACTAGATAATTTTAAATGATATATGTGGCTCACATTATATTTCTATCACACAGAACTTTTGGCATTAAACATCAGAAGAACTGAAAATACAAATAAAGGATTTGACCTCAGGCAAATAGAACTGAGGCAAAGAGACGTATGGGGAAGGAACCAGTTGCTTTTTATCAGAAACTCTTCTATACTATCTGAATTATCTTAGGCATACATTTACCTTTCAGAGAATTTGAAATGTTTAAACAAATTTAAAATGAAAGAATAACATATCATGAAGGGAGAGGGTAAGTGAGGCCACAAAGGTTCAAAAAAGTGCAAGGACACCAGAGTGGGGGAGAGAACCCCGCTGGGCAGTGTCCGCACGCAGGACAGAATCCCACGGCCAGTCCTGGGTCGGTGTGGCAGCTCTGTGGCAGGTCTCAGTCAGGAGCTTTCACGAACAAAACACATTCACCCCCCAGGATCATTTCAGTTCCTCTTTGTCTCTAGCCATCACTCTGATAAAGACCAGTAGGACGACCTTTCTCTCTGCCCCAGAGCCTGAGAGTCGTGGCATCTCCAGCCCTGTCATAAAAATCATAATGTCTTTTCCAATTTCCAGATGGCCCTTGGTGCCCAAAGTGATCATGAGCTCCCAAGTCAACATGTCCCTGCTGTAGCCTCACTCCCCGGAGCAGCAGGAAATTCAATATTTCTAAATGTATCTTCCTTAAGAAAGATCGCAAGCATACATAGCTAAGCATGTCCATCTGTGAGTCCATTACATTTGGACCTTTTAATGTCTTCTCACACGGTGAACAATACCCCAGTGCCTGAGACGGTAAGAAGAGAAACTCATTCGGGCAAAAAATAAGCGTGTCTGCTTGTGCCGAATCCTGTTCTCAACCCACAGGAACAGCAATGAGCAAACGACCTCTGCTCTCTTGGAACTTGCATTTTAGCGGGCGAGGCAAATAGCAAGCTAGTAAACAAATATATATTCATGATATAATTTTATGTAATTATAAATGCCTTTTTAAATATTTATATAACTGCATGAGAAAAATACGCAGGTTAATGAGATAAGAGGGTGATGGGATGGGGGTTGGGGTGACTATTTTAGAGATTTCTTACTGAGGAAGTAATACTGGAGAGAACATCTAGATGAGGGAAAGGGCCCAACTCTGCAAAAATATGGGAAAAAGGGAAAAAAATGTTCCATGTAAGGAAGGGCATTCAGAATGGTCGAAACCAGCAGCAAGGCTGGAGGGAAGTGAAGGCGGAGGACTGGGGGGATGGGGCAGCCCACCTCCCATCTTGTAGGGCCATGGAGGCCCTGGTATGGACTTTGTTCTTTATTCAAATACAATGGGCTCTATCAGAAGGCTTGGAGCAGAGAATTCATTAACAGGACTTTTGACTTACTTTCTTGTGGATTTAGAAGTAAATAGTCCAAAGATCCTTCCCTCTTTTCTTTCTCAAAGCTTAAATTTAAATAAGAATTCAATCGGAATTCTTTATTTGGCATAAATTTGAAATCACCCTAGATCAACAAACAGATAACTGGCTACTTAGAGGACTGTGTCCCTCTCCTCTGCTGTATGCATTTGCAGGAGAACTTAGGTTTCACATCTAATTTCTTCAGAGCTAACAAGTATTTATTGAGCCCTTTCTGTAGACCAGCAATGTGCTAGGCAGTTGTCTGCGTGATCGTATTTCACCCTCGTAACAACGCGGTGATAGTGGCAAGGCTATCCCGTTCCATATTTGCCAATAAATGACAGAGCCTGGGTTCACACCCAGCTTTCCTGACGCAAAGCTCCACATCCCGTTGTCTTTTTTATAGCCCTCTTATCAGACATAATGGGTTTTTCCAACATTTTAAAAGCAAATATCAAAATGAACAATCTACTTGGAGGTAAATAGTGGTAATTGCTGTCACTAGATTAATTTGCTTGCAATTATGCAACTTGATAGTGGCCAAGCTGGGCTAATTATTAGATTTTTCCCAAATGCTCCCATTGTTTTTCAATCTCACCTTTGAAAATTCAAATGCAGAAAGACATAAATTAAACCTAAGAATGAATATGAGTTTCAAAGTAATAAAGGTTCATTGAGCTCTAGGTATGCACACACACGCACACACACACACACGCACACATACACAAGCTGCATAGCATCTGCAAAAATGAGAATATTCAGAGAATGCTTCCCAAGTGCAGATGTGGGAGAGCACATCACAAAGCGGAGGCAGCACCTGGGTGGGTGGATGGACGGGCGTGATCAGGAAGCCTGGCGCTATCCCAGGCTAGTACATCGATTCTATTGAGTAATTAAGGCTCCTACAGATTAGTCATCACAAACTGTTGACCAAGACAAACTGTGCTTACATTGAAAATATGTTTATCCTGTGATTTCTCAAAAAGATTTGTGTCATATTGACAGGGTTAGATCGATCTTGAAAAAGCCGGTGAAAAGAAAGGTATGATATTTTTATTAAGACTTATAAAAATAATCTATTGTATATGGCTGCTCATACCACTTGGTGAAGCAATGTCACTGAAACAAATGGAAGAGAAAATTCTATTACAGTAGAACACGCTTACCTGCGCTAATGTTTTCCTTTCGATTTTAAGCTGTGTTGGAAAACAAACTGTTGGACCCTTCAGGAATCATTTGTTTTAGCATTTGAAAAAAGCATTGATTTTTAACAGCGGAGCATATAATCAAGTTTTAGAAACATTCACATTGAAATGATCTTTGAAAGGCAATTTGTCAGTGTTTCATTTGTCCAACCTCTGAGTATTACATTTTTAAAGTTTTCTTCCCTACTCTTCTATCTCATGTGTAAAGTAATTTCCTTTAGAATTATGTCATTATTTTAAAATTGCCACCTTACCATGCTTCCTCATTTCTTACTCCATTTACAAAATTAAAATACACTCACACACACACATACATATACATATGCTAAAGAAATAAGGAAGGTTTTTCCTTTAATTGCACAACTAAAATGACAATGGCTTTGATGTTGAAAATAATTATGGGATAATTAAGAAGTTAACTAAATGACTTGGGGGTTAAGTTTCCTTGAATCTTTTGATATTGTCATTCCCAACACTCGGCCTTTTCCTGAAATGGAAGACTGCGCAGTGGATTATATGGCCGGGCCTACAAGTAGTATACATTCCTTGCAACCATATTTCACTGGACAAAACCCAAGCATATGGCCCCAAACCAACTGCAAAGGGTAATGGGAAATACATTCTTCCTCTGTCCCCCGGAAAAGGAATTAAAATTTATTAATATCTAGCAAGTCCGTAACACAAGGCAAAAAATTAAGTTACACAAGGATAAGGCACTGAGATTTCCTTCTATAACGACTAAAAGTAGTTCAGCCCGGCCGGGCGTGGCTCAGTGGTTAAAGCGTTGACCTAGGATCCAGGCGATCAGGGTTCAATTCCCAGTCAGGGCACATGCCCGGGGTTGCGGGCTGCAGCCGATCAATGACTCTCTCATCATTGATGTTTCTATCTCTCTCTCCCTCTCCCTTCCTCTCTCTGAAATCAGTAAAGATATATTTAAAAAAAAAAAAAAAAAAGTAGTTCAAAGCTTTATCCCAGAATTCATTGATATACATATTTTCTTAGGCTTATGAAGAAAACTCATGGGTGGCTGGCACAAAAGAAAGGCCTTTACTATTGACATTCTGAAAGATAAATAGACCTATGAGTCTATGGGTCAACTCATCTTAGAAAGCAGTTTTTTAAAAGTTGTTGAAGATAAATCCAGAATACACCAAACTTGTCTCGTACTAAGTTGCGCACAACCACAGATGGACAACCCCGCCCTTCTCTCAACTCCTGTTTTATGGTTAAATTTAGTCAGCAGCATCCTAAATGTCCTGCTGCAGCCAAGTTCAAGGCCAACTGGAACACCGTAAAAAAAAGAAAATATATGCTGACCCTAAGATGTCCCTCAATTCACTCAGCAGAAAGAAGGTAAAGTACCAGACAGAGGATGCAGTTAAGCAGCTAATTACAACCTTCTTAACAAAATGTGAATGCCACAGGGATGTGGCAAGTCCTCCCTCACGAGAAGTTTCCAACAGTGACTGCCTGAGGGCGTGTTGGGAAGGGCTTCCTTACTGAGCGTGAAGCCAAAGTCATATCCACATACTACTCATTGATTTCAAAATTCCATACTCTTACATCTATCTGTGGGGTTTTTAAGTAATTATTTACCACGCCTCCACCTCTGTGCCATAAATGCCCTTGATCCAACAATTATGTAAAAAAGGCAAACAACAAACAAAAACAAAAATTTTGATCTTAAACTACAACCTAAATGAGTGTTTCGTTTCACTTTCTTCAAATAGCTTGTTGTACTATCACTTTCTTACGAGCAAATCCAAAATATTCCATTTAAGTCATTTTCAACTCAAAACAGCATTCAGTGCTACCACCCAAAGGGATATTAAAGGTAATTTATATAGAGAAATGGATATAAGAAATGAAAGTACAACTATGGTGAGCCATACTTCCAGAGGTATGGTTTTCAAAAATTATGTGTAAAGATCCACAATTATTGATTTTTAAAAATCTGGGTATATGATTATACTCAGAGCAACATAGGTTGAAACATCATGTTTTTAATGGTTAAACCAGGTTAAAACTAGAAATGAGAGAAAAGCTTGATCTAAAATGAAAAGGCCAGTAACCTCAGAAGGTGAGAGACTAGCTCTGATAGCACCACTGGAGTTGATAATTCCAAGAGGGAAAAAGTATGGCCATGACCATGAATTAAACTTGGTGTTTCTTGCTGACTAAACTCTGTGTGTTGCTGTTAAAAATGCTTGTTTCTTATCTAGCAAAACATCTGCTTTTTGATGCTAAAAGTGGGATCTGAAGGAAGTGGTGATCTTTTCCAAGGCAACTTGATTAATAGTATGCTTCCAAATTTTAGCTAAAAGGCATTTTGATGAAATCAGAAGTACTGAATAATCGTTTCCACAAATAATCTTGATATATCTTTCCTTTCTCTCCAGGCTTTTAGACAGCGGGACTCTGAGATGCTCTGCTTTTCTTCCACACAGCTCTTGCTTTTATAGTTATCTCTCCATCAGTGGTGCTCACGGGCCACCCACACACCTGGGCCCTGTGCTGCCAGACATCCCTGCTCGCTGCTTTGTGAAGAGAAATCATCTGAACGTAGAGAAATAAGAAACAAATGGATGTAACATTTTACAAAGGACTAACACATTTATTCCAAGGAGTTAACTTTATTGCAATATCGTGAAAATGCAAGAATAAAACTGTATTCTCACATACACAGAGGTGGGCGATTGAGAGCTGGACAAGATAAAAATTACTGTTAAGAGTAAACAGTCTCTATGCAAGGTGAACAGAGGATACTTCAAGGGCAAAGCAAGGTTGTCCAAAATTAGGTAGAGCCAATGGTGGCTTGAAATATAAAATAAGTCCTTAGGACACATCAAAGGAGGTGAGGGTAGGAAAGATGGAGATGGAAAGAGAGAGAAAAGGAAATGGAGAGGAAAAAAAGGGAAAAGAGAAGAGTTAGGAATTAAAAGACCTGAATTCATAATCCTGACCCCTCCTGGACATGTAACCTTGAGCAATTCTCAACATCACCATCATCATAACAGCTATAACTTATAGAGAACTGATTACAAATTTGACTCTTAACACAGGTTATCTCCTTTAATCTTCACAGCAACTTGACAAGCAAGATCCTATTATCTACACTTTGTAGGTTAAGAGACAGATTCAGCAAATTCAAATAATCATCCCATGGTTTTACAACTAGAAGGTACCAAAACCAGGGGTTTTCCCTATTTTGAAAGCATACGTATACTTTGAAAACTCCCATCCTTTCCACTGGGATACCTACTAAATGTCACCTCTCAGAGCCTCAGTCTCTTCATCTAGAAAGGGGTTATTATAATTCCTTCTGTAGTCACATGAAGAGGTGTATCTGTTGTCATTTGCCACAGTAACTTAATTCGTTCCTTCTCCTGGGTCTCTGAGAAAACACCTTAGCTGGACTTGATGGGATAGTTTTAACGATCTGAGCATTCATCGGGCGGTCAGCTGGTTGTCGGTGGATCTAGCCTGCCACCAGTGGGATAACCAGCTCTGCTCCATGCGGCCTCTCATCTCCAGCAGGCAAGCCCAGATATGTTTCCATCCCAAAGGCAGAGAAAGCACCAAGTCCTCCTGAGTCCTAGGGTCAGAACTAGCAGAACATCACTACCCCCACATTCTGTTATCTAAGTAAATCACAAGACCAGCCTAGATTCAAAGGCTGGGGAACTAGATCCAGAATCACATCACAAATGGCATGTGTACATGGAAGAGTAAAGAATTGGGGCTACTCGGCAATCACCCTACCATAGAATGCATATGAATACGCTTTATAAACTGTACAATGCAAAACCACTATTTAAATCCCTAATGAAAACCTACTTTTCTTGAAAAACATCAGCCGCTGCCACCAATCCAGGTACAGACAGCTTGTTTTCACAGCTGTCATCTCTTCCAGCGGAGCTAGACAAAAGAGCGAGACAAAACCCTATGATGACAGTCGGTGTGTCCGGCTTTTCTTATGCTCTCTGTATTCAGGTGACATTCTCCACCATGCCCTTACCCTGAGACTCCATCCACAGTTACATTCCATTAAATTAGAAATTCTTCCAGAATTAAAAATCAAGAATAATTTTTAGGGTTGGTGTCATTTATTCTTGGTCTTTCTGAATCTGTATGAAATTCTATCTTTTTTTTTAATTATCATGCTTTCTTTCTAAAGCAAAATCCCAAATTCATAGTTAAAATAATTTAAAGTCACTCTCTATAGGTCCCTAAGAGACATAGTCTGGGAAGGTGTCAAACCAGCATAGGGATTCACATTAAGCCATGAAATTTACTGTGATTTGAACAAAAAGCTGCTGTAACCAGAAACTCCAGAGAGTCTCTCTTTTCCGTCCCAGAAACATTTATCTATATTTTTAAATTCCCCCATAAATCACATGCAGATGAGCATGCAAGAGAATATTAAGATTAACCCTCCTCATGTCACATAACCTCTCTAGGCCAGTGGTTCTCAACTCTGGCTAACTGCACAAAAGAACCACAGGAAGAGCTTTTTGAAAATCCTCATGCCCAAGTCACACCCCAAGACGATCAAACCAGAGTCACTGGGGGAAAGACAGAAGCATCAGCATTTTTTCAAGCCCCTCAAATGATTCCAATGTGCCCCCAAGGTTGAGAACCACTGCATGGGGACCCTCATCTTTCCTGCCTAGGAACGGAAGGAAGGCTTTGCATTACATTCCAATTTGTATTCGGTTTGCAATTCTATTTTTCTCTTTGAATTTCTAGCAAAAGAGCTTGGCTGTTTCTCATTGAACTGTTTTGAAACAGTGCAGAACAGAAAGGGGCTTTGGAGTCAGAGCTGCAGCTAGATCCCTGGTCCGTTACTTATTAGGTACATGACCTGGAGCAAGTTTCTTAACCCACTTGACTCTCTGAGCCTTGATGCCCTCCTACAGCAAATGGTATAATAATTCTTACTATATGGGGTGTTATGAAGATTAAGTGAGGTAAGTTATATAAAATGCTCCCATAATAGACAATCAATACATATCCAATTCTTTTCCCTTTTGCCTTCAGATTCTTGAACAAACTGCTGGGCATCCTCTGGTGACCAGCTATTGACCGTAGAAGAAAAAGGAAAGGACAATATTCGATTATCTATTGCGTGGGTCTGTGTACTGTGAAGGGGCCCAGTTGTCTGCCTTTCACAGGCATCAGGAAATCCTGCAGAGAGAGAAACAAGGTGGCGCGTAGGCAAGAGCCGACCCGCCGCAGCCCGCAACCACACCAAAATCACAACTAAAACCCAGAACCACCCTCACTCAGAACCTCCTGAGAGCCGGCTGCACAGAAGCCCCACAGCCAGGGGACTGAAGAAGCATCGAGACCGGGAGGAGGGGCGGAGACGCGGGCCGATCAGGCCGAATCGCAGAGACAGGGCCGGGGGCCCACACCGGGTGCCATGGTTTAAACCCAGGAGGGAATCTCGGCAGCGGAGGTTTCCCGGAGGAGCGAGGGGTCCCAGCCCCACAGCAGGCCCCAGCCCAGGGCTCCAGGCCGGGAAGAGACGTCCCCACAACTCCAGGCTGTGAAACCAGCGGGGACTGTCCGTGAGGGTCGCGGAGGCCGCGGGAGCCCCAGCATCTCCTCTAAAGGGCCCGGCACGGACTCACCCGGACGCTCCCTCTGAGCCCAGCGCCGGGAGCAGCCGGAAAGGACCCGGGACACTCGGGAGGAACTAACCTGCCTGAGATCCGGGCGAGAGGCGGAGGGCGGCTTCCTCCCGGGCAGAAGGGCTGGGGGAGGCCATGGCTCCTGTGGCGAGTCCTCCCCGCACAGCCGGCAGGCAGGCGCCATGTTTGAGTCGCCAGCGCCTGACTCGCACCCTTGGCCCCGCCCCGTGATTCCCGGAGGCCCCGCCCCTCCCCACCTGCAGCTCATCCAGGCCTTTTCCAGGGGCTTTTCTGTGCAAGGGGCCTCTCGAGCCCCATGCTTAGGACTTTCCTAAAATCTCTCAAACAAGCAGCAGCGGGCCCCATACAGCTTGAAAAGGGGCCCCAGGCCTGGCACTAGCGGCAGCTGCACTGGCTCATAGCTGGGCCTCTCCTGGGCACCTCCAAGCCCAGCACAAGGAGCAGCCAACTACGGTTTGCTGAGTAGCTCATGCTGGGTGGCCCTGGGCAAGGCACTGGCAGAGGCTGACTTTGCACCTCCCGGGAGGCCCCAGAGACAGTGCACCTGGTGGTCAGACTCGACCACGCTGGATGACAACCCTTCCACATCCACGAGTGACACTCAAGGGGCGCACTTGGTGAACACCAAAGCTCCACTGAAGTAAATCCTGATCCATAAGGGTGTCTCCAGCACAGCAGCTCTTTGGCTGTAGTTGCAGCTGGTCCTCACAGCTGATTGGCCTGGGGGTCAGTTCCTCCCAGGGACGCCAACAGCAACCAAGGCTCAACTACAACAGGACAGTGCACACAGCCCACACACGGGAGCACCTAGAAGGCCCAGCTCAGGTGACTGGGGAGGCTGAGCCACTGGGCCCTACAGGACACCTACTACACAAAGCCACTCTACAAATTCCAGGAGACATAGCAGCTCTACCTAATATATAGAAACAAACACCTGGAAGCAGCCAAAATGTGGAGGCAAAGAAACATGTCACAAAGGAAAGAACAGAAGAAATCTCTAGAAGAGGAACTAAATGAAATAGATCCAAGCAAGCTAACAGATACAGAGTTCAGAATTTTGTTTATAAGGATGTTTAAGCAGACTATTAGGGAAATAACTGAGAAAATCGATAACATAATAAAGTACCAGTCTGAAATCAATGCTACACAAACTGAAATGAAGAATAATTTACAGGGAATCAACAGTAGAGGAGAGGACGCTGAGAATCAAATCAGCAATTTGGAACACAAGGGTGTTTTTTGTTTTTTGGAAACAAAAAACACCCAACCAGAAGAGCAAAAAGAAAAAAAGAATCCAGAAATATGAAAATAGTAGAAGGAGCCTCTGGGACAAATTCAAGAGGCCCAACATTCCTATTATTGGGGTGCTAGAAAGAGGCCAAGAAATTGAAAACATATTTGAAAAAATAATTACAGAAAACTTCCCCTGCCTGGGGGAAAAAATAGACTTACAAGTCCAGGAAGCACAGAGGGTCCCAAACAAGAGGAACCTAAAGAGGTCCACAGCAAGACACATCATAATTAAAATGCCAAAGGTTAAAGACAAAGAGAAAATCTTAAAAGCAGCAAGAGAAAAGCAGTTAGTTACCTACAAGGGAGTACCCATATGACTGGCAGCTGATTTCTCAACAGAAACTTTGCAGGCCAGAAGGGAGTGGCAAGAAATGTTCAAAGTGATGAAAAACATGGAACTACAACCAAGATTGCTCTACCCTGCAAAGCTATCATTTAGAATGGAAGGACATATAAAGAGCTTCTCAGACAAGGAAAAGCTAAAGGAGTTCATCACCACCAGGCCAGCACTACAGGAAATGTTGAAGGGTCAACTTTAAGAAGAAGCTAATGAACAAAAGAATCTGACAAACTAAATAGATCCAGAGACATTGACGCATACAACAGACGATCATATTTCAGAGGAAAGAGGGAAGGGGAGTGGAGGGTGGGAAGAGATTAACCAAAGAAGTTATATGCAGATATGCATAACCCATGGACACAGTCAATAACGAGGTGAAGGCCAGGGGAGGGGGTGGAAGCGAAGTGGAGGGGGTCAATTGGGGAGAAAAAAATGGGATACCTGTAATACTCTCAACAATAAAGATAAATTTAAAAAACAAAAAAAAGAAAATCCTGCAGCTAATTCCCTTGGGGTGAAATACCATTACATATACTCACTTGCTAGGCCCACCCCACAGGGGTCTAAATGTCGCTTGCTCATTGTCCAGACACATCATTTGATGGGGGTCTTTATTTTTTTCCTCCATCAGCCCAAGAAGCCTGAGGAAGCCTATGTTTGGGGGAAAGGCCGCAAAGGGAAGCATGGACAAGGACCCGGCAGCCTCCTTCTGCACCAGATGGGCTCCCCAGAAAAGGAACAATCTAAAAATGACTGCAGAGGAGGCCAGAGTCACCGTACAGCTACAGAGCAGCAAAATCGTCCCTGGTGGTGGGATTGTTTCCTTGCTAATTGTAAGTCTCCGGGACAGATCTGCAAGTACCCTTCTGCACAAAGGAGCATCTTTAAATTGCAGTCTTTTTATAAGAAGTCTGGCGCCACAAAGCAAATGAACCTTTTTATTTTGTGGTCTCTGCATTTCTTCATTGGCAACAAATAGGAAATGCATTTAGATTTTCCCAAAATGTATTTTTAAATGATTAAACCTGTTTTCCTGGTTCTGACTCATTTTCCAATTACAGAAAAAAAATCTTTAAAATTAAGATTCATTGAACAGAAGCAAAGCAGAAATTGTAAGAATATTGTTGGTTGATTAATTAACTATCTGTAACCAAATGTCATACATTTACATAATAATTTCAAAATGACCTATCTCTGTGGAAGGTATCTGCCTTCATCAGTCCCTCAGCCTTCAACTTAGGACAGGTCTCGGCTGCCACCATCCTCAACCTGATTCAGATTAGGCTAAATTCTAGCCTGGCCCAGCCAGCACCCCATGGTGCTGACTGGCACTTACCACTTTCCTAGTCTTCATTTTATTGCTTATTAAAGTCAAGTATTTTTTTAAAACCAGTACACTTAGGTTCTGTGGCACAGGGAATACCTAGCCAATACTTAAACCTGTCTAAAATGGGACTGTTTTGATCAGAAATACTGAGTTGTTCGTGAATGTTGCATCTCTCATTGATCTTATTCCTATGTCTGTGACATTGGTACTTATCATGACTTAAATATTATACATCTATTTGTTTATATGTTTACTGAATGTGTCCACCTTCTAGGTCAGAGGTCTACAAACTATGGTCCCTGGGCCACGTCAGGTCCACCATCTGTTCTGGTGAACCAGGGTTTATTTACATAGTCAGCCCCCTCCTTTACATACTGTCTACTGTGGCTGCTTTCCCATGACAAAGGCAGAGTTGAGTAGATGTGACAGAGACTGAGCTGCAGAGCCAAAAATACTTACTGTCTGGTCCTTTACAGCTGAGGAGCCAAAAATAACTATCTTAGGCTTTCTAAGAACAGGGATTTTGCTATAAACACAGTGAGCTGCACATAGTAAGTATTCAATAGACATTTGTTGTATAGATAATGTTAAATAGATTTATCATGTCAGCCACAAAGCTCCTGGTCAGGGACAGGTCTTCAGAAAAAGAAAAGGCAGACATTTGTGGGATTTTTATACAGATATGTAACGATGAAAAGACCCTAAAGATGAACACAGCCCTAATATTTTGACAAAGAAACAGAGGCCCAGAAAGCTGAAGAGATTCTTCCAAGGTGAGCCCAAGTAGAGGCAAGAACCCCTGCAGCACATCTGTGTTTCCTTTAATTAGTAAGTGACGGTGAATTCAGCCTGCTCCCCGGGGCCTGGGAGACCAGGGTCTGAGCACAATATGCATGCCATGATAATTACACCCATTTGGAGCTTTCAGTTCTGACTTATTCCCTGAAGTTCTTCAAATGCTCACCATCCCAATACATTTTCATTAATTTGATTAGGGAATGATATGCGTGCATTAAAGAACACAAAGTACAGCCTTGCAGAAAACCGTTGTTAATTAACCAATGCCCTGAGAAAGTTCCAGTGCACACTGACTGATTATTCCATCTGTTTTGACAAAAATTTCTCCAGATCTGATATCCCAAACAAGGCAGTGGTTTGAATTTTAAGGCATCCACCTACTCCCTGAAGTGCAAGACAGAATAATTTAATTCTGCCGAGTCACACTAAGAAGTAGATAAGAATCGCCAAGCGCAGCCCAATTGCTGTCTCCTGCCAGTATTGGCTGAAAAAGAAATGCTGGGTGGTTTGATGTCTCTGATGCACTAAGGCAGTTTTTCTTATGTTATCCTTTATTTCTTCCTCCAAAAGTTCTTTGTAATTCTGTCCCATAAAGGGAGGATCACAGACAAATAAATCATGGAACAGAAGCACCTCAGGGTTGCAAGGTCTGGAACCCACAGTCACATCTCGCTTCACTAATTTACAACCATGCATTAGGCTCCTAGTCTGTGCCAGGCACTGTGGCGGGCGCTGGGAAGTAGAGAGGCCTGCCAAGAAACTCAGTTTAAATCCAAACATTCTTTTTTTAAAGACAGGAGTTTTGACCCCTCCAGAACCTTAATCCTTAAGGGTGAAGACCTAAAGAATGCCTCTATAAAAATTTCAAAATATCCTGATCTCACCTATAACAACATCTGGCCCCCACAGACCTAGTCGTATTTTGAGTTTCCATAAGTGCAAGTAAATTTTCTCATCACAAAATGTGACTTCCTAATATGGCTGGATGACCACAGCAACACAGCACCACCTAGTGAGAGGGCATTAGGCGAGGAGACATGGGAGCAGCTGCATATTCTTGAGCAAGGCCTTTTACCTGCGCTGGGCACCAGTTTCATTCTCTAGAAAACATACACTGCAGTATCTCCACCTCCCCTCTCTCAAGGATGTTATGAAGATAAATCAGCAAAACATATGAAATGGGAAGGAAAGCACTCTGTACAATTCTAAATGTCTCATTATTAAACACAAAAGTCAAGTTTCCCTGAATGTAAGATACTTAAAATCAAGCATCCTGTATCACTTTAGGCCAAAAATTATCACACCGTTAACTATGGGACTACACTGGTGTCCATTTTAACTAGAAATGTCATGTTGTAGTTGTAATTTTACTGGTATTTAAAAGAAAAGTGATGATCCGAAATGACAGAAGCCAAATTTCTTTGCTATCTCCTTTTGCAGGGAGTAAGTCAAAGCACTGGATTTTAAAAGGACCCATTTATAATGCGCGTACATACTGTTTTAACAGCTAATAATCTGAAAAGCTTAAAAGAAGTCAGTTGGATGTAGGATTTCAGGGAAATTCAGTGTAAAAAAAAAACTCAAATCATTCTTGTTATCTTAATTTTGTGCCTTAAACAGTAACAACAATAATGACACTCTGTCCATTATATCCAAAGATGAAACCAGAGAAACGCAGCATTTGGGCATCTTGGTCCCACCCCAAATTATACCCCTTTGGGCTATGGACACCTGTGTGAGCCGGTGGGCTGGGGAGCAGGACACCGCTGGCATACGGAGGAGAGTAGAACTGGTCACTGCCCCCTGTGCCCTCTCACTCTGCCTTTGCCTCCATTACAGAACTTGCCATGTTCTGTTTAGTAATTAATTACTATCCCCTGCCCCTAGCAGGACGGTGCACTCTTAGAGGGCAGGGTCCCAAGCATGTGGTGGGCGATCAGGAAGTTATTCCTGCATTGGGCGATCACCTGGCCACTGGGAACCAACACTCCCAACTCCAAGTGCCCCACGAGCGTCAGTGTCTTTCCAAATCCCAGTTCTAGAGGCACAGTTCATCTTGGCTTAGCAACAGTTATTCCAATTTATAGATAAGCTTGAGTCCAGAGTTACAACCAAGGCTTCATTCTCACTAGTGGGGAAACAATGCATGTTAACAAAAACAGAAAATTCCAACCAATTTCCTCCCTGGCCATAAAACATAGGATACCCACATTGGGTGTTTGGTTTGTAACATCAACAAAAGCAGTACCTGCTTATTCTAGCATCCCAGTCTTCATCAGTATCATCTCCCTCCATCTCTGAGATTTGATCCAGAAGTATCCTGAATATTTCTATCCAGTTTGGAGCCTGAATTCATACAATCTTTCAGAGCAAATCAGATATTGATTTCTCAGAAGAAAAGAAAGCCCTGAAGTAAAGACACAAGGGGTACATCCCAATAATAAATGCTTCTTAAGAACAAAGTGTCGACACTGATAGCAACTTCAGGATTATTTAACCCACTCCCTCATTTTTTCAACAAAGTGACTTGGCCAATGTCACAGGGCCACGTAGGGTCAGAGCAAAGACTAGAACTCGGGTCTCTACACTCCCAGGCCAGTTAGTGTGACCAACCACCCTTGCTTGCCCAAGGCTCCCGGGACATGAAGCTTTCCATTTTTTACATCAGGACAAACCCAGGCAAACTGTCTGTTTGTCTAAAATTGAGAGGTCTCCCAGGATATAGGACTTTCAGTGCAAAAAGAGGAAAAGTCCCAAGCAAGCCAGTAACAGTTGGTTGCCCTAAATCCAGTGCTCTCTTCACTACATATATCTGTTCCTTTTATCAGCTTGATAAAATGTTACCAGTTCTACCTCAGCTATATAAGCCCAGGAAGAGCCTCGAGATAAGAAATCGAGTTTGACAGTTGTTGCGCAGCTGTGCCCCTCTAAGAGGGAGAAAATTCTATCCATTAATTATAATACATAAGTGATCAAAACTAGAGCCTCAAGATCCTCTATGAATTTTTTAAAAGAATTTTCAGGTTGTTAAATTATTAAAAGTTAAAAATATTCAAGAGGCAGAAAATGAATATCATGAAAATGAGCATTATGAAGCCAGTCCTGTTTAAGTACCAAACTATTATTACATGTCCAAACTCATCAAGTTGTGTCTTCTGAGAAAAGAAGGCCAGGGAAGGCTCACAGATTTATGCTGATTAATTATCCCAAGAGTTGATTCAGTAGGCAATCATTACTCATGAGGCACTCCTCTGACACTGTAATTAGCCTACAACTCCTACAAGTCCAGAGAAGACTTCAGAGTCTGTGTTTAAAGGCTTACAGCATTTCCCACAAAAGGGAGCTGGAATTGACATTTCAAGTTCTTTGAGGAAACATGGAATCCTGGGTGCATGGTATCTCCATTTATTAGAGGGTTCATTTTCTCCCCTCCAGTTTCAATGAGCAGTCTTAAATACCAGGCTGTTGGGAAGATTCAGCAGGAAAATACTGCTGGATTGGGCCAAACCTAGATCCATGAAGTCCTAGATTAACCAGCCAGACGCTATGTCGTGCGCTTCATTCACGCACACTCTCAACCTCACAACCATTCTTCAAGGCCAATGCCATTATCCAAGTGGGAAGATGAAACTCCAAGCACTCACTGGCTCCAAAATCAAGGGCTGGTGAGTGAAAGCGCCAGCTTGAGTTGAGGTCCCTCTGGTACCCTTCCCTGGGTAGGTCTCCTTCCTGACAGACCCTCACCACCAGGGAAATTGCTCAATTCCCATGTTCTGAGAGGCTGGGTTTGTAAAAGATAATATGCATTACACTGTACATATGAAGAGACAAGTCTCATGGGAAAGGGAAATACCTACTAGCCCTCCTAAACGAAAAGGAAATCCCACCTTGCAATTAAAGAGAGAAGAGACTAACATATTTGCCAAAACCCCATGTTAGTTAAAAAATAAATCAACCAGTTAAGGCATTGTTCAATACAGCCACATTACCAAGCTATGAAGCACAATGATCTTTGATTTGATTTCATAAGGAAATCTCTTCCCTACTTATAGGGTGGCTAATATCACTAAACAAATCCCAACAGCCCATACTCCACACTGGGGCAAAAGCCCTTGCTCCATGGAAACTAATTCTCTGGAATTTACTACCTTTAGGGGAAATACAAGAGACAGTAAATTGTAACTCACCGAGTGACAAGAATGGAAACCTGGAATGTTTACTTCCCTAAAATATATTGCTTACCTTCAGCTTTCCTTTTCTTGTATTCTCTCCCTTCAAGAAACAAACCAAAAGGAGAGACTTCCAGCAATTTCTGCTGGAAATTTAACATTCCAATTGCTCGCCTTCCCAGGGATGAGAGTCTGATTTACTGCCTCCTCACCTGGTTTAATCAGTAAAGAACACTAAGTACAAGTTCTAGATATTTTAAACAATTTACTATTGGAAAGGGCAATGCTGCAAGCAGCCAAAGGTTTCAATGCCCCAACTATTAATAAATCCCCTTGAGCCTTTGAAACTTTTCCAGCAGGATCATCCAAATAGCAAGTTCCCAGAGCCTTGGAACTGAGCACTGTGACTTTCTAACCTGGAATTCTTGTCCTGTAACTTTCCCTTTTTTGCCCTGGCACGTACTTTCAATCCCTTTGCTCCTGCGGAGCTCTGGGGAAGGCCCTCCCTGTTATCATGCAGGGCCTCACTCCCTGCAAAGAGCTCCTTGGCGGAAAAGAGGCCTTTGGGGAAGACCAGGAAGCATTCCTGCAAATTCTTCCATTTTGTAGAGGAATTACATGACCAGTTTTCAAAACAAGGTTTGAGATTTACAGATATGGAGCTACCAGAATTTCTTAGAGAATCAAGGTGGGAGCAGGAGGGTATAGATTTCATTCACTCTGAATAGTTAAAAATGCAGTTTTATAAAAAGGTAACTTAGAAGTGATTTTCCTACTTCTAAAAAGGGCTCACATAAAAGCTCTTAAAAGGCAATTGTCCCCAGTCCATTCCAAACACAATTTACATCACATTGCATTAAGGCAGGACATGTCAGGAATTTAAGCCTTACAATGGAACATTGTACTTCTAGGATTCTCAAAAACGTTTACACCAAGTTTGAAAATCCTTTGTGTATTGGGAACATATCTGATCTGAATAATGGGGAGAAGTGAGCCTGTGTAGCTCTGGGGACAGGAAGGAGATGCGTGAGCTGCTCCCAGCCCTCTGTGTGCTACCAGCTGCTCCTCCAGCTCACGCCCCAGGGCCCTGGCCCACTAGCCCCTCTCTCACGCTTTGTCCGCCAGCACATCTTTAAGCTCATCCTGCTTATTTGCAGCTCCCCTCAAGGTGGGTAGAGGAACCGGGAACAAGGGGAAATTAAAGTAATCACCGCTGCTGCTTTCGAACAGTTCTGATGAAAGACGTACTACATGAGAGAGGCTGTGGTTACAACCAGGACTTAGGGCTATATCTGAATTTCAATTTTCCATGCTAAACCTCTCTCTCTAGCTTGACTGCTCAAGTCTCCAACAAAGATAACCTGCTGCCTTCAGAGTCATGATGGCAGACCTCTTCTGCTGACTATTAGAAAATTGCTGAATCACTGCCTTGCTTTCCCAGCAAAGACACAATCTGGTTGCAAATTTCCTAAATCCTGTGAACGCATCCCTTCAATCCCAGCCTTCCCTAGTGGTGGTTCTTACCTCTTTCTTTGTCCAGAGAGATGGGGCACTTTTTCTTCCAAGTACCTTCTTAACTCTTTGTCACTAAGGAGTTAGTCCCCACCCCTGGCACCAGCTCTTCTCCAAAAAGTAGTCTGAGCCGAGGAGAGCTGAGGCTACCTGGAGCCACGCAGAGCCAGTATTCTTCTGATCTGAGGCTGGACTAAGCGACCATCAATTACTCAGACACCGTCCCCCTGCAATGATGACCAACCTTTATTCAGATGCAGCAGTTTACAGTGGTCTCTCACAGGAGTCTGCACAAAGATCTGTCCAGCGGAGCTAGGTCCCCTTCAGCCAACATGAATAGTAAGATGTGGAGAGAGAGCCCAGAGAAATGCCGAGAACATTACCCTGGGAGTTAGAAACTGAAACGGACATTGGTTAAGCAGTGAGGCAAACATTTGAACTCGAGTCTGTTTGGCTCTAAACTCCATGAACTTAATCACAACATAACCTAACTTCTCCTGACTAAAATAGCATCTTATATTTGAATAAGGCATTATTGCCTCATTTGGTTCTCAAATTACACAATAAGGCAGGCAAGGTGTGCATTATTCCCATTATAAAGATAAAATAAATTGAGGCTCAAAAAGATTAACTAAATTGCCCGAAGTCATGCAGCCAGCACGGGGTATATTCGGGACTAGAACTCATGTCCTCTAAAGAATGAGGCCCACAGACAGTGTCCCGAGCTATCTCTATCCCGTCTCCAAATCCCTGCTCCCTTGTTCCTGTGAGTACACACACACACATACATGCCTTCTTTGAGCAAATGGATTTTGAATCCCACCCTCTTTGCATTAATCAGCAGCAGAACATTCAAGAACCTGGCCAGTCACAGGCCTTAAGACTGAGAATACAGGTGAGAGCTCAGGCCTGGCTGCAACACCACAGTAATGTATTTGTAGTTGAAAGTTGAGAAGTTTTGGAAAGGCAAAAAGATGAATGCTGAGGTGAGTATTTTCATAATCAGTGAGTAAATAGTGAAGGAAAAGAGTGGGGGGAGAGAGAGAAAGATAGAGAGAGAGAACAAAGAAGATATATTCTTCATGTTTTGCATTTCACTGAAGTTTCTTGAACATGCTTTACATCCTGAATGGAAAATTAGACCCGGTCAGTCGCTGTTTGCTCTAAGGTTGCCAGCAATCATAAGATGCCATCTAGGAAATTCTAACTCTTAGTAAAACATGTAGGCAAGAGACTCTCTCAACAGGAATAGATAGCCTCCTGGGGCTCCTGACCCCAGCACTGCCTCTCTGATTACATTTTGTGCTCAGAGCCCCAAATTATACAAACAAAAATGACTACACTGAATCAATACTGTGCTGAGAACTCAGTTACTTCATTTCTGAGCTAGAAAAAGGAGTACATCAATCGCTATCGCCAAAACACAAAGCCAGCTGGTATCAGCAACTGGCTTCAGGGTTCGTTCTTGGTGCCCCAAGAAACCCAGTGCGGAAATTTAGTAATTTCAGAAAAGGAAATGGGCTTTAGGGAAACTCTCAGGAGTATTCATCTTTTCCTTCACAGTCTCTCCCTCAATAGACCCCAAGCCCTGAGCACAGTGCCCTCCCAGGGCGATGGTTTGATTCATGGTCCACGCTTGGTTAAGCAGCTAGTTCTGAAAATGTCAGTGTGAAACTGTCCCTAGGATAGGCATGCTCATACCAGCATTGTGAATATGACCTTGTCAAGCTCTCTGAAATTCTGAGCACAGAAATGCTTATAAAATAACTGCCTAAGTCCCTTATCTGATGGCCTGGCCACTGTAGCTGCCTTTGGTAGCTCGGTAAACTAACCTTCCCACTGTATGGACATCAGGGTATAAGAGTAAAGCTTTCTGAGTTTTATTTACCTTACCTGGGATGCATCACCAGGATTTTGTTAAGGCTAAGCATTGTCTTCTTAAAATGGCAGGCTTTTCTTTATTATTTTTTGGCAAAATAGTAAAGCTGATGACCATGGAGCCAGAGGAACCCTCTGGGATTGTAGGAATGGATATTCAAAATTTTTTATGCAGCAAACATCCATAAGGCAGAAATCCAACCTAAGAAGATTTTGTGCCCCTTTCCTGTTATAAAAAAGGCACTAGTTTCCCACAGCAAGGCTTTTGGGTGTCAGTTCCATAGGTACAACCCAAGGTAATCAGCAGCTACGGACACTTCAACAATGGTTCTTAACCATATGGAGGCTTCTAACCCCTTCAAAAATTGGTTGAGAGCTGTGCACTCTCCCTCTAACAAAAGGCACACATAAAGGCCAGTTGGAATTTCAGGATGTTCACATCCCCCTAACGCCCACCCATTTCTTTCCTGCTTTGGCCCTGGTCCTATCCCACTTTCCCAATGAAAGGGGGTGCTCAAGCAGGAGGTGCTAAGTCCCTCCATCTGATGATGTTGCTCCCTTTTCCATAGGAGCTTCTTAGTCACCCCAATAGATTTCCTAATTTTTCTGAATCTCAGCCCACCCACAAAATGGGAATTATTATAATATGTGCCAACCCACTCCATGGGATGTTGTGGAAATCAAATAAAGGAAGAGCCATAAACATACTCTGACTCACGGATCAAACGTTGCACATTTGTGCAATATTGCTGGTGAAGCAAACACGTGTGAGCCGTCACGGCTCCGTCCATTCTGCTTCCAACTGCACCAGGTCATTGATCTGAATTTTCACTGCAGGCTTCTGGGGCTCACGCGCTTACACAAGCGAGGGTGAGCAGGAGGGGAACCGCAAGACTGTCCATTCTTTAATGACAGTGCATTGGCACCTGGGGAATAGACAAACGGTGCTGCGGCCCCCATAACTCAGAGGCCTCCATAAATCAGCCTGATGAGAAAGAAATGCTAACGCAGGGATATTGCTTTCTGCCACCTAGAAGAGAATGAATGGCTTGAGTAAGGGCTCCTTTAGGGGTGACCTGCTTGCCCAATAACCCATTCCTCAAGTTGCCATATGTAGCCAAGGACCCTCCAAGATGGGATGCAGGGAAAAATAAAGATGATAATGAAAATATGATCTTGCATCCGTCTTAGCCTTTTTTGCATGTTAACTGTTTTAATAGGTTTAAAGTATTGGTTCAAATTTCTTTGTTAGGATAGGCTAACTGCTGTAACAAATACACCCAAAGATATACAACAGTCTCATGTGTAACAGGGGTCTATTTCTCCTTCCTGTGACCAGTTAAAGGCATTTCCTGTTTGGTTCCACAAAACCGTACGAGGCCCCAGACTGGCAGAGGCTCTGCCATCCTCAGCACATGGCATTTGGTGTCATCCTGGCATTGACTGGTTGCAGACAGGAGGGAAAAGAGCAGAGCGAATTCATTTGGGAAATTTAATGGAGCAGACCTGGGACAAACAACTCTCTTGCTCACATTGCATTAACTACACTGAACTGCAGGGAAACTGAGAAGTGATCTCTAGCTGTGGACCTAGGAAAAAGAGGAAATAGACTTTCATGAGCATTTAGCCCCCTCTTCCCAGAAATCATGTTTTAAAATAATAATTTTAAAATTAATCATTGGCCAGCACTGGGATGGATGAGCTTAGCTGGTTGGTTCATTCGTACTCATTCGCTTAACATGCATTTGCCAGGCATCAGTTCTGTGCTAAACACTCCTTAGGCACTGGGACTACAGCACTTTTCATCGAATGGCAAAGTCTTTGTCAGCAGAGAGTTTATGTTCCGGGTGGTCAGACAGACACCCATCAAGAAAAGTAAGTAAAATGCATGGGATATTAGTGCTGGGAAGGAGATAGGGAATATAGGTGGCAGGTGGTTGCACCCTCAGAGGGGATGGCCAAAGATGCAGGCGCAGGATGGAAAGGAGCAGCGGTCTCCCCTAGGGACCCTGCGGGGCAACTCAAGCAGATGGGTCCAAGGCCCATCCGCAGAGCCCCAGGACCGGTCTTTCATCTCCAGAGTCCGTCACCTGCTGAACTCAAACACGGCACCAGGTTTTTTACAAGATGATTGAACAGTGGCTCATTTTCCTCCTTTGTCCCAACGTGCACTGAAATGATTGTGCTTGGGGCCTACAGGTGAATGGATAGTCTTTGGAAATCTAACAGGCTGACTCTTTTTCTTTTGTGTGGGAAGCATTTCAATTCAACGAGAGAAACAAGCCCGTCAACGTCAAGTACCAAGAAGAATACACAGTGAAGGGTGTTTGCTTTCTGCCAGAACATTAATTAATCAAACAGAGCTGACAAGGACAAATGGTATCACAGGCGGGGAAGCAAGGGTCTTTGCCGTTTTCCAAACTGTCAAACCCAGTGCCCGCCCTGCAGCCTGCCCAGGGGCAGCACTTACAGCTTCTCTGAGTGTTGACTGCCTTTCTGGTGTTGCCATAGCAACACTCATGGCATACGTGGGTTGTTGTGGGGCTTTACTGGGGGGAGGGGATCCCAGGTGAAACGTTTGAGGGAAAAGCACCTTGTCATTACTGCAGACACAGATAGAGGAGCCTCTTAGTCCTTGGAAGCAGAATATCTCCTACTTGTGCAGCCCCTTCTACAGCAAGAGGCTTTGATGTGCAGTCCCTGGGCGCCAGGGCAGGGCTTCTCCCTGTTTTACAAGCTTTGCAGACAAGAAAACTGAGAAACAGGGAATGGAGAACCATGAGAAATACATAAGGAAAAATTGGGGGGAAATATAAATGGACTTGAATTCCAAGCTAAATCATCATTTCACTTAATCATCATTTAATAATTACTAATACTATTAATAAAGAACTACCCCTATTTTTTACTATTACATCATCACGTAATCCTTGTAACCATCCTGTGAGGTAAGAATTATACTCTCCCACCTTTAGGTGAAGAGACTGTGGCTGAGGGAGTTAAGTCCCACGGTGTAGATCACAGAGGCGATGGGAGCCAGAGCATGAAGGCCATTTTAGAACCATCGATGGGAAATGGGAGCTTTGGGGAAGTTTTGAGAAAAAGGTGACATGATCTTTCAAAAGGGCTGTTCTGGCTGCTGTGCTGGAAACAGTCTGCAGAGAGGCAAGAGAAAGAACATGGTAGACCAGAACTCATCGCCTCTCCACCGGACCCCAACAGCTCCGTCCCCTGTGTTCCCTCTTCCTACCTGCCCTTTCGTTATTTTCTCTTCTTTTCCTGTTTATACAGTGAAGTTCTTCCTTAGGTGACCTGCATAGAACTTCCATTCCCCAAATAATTGAAAGCCACGCAGTAACCACGTCGATCGATTCTTTTCCATTTCCATTGGCACCATCATTATAATTCTGCCATCGGGACTTTATTGCTAGTGATTCATCATAAATCTCTCACAGCCCCAGATGATGCCAATAACACAGTAACAGAGCCAAAGCGGGGGCCACGTGGCGTGAGATCACCCACTGGAGCACTACAGTGAGCACAAAGGACCCCTGAGCGGAGTAAGACCAGGTCCGCGATGGCCACTGCAGAGAAAAGAGATGCCTGCCATGTGTCTGGTTACAGAGGGAGAGACCAGTGGTCGGGATCGAAAGTCAAAACACATGTACTCTTTCAACTATGGCCTCAGGCTATTGAGGCCTGAAAGAATAAAGGTTATATTTAAGAAGAGTGCCTTGTCCAAAAGAAGAAGGGTCTCGTGCTTTCAGGCAGAGCCACCAGAAAAGAGAACAACTCTACAAAGTGTTAAGAGGGCTCCCATAAATTAGCACCATTGTCTTAGTTTGTTTTCCAGGGCCACAGCTATGGGAGTTGACACTGTTTGCCAGGGGGCCCTTCTCGTTTGAAAATCAGAGCTGCTTATCCCCCACTGTGTCGGGAAAGAACAACCCTGTCTCGGTCTTGTCGTGGTGCAACCAGCTTTCCAGGGAACTCTGATGCAGGACAGGCTGCCGAAGAGATGCTGTCCCCAGTCACCTTCAGCTGACTCTAAGGTTCCGGTGATTTATCAAAGCATCAAGCAAGACCCAAACACGGTCCTAAGCTAAGAGCGTTTCCCCTACTGGCAATGAACCTGTGAAGCAGAGGGGAAGGACAGAGACCCTCAGATGGCCATCAGCCCAGCGAGGCCAGCTTTGCTAACCAGTGATTCAGGCGCATCTGTCATTCCCACCTCTGCGTGCAGGTGCATCTTAAAAAGCCGGGGCTCCTGCTTCAGCAGCCCTACGTAGAAATCAGCAGCCGGTTTCCACTTCCTTCCACGTTGCACGTGTCATCTCCCTTCCTGGTTTCACAGTGATTTATAGGGGGTGGAGGAAGAGAGGAACCAGCAGTGATTAACTGAAGGAGATGCCTCTAAGTCACAGATCAATTCGCCTCCTTCAGCAATCGGAAGAAGGACTCTCATTTCTTTGTGGTTATTTTAGTACCTTTGAATCTCGGTAACAAATGACACTTCTCTGTCTGATGGTGACTTTAAATCTTGGCAGTTGGGAGGGAAGGAGGGCAAAAGAGTAACTTTGCAAAGGGTATCTCCTACCCAGTCACATGCCCCAGATAGCCTCACCCCACATCATAAAGGCCTATCTTGTTCTATGGACCATCAAAGGCTCCGCAGTACTTCTCAAGTTATAGGCAGAGAAATGGGTTCAAAATGACATATTTCATAGCTTATGAAATAATTACTTGGGAAGGAATCCTCAAACCTGAAGTTACCTTTTCCAGCCAAAGAAGAGAATAATCTGAATTTTTTAAAAATGCTATCTGTTCCCCAAGGCCATCTTTCAGCTCCTTCTCCAGGTCTGTGGAGCAGGTACCAACAAATCAGGCTGATTTAGCTGGATCTCCTTTCCCTGCCACAGCAGTGCAGTTAGCAATAAAGTGTTTAAAAAAAAAAAAAAAAGGCAGCAAACCAGTGGGAAAGAAAGGAGGAAAGAGGCACAGGAAGCCTGTGCTCATTAATTAGTCCATGAATATTGTCGAGCTGACTGCAGGGCCACATTCGGAACCACTGGGAGAGAAAAGGGGCACTAGAAACAGTAACTTTGACCACTTCACATGCCTCCCTTCATCACTGGGCTGCAATCCAACCTCAGGTGAAACTGTTCTGTTCTCTTTGAATGCCTCTAGAACATTATTTCCTGGCCTCGGTGGAGATTTGTATGTGTGTGTGCATATGTATATATGTCTTTGTGCTACAAACTATCCCCAGTTAAGATGCAGAAAAATATAGGGGTCAAATGCTGAAAAATATGTAGAGAAACAAAATCACAAGGGTTCCCTGTGCTCATGAAAGGGTCCTGGGAAGGCAGATCATTTTCTTTCTTGTCTTCCTCTGGTTGCAGAGCAGTTAAACGTAAGTTCTCTGTCGCTGGTCATTCTTTCTTCAATGTTATGTCCTGCTAAAAAAAATTGTAGCTTGGCTCTGGCCGGATAGCTCAGTTGGCTAGAGAGTCATTCCAATATGCCAAGGTTGTGGGTTCGATCCCCAGTCAGGGTACATACAAGAATCAGCCAATGAATGCATCAATAAGTGGAACAACAAATTGATGTGTCTCTCTCTCTCTAAAACATAGTTTAAAAATTGTAGCTTCACTCTCATTTCAAACAGCGGACTCTATGATGAGATATCATATAAATGCTTCCACTCATATATCATTGGCCAAAGCAAGTCACAGGCCACACCTGCCTTCAAAGGGAATCAGGAAGCACACCCATGTCATTATTAACAGCAAAACAGTCACTAACCCATGTAGATTCTACTTCCAAGTACAGCTGACCCTTGAACAACACAGGGGTTAGGGGTGCCAACCCCTTCTCAGTCAAAAATCCGTGTACTTTTTCACTCCCAGAAAACTCATATATCCCTTGGTATCAGTGGAGGACTGGGTCCAGGAACCCCACAGGTATCAAAATCTGCAGACGCTCGAGTCCCTTATATAAAATGGGGTGGAGCAGTGCCTACAGCCCACCTTCTGCATCCACGGATTCCATCAACTGTGGATCAAAAACAGGATTTTCAATCCGTGGTTGGAAGTCCACAGATGCAAAACCCAGGGATATGGAGGGCCAACTGTATATTTATTTTTTTTAATCTACATATAAGTGGACTTACTCAGTTCAACCCCATATTATTCAAGGGTCACCTGTGCTTCTCGGATCTGTCCCTTCCTCCCATTGGCGCTGTGAGTTGTGAGCTCAGGCCTCCTAGCTTCTGCTCTGCGTTGTAACGGAAGTTCCCAGCACCGTTTCCTGCGGCCAGTCTGGCCCCACTCGCATCCATTCTGCCTGCGGCTGCCAGAGGCACTTCAGGAAGCTCAGCCTGAGCCCTTGGTGCCGTCCCCCGTTTTTCCCGTCAGCAGTCACAGCTTAGAGTGACACTAGGGCTCTTGGTGTCGCTACTGCCCACATGCCCGGCCTCCTTCCCGTTCCTCCCACACTCACTTTACATTTCTCTCTCATGGGCAAGGTTTACGCCTCTGTGTCCTGGCCTGTGGTATCCCCTCGGACTGACATACATTTCCACCATGTCTTTTATTGACTAAATCTGAGTTTGATTCAACTTCGAAAATCAACTAAAGAAATTTCTACTTTAGGAAGCCTTCCCTGACTCCCCCAGTCTGACTCAGATGCAGCAATGCCCCCAGAGCACTCTCTGAACTCTGAGAGGCCTCTGTTTTTCTGAACTGGTTCCTACGCATGATTTGTTAGCCTCTTGAGGTCAGGAACCAGTGCCTAGCCCTGGGCCAGACATTCCTTAAATGCCAGTTGAGCGGATCCCTCTATCAAGGCATGCCAGGCCCTGCGCTGGGTACTGGAGTCTCAAAGATGAGTCACCCGCACTGTCCACAGGGACACTCGCACAGTCTCTGGTGCTGTCTCTGGAAGAAAGAGCCAAATCAGTAGAACTAAGTGAAGAGAAAGAAGACAGAATTCATTTCCAATCAATCAAGTAAGCAAAGTTTCAGTCTCCACTCCTTTCCCCAGCCATGGAGCCCTTCCTTTGTAATAAATGATGTTTGTCTTCCTTTCCTCTCCTCTCTACTGTGCTCTCTGACCTTCCCTAAGAATGCTGACAGGCCTCTAAGACAAACACGGAAACCTAATTTAGGTTATCCTTCCCAGAAGGCACGTCCGTTCCTTAAGAGGCTTTATCGCAATGAACAACAACCTTCTTCCCAAAGGAATTCTGACCCATAACTAGGGATTCGTGTCAGGGTTGGAGACCATGGTGGAAGGGAAAACAGAGCATTTTGATCTATTTCTTAAGTCAAAGGCCTAAGTGCTTCCTTTTTCCAACAAGACTCCAGCGAGGAAGTGTTGCTCACCTGCACTTACCTACGCAGGGAACAGGTAACTTCTCTGCCATCAGCCACTCGGCCCTCCAGGGACCATAAGGAACGGCGGATCCTGCTATCTTTGTCCCAGGCCTGCAGAGTCTCCCACACCTTTAGTCTGACTCCACTAACAAACTTGTCAGGAAAGAATTGAATTGCTTACAAAGTATTTTTGTATTTATTATGTATAAAATTAAAAATGAAAATAGAATTTCATTTTTATGCTGGTTCCAGGAGATATAACAACCACACATAGCACTTCCTGTGCTACATGCATTATAACATCACTACATTAACACAGAGGCAAGATAGTAAAGTAGTTATCTAATGTTCTAGTCCTGGGGACCTTGGGATAGTTTCTTAACTTCTCAGTTTTCCTAACTGTAAAATGGGTTAACAATAGTACCTACTATCCTATAAAACAGAGTATCTCAGCCTTGACATTATCAATATTTGGGCCTGGATAATTTTTTGTCATAGAGGGCTGCCCTGTTCATTGTAGGATATTTAGTAGCATCCAGTAGCAAATCCCTCTCCCTCAGTTATGACAACCAAAATGTCTTTGGATATTACCAAATGTCCCTGGGGATGGGGTGGGGAGAGGGGATCATCCTTGCTTGAGAAAGATTACTGTAGTGAAATAAACAAATCAATACATATAAAATGCTCAGACCTGTTCCTGGCACATAGCAAATGCTCCATGACTTGACCCAAAGGATAACAAAGTCTGGAGAAGAGAGAGACAGATTCTTCTGTAACAAAGAGGACCTCACTGTTCTTGTAGAGCTCCTAATAAAGTTATACATTTCTGAATCACCCTTCATCCTTCAAAGGCCTTGGCAACTGGATCCAGGTGGCCTTGGCCACTGACAAACTTCCAAGCACTTCCATTGTTCTCTCTCCCTCCTCTCTATTAACACAAGTAATTTGTTAAAAATGGCATTTATTATCTCCCTTGATGCTTGAATGCCTGCTCAGCCAAAGACATTGTACACTATACCAAATATTTTTACTGCTTTTTACAGAATGTCAAAAAATTTGGCTTCCCTACTGCAGAGGGAAATGTTACATCTCAAGGACTCTTTGGGATCCAGCCCCCTCCTGGTGCTCAGAAATGACCAAGTGGCCAGTCCGCTGACAGACAGCTCTTGCTGTTAGGAGGTTTATCCTTACCCCAGGCCCAACTCCTGTAACCTCTCTGCATACTGTTCAGCCAAGTACCGATTGTACAACCTGTGTGCAAGTGTCATGGCTCATAAGCCACATACAAGTCCTACCCCCCCATGGCAGAAATCCAGATAAATGAATTTGGGTTCTCCTAAATTTCGGCTTTATCTAAATCATTGGTAGGCAAACAATAGCCCATGTGCCAAATTGCATCCTATTGCTAACAAGTATTAGGCTAGATGCACTGAGCCTAAAAATTATCTGAGAGTGGGTCTAAGAGTTACCAGGGAGAGAAAGAATATGCCAAGGTTAAGGTCATGGGCTTTGGTATCTGGCAAACCTGAATTGGAATCTTGACTTGTTACTGTTACTTGAAGCCCCCAAACCATAATTTCTTCATCTAGAAAACAGAGATAATAGTAATGCTTCCTCACAGAGTCATAAGAATAAATGGTATAATGTATACAGAGTACATGGTACCCATAACCCTCTATTTATCGCTACCATATTTAACCTCATTGTCTTGAACAGGACACAGAATGTCAGGATAGTCTTGAATGTTCCTTCTGTAAATCATGGTATCAGCTACTTTTTCCTGAGGATAATAACAATCCTCAGGTTGGTCGTCTCTTCCTTAATAAAGTTCAGTTCAGTTCATGATCCCTCACAGATAATGATGTCCTGGGCCCGAACAATCTTCACACACACCCCCCTTCAGAAGATGCACTGTAACATGTGAATGAGCTCTCAAAACGAGGTGTCCTCATTGCACACCACACTCCAGGTGTCACCTGACCACTGAAGAACCCAGCAGGACGACTACATCACTAATCCACACCACCCTGCAATGCAGCCCAAAGTGGGCCACCTCCTTTAGCAGGCAAGGCCTCCCCACTCATGCTTCTAAGCAAAGACCTCACGTCTTTTTCATGCAAATGCTCTCCCAGCAAGTGTATCCCCATTCTATACACTCACACGTCATATTTTGAACCAAAAATGCATAACCCTCTATTTATCGCTACCATATTTAACCTCATTGTCTTGAACAGGATACAGAATGTCAAGATAGTCTTGAATGTTCCTTCTGTAAATCATGATATCAGCTACTTTTTCCTTCCTTATTTGTCCTGGAATCTTTGGGTTCTCCTAAATTTCGGCTTTATCTAAATCATTGGTAGGCAAACAATAGCCCATGTGCCAAATCCATTCCATCATTTGTTTTTATAAATAAAGTTTTATTGGAGCACAGCCATGCTCCTTTGTTTACATATTGTCTATGGCTGCTTTTCCACTACAATGACAAAACTGAGTAGTTGCCACAGAGACCATGTGATCCATAAACCAGATATAATTACTATCTGGCCCTTCACAGAAAAAGTTTACTGATCCCTGAATTAAAGCCTTGAAACATGTAGAATCGAATCCAGGCAAAGACCACGTGCTAGGGGCCTACAGCTCAGTATGAAAGATTACTCAGCACATTTAGGAACAGTGGCTCAGTTTTGAATTTGTGTAAAAATGTGACCATTCCTAGGGTCTGTGTGGATTTCAAGATATACTCTGCTCTTGGTTTTGCTTCACCTCATAATCCCATCAAAGTAAGAATGGAATTAATCGATTATTTAACTATTGATTATTTAACTCAAAAACTGTTCTGCTATTATGTAGATAGGTAAAGGCATGGAAATGGAAACAGAGCAAGTAAGTTTTGGAGAAAGGACAGGAGGCTGGAGAGAAAATTGATTCTCAGAAGCAGCCAGAGGTCCAGAACCAAGAGGGGCCTCTTTAGAGACACACGGATTTATTCTGAGGGTGGTTAGTTGCTTCCTGTTCATGCTGCCCTGGGTTTGCTGGGGTTTGACATTGTTCTAGAGGCACTAACTTGGAAAATTACCATAGTCCCTACCTGAAATTACCAGACAAACCCCCTCACCACTGCCCCCATATACAGGTGATGACTTACTAAACCCAACATTGCATTGGAATCCAACACCTTGCATGGTAGTAAATTCTCACAGCCTTAAATCCAGGCAACCCAAAGCCATTTGCCACCCTTTAAACTCTATGCCCGCTTTTCATTTCCAGCTAATAGTCCCTGCAGCAGGTTCCTGGAGCCTGAGCACACAGTCTAGATTGTGCAAGGCCTGACTGTTGGGGAAAAAAAATGACATTCGCATTTGAAAACGCATACACATTAACAAAATCCTATTGCTAACAAGTATTAGGCTAGATGCACTGAGCCTAAAAATTATCTGAGAGTGGGTCTAAGAGTTACCAGGGAGAGAAAGAATATGCCAAGGTTAAGGTCATGGGCTTTGGTATCTGGCAAACCTGAATTGGAATCTTGACTTGTTACTGTTACTTGAAGCCCCCAAACCATAATTTCTTCATCTAGAAAACAGAGATAATAGTAATGCTTCCTCACAGAGTCATAAGAATAAATGGTATAATGTATACAGAGTACATGGTACCCATTACCTAGTAAGCATTCAGTAGATTTTCATCATTATTGTTATCAGTATCTTCATGTTTATATTAACAAGTACATAATAAGAAATATTTGAATTTTCAGTGATTTCTAAGAGAATGCTCAAAACATCCTCTCTGAACAAAAGCACTGAAATCCCATGTCCCACTTAAATGAGAACACAAGGGATATCCAAGTTTTGAGATTTTTCCCAAGGCAAGAAAACAAGCACTGATGCAGATGTGGAAAGAATGTTTTCAGTTGACTGCCTACCTGGGATGCTCTCATAAAAGAAGTCATTATGTGGCTAAACAAGCAATTGCCTTTGTTTTATTATTTTTCTAATTAAAAATCATCCGTGTTGAACCTAAGAGCGTGCTGCCCAGGAGTCCCCAAGACCTCCAGTCTTACTGTGCAACCCTTACCTGTAATATTTGCATTAAGACATAGGTTTAGCCACTTAAAGAAAAAGAGAGACAAAAACACTGTGGCTCCAACAAGATTGAAGTCTATTCCACTCTTATGGCAACAGTCCAGAGATGCCACAGGGTAAGGTGGCTCTGCTCCACAGGAGTACCCAGGGACCCAGGCTCCTGCTTTGTTGTTCTCAGATCTCCTATTGTCCCTGGACCAGCAGCATTAGCATCACCCAATAACTTGTTAGAAACGTAAATTCTCATGCCCCACCCCAAACCTACTGAAATCTGAGGCCCTGGACTCTGTGTTTTGCCAAGCCTTCTGGATGCCAAGCTTATCTATGTGGTTAAAGTGGACTTTCCACCACTTCTTTGTTCTAAACCATGGAAAGGAAGAGATGAAAGAAAAGTCATTTCCTGTCAATGAAGTGAAATGGAAATTACACACATTGCATATTCTGTTCACCCTCCATTGGCCAGATATATGGTCAAAAGGGCACATTTAGCTGCAAAGCAAATGTAGTCTCTAGTGGGGGAGTCATGTGGCTTGGTGAAACTAGGGGAGTTCCTTTTCAGGATTACAGAGGAAAGAGGGAGGAACTGGAGGGGGTCCTTCCAGTCCACAGGTGAAGCTGGAAGGGCATCTCCCAAGCTGGCTCCAGCTGGGAAGAAGTGGTAGCTCCACAGAAGGTGGTGATCCCAGAGTCTCAGAAAGAGGATCTAGGTTAAGTTGTGGCAAAGAAAAATTGCACCCAACAGTTAAATAGGCAAGGAGGGCTCTATTCGAGAGTCTTACAGTAGGGGAGAGAGACTGAACAGAGCAAAGGCAGGAGAGTTGTTAAGCTTGAGCGTGAGCTGGTGGGAAAGCACTAGAGGAAGTTAGCGGGGAGGGGGTCAATGTGATGAGGCCATCTGTGTTTGATGCTTTGGGAAGCTAGACTCCTACCTGCCCACAGAGCCAGGAGACAGGGAGCCTCCCTTTCCTTATGATTGCATTTCAAAGAGATGGCTCCCAGTTCCTTAAGAAAGACATTCCTGGGTTATAAAGCCTGCCAGAGGCTAGGAGAAGATTTATATCTCAAAGGGGCAGGGAAATAATTTACAATTGAAGGTTTTCTAAAGGAAGTGCTCTAGGAAAAGGTCAGAGGCCTAGAGATAGGAAGGAGCCTGTTGTAGGACTGACAAGGTTAGTCACGCTGAGTGGAACCTGAGGCTCCCTCCAGGTGGCAGGGGTCCCCTGCTCGCCTTGCGGACAGGCCCGAAGCCCGGGGCTGCAGCACTGCCTTGGTCCCCACTGCAGCAGTTCAAACCTGATTTTCCCTTTCATTGTGATAAATAGCCTTTGTTTAGGGAAAGTGATTTCTTTTCCCCTTCAGCTTTGGCTTTCTTTCCTCTCCTTTGGCATCATCTAAACCATTGGGCTTTGGGAAATCATTTCATTTAAAGAGAAAGAATTGAATAGCTGGGCTTTCTTAATCAGCTCTCAGCACTGCACATACTTAGCTGACTTTGCATTTTTTAAAAAGCTGCCCACCTTCCTGGAGAGGCAAGATAGCAACCGTTTCACAAGGCTGTTGCTAGCAGGTCTCACCTGCTTAATTCTGGGCAGATTTTACCTGAAATGGCTTAGGTACAGTTCTGCTCAGAGGCAAGACTCTCCCAGGGAGACCATTAGTGGGAAAGATTCTGAAACACTGGCAACAGCCATTCATTCAACAGCAGAAACAAGAAGAAATTCTATTTCCATGGAATTACTATGAGCATAGTTCACAGCCGTGACTGTAAACGGTGCTGGTCTCTAACTGGGGAGGAAAAACAAGGCATTCATTCAAGGAAAACTGTCAGAGCTCACTCCCACCCCTCCTGCTGGGAGGTGAAGGAGTCCCACAGCTCCCCTGCCACCACGTCATCTATTTCCTTCCTACGCGAGAGCCCAGCATTTTCATCATGGCAACAGACACGTCTAAAGCTGAAGTCTGGAGCTGCTTCCCACCTCACCTGCCTGTGGGAGGCCTGCCACGGTGGCCACGCTCATTCTCGTCCCTACCCCAGCAAGTTAACTCTAGAGTTAACAGTGATGGGACCACAGTGGAGAGAAACAGAAAGGTTCTACTCTGAGGGCTGTTTTTTCATCCTTGCCACTTAGTTGGAAAATCAATCCTTTTGTATCTCAGGAAACAGCCTCCAGGTGCCTGCAAACATGGGCCCAGGGAGTCTCTTGAGATGGCCCCATTGGGCGAGTTCCAGGATCTGCCCCCAGAAGCCATTAGATTTGCTGGGCCATTCAGGCGGGATATGAACCAAGTTCCCACTTCATGGGAGCAGCAGAGCAGAGTGTGCAGGTCCACAGGTGTGATCTCGGAGGTGGGGTGGACAGCCTTTCTCCCAAGGAAAACTGTGTGCTGGCCATAAGCAAGATGCCACAGGGCAAAGAAGGAAACGGCTATCACTCATCGTGCAGGACACCCAGACACAGGAGGCGCCTGGCCCCATCTGATGGAGCCAAGTCCACCCAGGGAGAGAACAGATCCATCAACCCGCTGACCTGCCCTAAGACCTGCGCTGTCTGCCATCTAGATTCTGCTAAAGAGGCTTCTTATTCCATGAAATAGTGACCTTGACTCAAACAGATAAGCTGTTACTCTGAGTTTTCTTTTGTTTTGTTTTCTAATGTTTTTAAGGTTTGTTGTTTTTATAAAACACCACTCAACGCATATCCACATGTGCCTGCTGCTATTCCATCAAACCTCAGAGACTGCTGTGAAGATCAAATAAGATAACAGATATTATTTGTAAATACCTATTTTCCAATATTTATTTGAAAGTATTTTCTAAAATGGTCCTCCAGTAAATTCAATTAAAAAAATTTTTTTAATAAAAAATAAATAAAATGGTCCATTGGAATATCAGGGATTGTTAGGCAAAACTGAGAGGGGGCCATTTGAAAGGAGGTAGACTCCCCCCGCCCACCCACGGTATCCCAAAGCACAATGCTTGAAGCCCACGTGGCTGGCTTAGGCAGAAGTCCAGCCTATCTCCTCACCACCACCTTCACAGAGCCACAGTTCACACCACTGAAATGACAGCCAACATAAAAGCATGAAATGGAAGATACTCACCCCAGGGACCCGAGGACAGGGAGAGTGGCTTCAATTCACACTCAATTTGGCTCAGAGCTTTCTGGAAAACAAGACAAGAAGGAAAGGCATCGTGAGCTTCCTGGCTTATTTGTCTTCTCACTAATCTAAGCTCTAATAGGGCCCAAATCTTCATCTTTCTGCTTTTATCGATAAATAAACTCAAGCACAGAGAACATAAGGGTTGTACACAAGTGTACAAGGCCTGAGCTGAGTCTGAACTTGAACCCTGGTCGATTAAGCCTTGCTGAATTCCTGCACCATTTTGCACCCTGGAGTTTCCTTCCAGCTCTCAAATACAGCTCTTCCCTGAACCCGAACCCAGCCAAGGCACACAGTGGCCGGGGAAGCCTTTGGCAGCAGCAGGCTTCATACTTATGAATCGCCGGGTGATTAAACTGGAGTTTGCATCCGATTATGCACGAACACACGTACTCACATCTTTCAAAGGTTCAGGAGGCACAGGACAGGGAGAGCTGTGCTCTTCCGATAATGAGTTGTGTGAACTTGGCCAAGAGTGATAGGGAAGGAAACTAGCACCTGTGACCAGCCAGCTGCGCCAGGAGCATTTGCATATATTCGTTGTATTTAGTGCACCTGAACAGCTTGCAAGATGAGGGTATTGAGGCTCAGGTGGAAGCCGAATAGCTCGCAACTAGGCTGGCAACTATTAAGTCGCAATATCAAAATTTAAAGCCCACGTCTGTGTGGCTTCAAAGCACAGGCTCTTCCCATAAAATCAGATCGGCTCCAAACCCTACACTGTCTTTCTTCATTTACAGAGTGAGGAGTTGCAAGGATGTTTATTAAGAAAAAACATACATGTACGTGTACATATGTATATACGTGCATAGAAAGGGCCTTAAATAAATACCCTAAACGGTTAACACGGGTTTTTCTCCAGGGTAAGGAATGAGCAGAGCAGAGGAAGGGTAGTGAGGAAGAGAAGAGGAACGTATACAAAACTTGAATCCTTTACAATTAAAATGTATTTATGTATCACTTGTGCAATTAAAATAAAATAATAAAACAAAAGGGATGGAACCGGATAATTCCAGAAGCTCCTTCCAGCTCTCCGACTGTATTTTCTTCCTTGCTAAGGAAGAAGCAGGCTCCGCACCCTCCTGCAGACCCAGATCCTGAAAAATGCGGGCTGGTTTCTACTAATACTAGGGCAAGTGCGCCATCCCGCGGCCACATTAAAAATTACAGAGCATCTTCTCAAACAGGAACTCAACGCGCCATGTGTTCACCATGCAGCCTTGGTGAGGGGAATAGCTTAATTTTCACTTAGTAATGATAAGTAATTAAACTAATGGGATAAAAGTAATATTACCCATTGTAAAGTTACAATTCCCCAAGGCAGCCAGTCTGTGTTCTATATTATCTCCACGCTGACGTTTTCCACCCTCTTAGGCCCAGAGACTCGCAGGGTCACCGCCGGGATGCCTGCGTCAGTAAGTGAACTCTGTAACCGCACAGTTAAAATACATTGCATCACAAGGAAACCAATTATGCTGAAGTACAGTTCCGTCCGTGATCACCAAGGCTCCACTAATGCTAAGTAAGAAGCCATGAGAAGGGATCTGATAAAGGATACGCCTCCCCAAGATGCAGACTGAGACTGAGTGCTGACCTCTGACTTGCGCTTGGTCCCCAGCTCCCCATTCCTGCAGTCGGCTCCTTATCAGTTCCATGCCCTCCTCTGACCCAGGGAAGACAGCGTCCCTGAACTAGCCACCTCTTTCCGATTATTTCATTTTGTAGTGCATGAACGAATGGTCATACAAGGCCCCCTGGGCACCGGATAGAACAGGTATTACCAGGGCCAGCCCGGTGAAATGCACAGAGCAACGACTCTGAAAGGAGCCAGCACATTAAAAAGATTGAAGACCCAATTAAAAATGTGCAAAACACATGCAGACACCTCTAAATACACATAAACACAATGGCCAATACGCACATGAAAAGGTAATCGGCATCATTAAACATCGGGGGAATAAAAACTAAAACCACTTCATTCCAACCAGGATGACAAAAATTAAAAAGACTGACAACCCCAAACGTGGGCAGGGCTGCAGAGCCACCGACCGCTTACACACTGTGCTGGTCCGTGTATAAAACGCTACAACTACATCAGACGGTCCACGAGCTGACAGTTGCTGCATCTGAGTGACGTGTGCGTGCTCTTCTGCGGGGTTTAAGTCACCGTCTACAGGAACTGTGGAATCACGTCGTATCACCAGCACACAATCAGCCTGATCTCCCTTTCCTGGCCGCTCTTCAAAAAACATAACTAATTGCAGAGGCTGTAAAGTATTGTTTTCAAAGGCTATACCTTAAAATGCTGTGTAAAATCTCATTTTTTTTAATGTGGAGAGGTCCTGGGACATCACTTAGACCATTCCCTTCATTTTACAAATAAGGGAACTGAGGCCAGAGAGGTGAAATGATTTGCCCAGCTAGTCACCCAGCTAGTTAGGAGCAGAGTCTGAACACTGTGGCTCCAGCCCAGGGGGCTCCTCACTGCCCACAGGGCCCTCCAGCTGTCGTCTTCCTGCCAGCCAAGCTCGGAAGGTTAGGCCCTGGGTCAGCAGGGCCGTGTAAACGCCTGCCCCCGCGTCCTGCCCCCGCGTCCTGCCCTTCCTCCGCGGATGCCGGCCCAGGTCTGTTCCTCGGCAAGTGCTTGGTCTGTCGCAGAGGGCAGGGTTTCCAAAGCTGAGAAAGGAAATGAGTGTCAACTGGCTTCGGCCTGGCTCCCGATCCAGAAAGCGGGTGCCGAGCGGGCTGGGGGCTGTGCCCGATCGTCCCGGGGAGGGTCCCTGAGCGGGAAGCAGGCTTCATTCGCTTCCTGACAAAAGTCCAGTCGGCTCCCAAACCCTTGTTTCTGGCTGCTCGCTCGGCCTGCAGGCCCGGGAGCTGGCATCTCCGACGCTGGCCGGGTCGCCGCAGGCGACGCTCAGGCAAGGGCCCGTCCCTGGTGAGTCGGGCGCCTCTGTCCTCTGGGGAAGGTGGGGAGAGACACAGGCGGTGGGAGGCACTGAGGCCGCAGATCCCGGGCCCAAGGCCAGGGAGGCGGCCAAGGGAGCGGCACAGTCTCCCTCGCCCTGGGCTCGGAGGCAGGAGCAGCAGGGCAACGGCTGGGGCAGCTCTTCCAGAACAGAACTGGCTCTCCCGGGCCTGGGGTACAGAGGTGGGGATCCAAACAAGGAGGGGGCAGGCCAGCAACCTCTCAGGGCTCCTCACAGCTCGGAGCCCAGCCCAGTCTGGGACAGAAGTCGGACTGTCCGTTTACCTGTCCCCCCACGACTGAGCCCCTCGAGGCCGGGGAGGTTGCGCCCAGTGCCCAGGACAGCACCCTGTGCTCTGCAGGCCCCCGCGACACTCTGCTGGCCTCGCTAAGTGAAGGGACGGGCCTGAAACAGCCTCATTTCAGCACGAGGGCCGGGCCACGTGCAGGGCCAACACACTGGCCTTGGTAAGCCGGGTCGATGGCAAAATATCCTGCATTCCCAGCCGCCTGGCAACCTGAGCCCCGCTCGCCCTGGGAGACAGCACAGGCGCCGAGCTTTAATGGTGGCATCACAGGGACGGAGACCACCCGCTTCCTGGCATTTCTGAGCCACTGGGCCACTCAACTCTGAAGTGTCTCCTACTTATGGACTTACTGTTAGATAATAAACGGTCTTTTTTTTTTAAGCCAGTTTGAATGAGAATTTGTGGTACCTGCAGCCAGAATCTTTCTGATAGCTTGTTTTGCATCTGTTGGTTCTACAAAAGATGTGGAGATGACTGGCTGGGGTGGGAGTGGCTAATGGAAAAATGAGAGTTTGAGGCGCTTGCCCTAAACTCCGTACTTGAAACCAATCAGTGCTCATCAACACTAGCGCCGATGCGGCGGAGGGACGACAGCCCTGACCTCCGGCTCTGTCCAGGTGGCTTCCTGGTAACTCAAGATGTGACGGGAAAAGGCCCAGGCTCATGCCACACAACCGCAGGGCTAGGCACAGCCTGAACTGGTTTTGATTAAGCAGTTGGAGGCCAAGAGGAAACTCTTTGTCAAGTTGGAAAAATCCTCCCATTTCATGGTTGTGCAAGACAGTGGCTTGGCTGAGCAGAAAAGGAGCTTGTGAGCAAGTGGGTGAGATGGGTAAGACCACCCCCGGCCCTCCCACTGGGGAGTGGTGTGGGCTGGTGTTGCATGGGAGTTTTAGAGTCTCCATTTAATAGGTGCAGGAAGGCCTAGGAAAGAGGCAGGAGCAAAGGGTAATGAAAGGAAAGAAGCAGAGGTGGGCGCGGTGCTGGAAACAAGAGGAGGGAGCCCAAGAGCTAAAGGATCCTGTAACTCTGTGGGCTCTGAACAGCCTGGAGGCTTTGGGATCTCCCACTGCAGAAAACCATCCTCTGCAAAGCAGCAGCAGGGCCAGGTCAGAGGTGACCCAGCGTTTTCAAAGACATTTCCAACAACAGTGGCATCATGGAGGCACTTCTTTAGGCAGCTTATAGGCCGCAGATTACTTCTTGAAAGCTGTAGAGGAAGGAAAGGAAAAAGAAAAGGAAAGGTGGGGAGAGAGAAGCTTTTATTTGTGAAAACATATGAAGCACTCTGGGGACTCCTAGAAAAATCTGAGGGCTTTGGGGGGACTAGGTTCCTGTGGCTTTGCTGTAGGGACTCAGAGCTATCACCCTGTAGGCATGAATGACTATGTGGCCACATTTCAGTTCACAGGCTGCTGAATCCTGAGACATCCTGGCTGCGGTAGTGTTCCTGGGTCGCCAACTCATTCCCACTTGCCTGGGAGTTCATGCCCCACACGAATCACCTTCTTAGTCTACATAAAAATGGTTCGACCAGATCCAGCCAAAATAAAAGCTGAAAGTTTTCACTGCCCTGAGCCTCACGTGAGCCTCTGAAGTTATGTTACTAGCCTTGTTAGAAATCAAGGATCACCCTAAGAGGGAGAAACCTCGGCCTGGAAGAAGTGAAGGGGAGAGTGGGATACCAGGGAGGTGGCAAAATCCCCAGTGTCCTAAGTACCACAAACCAGATGTCACCTCTTGCTTACTCTGGGACGCAGCCAAGCACCTAATGAGCAAAAGAAAGGCTAGTTCGGATGCCTCTTAAAAAGAAATTAACTGGGGAACAATTAAAAGCCTTGAATGAGCAATTAGCCCAACTGGCAAAGACTTACAAATCCTCCCTCCATCAAAACAGTTAACTGAAATTATCAGCCTTTGAAGGGGAATTAGTCTTCTTGGAATTTGTGAATGTGTGATTAAGGTGATAAAAAACTACAAGAACGGGGGCAATGAAGCACTTACTCAGAGATAAGGGGGACAAATCTCCAAAGCCACAGTCATTAAATCAGCAATGCATTCAGCCAATATGGGTATCCATGAACTATTATGTTAAATATAACCAGGTATTCTCAGTTCCAAGTTATGGAGCAGACAGGTTATCTATCAAACTAATACAAAGCTATATGTCAATTATATTTCAATAAAAGTGAATAAAGTAGATTCATCTACAGCATTGAGCAAATTATTCAAAATAGTGAGGTTTCTTATCTACTGAAACATATTTACATATATATGATAACCATGTAAATGTATAGTTATCTTAAAATGAGCTGGTGTATTCATTTTGTATTTTTAACCAAACATCCCTGTAATGAGAACTCAACTAAAAAGACATTACATCATTTTTATGTTTCTTTATCTAGTTAACTAACCATTCAAGAGTTTAAAAAAATAGCAAAATAATCACTTTGTCTCTTTGCCCAAAGCTTGACTTCAGGAGCTAAATTTCTAGCTGAGGTTGAAGTCTGTGTTCTTTCCCCAAGCATTCAGCATTTATTACCTGGGAGACTTCTTTGTCAGCAGAGCACATATTAAACCAGTTAGCAGAAGTATGTTTAGATTGTATATGTTAATTTACATTTGACAAACTTGCCTCTCTGGTGCCTGTTGGGACACTAGGTAAATGTGCAGCCTGGTTGTATTTAAACCAAACTCATATAAACAGAAAAGCCAAATCCCCACACAGGGCATAAAAACGTGAATTACATGATCCAACAGGGGTTCCTGAGGGGAATGGTAGCTTTCAAGAGAAAAAGAAGTTATCCAAGGTAAGCAAGTCACAGCCTTTGATGATTCATGTGTTTTCCACTTTCTGGTCTTTCTCCAGATGGGTAAAGGAGCACCTTAGAAAGATCACCGTAAGCATGCTTTTACCATGCAATAATGTTTAATAACTGCTAGTTTCTACTTTGTTGTTGTTGTCCGTGATGTTATTATCTTCCCATTTCACTTAGGTCCAGTCTTGGTGACAAAAATGTCCAGAAATGAGACTCCGTGGGGGCCCTCTCCACCCGCCCTTCACCCTGGGACAGCCGTAGGCCCTGCAGAGAGGCCCCGCTGACGCAGAGGGTCTGCCGTGGCTTGTCCGGGCTCCTCTCTCGCGCTGGAATTCCCCACCCAGGGCTCTGACGTGGCAGCTCTTGGTGACAGCCATGCCTTGTGGACATCCTGCCAGGCACTGGGGTCAGAAGCCACACTCAGACCTCCCTGCCATCATGTTGTGGTGCAGTGGAGAGAGCGCAAGATCTGGAATCAACACCTGAGGACCGTTTGCTCACTGTCTGGTCTTGGTCAATTAGCTTCTCTCTAGAGCCGTCATCTTAAGCCGGGTTTAATATCACCCACCTTTAAGATTCATCGTGAATGCAAAGGACTCATCACAGTGGTAGGTGACAAAACAAACGCGAGCCACCGCTACTGTTACACTTGTGAGAGTTCCTACTGAATTCTCCCTTGGCTTCCAAGGAATAGCGACGATCGGAACTTGCATCTGGTTTAAAGACCATGTCTCCGACCACACGCTCTTACACAGAAGCTGTTTCAGTCTAACTCGGCGGCTCCGAGCCTTCCTCCTTCTGTTGACAGGAAGCCCCGTCTTTTACATGTTACCCTTCTCCAAGTTTTCCCTGATTCGGGATGCGTATATGTCTTCATGACACAGGTCTGTGGCTGTGCCACTGCCATGGGTCCCATCCCACGATGGTGCCATGAAGAGGAAAGCGGGCCCGCACTGCAAGACCAAGCCTTCTTCCAAAGCGAGAGGAGCACTGGTCCTTCTGTGTCACGTCCGGCTGTGGGGAGAAGGGTCCCCAGCAGGTGCTTATTGATACAGCACTTTAAATTCACAAACAAAACTGCTCTGTCTTGGACGGCTGGGTCTGGATGAGTTCAAGATTCAGCTGCCCCACGGTACCCAGGCGCTTAAGTCTCATCTGAAATCAGATTTCCCTTTCCCAATTCCTTCTTCCTTCGGCGGGGTTCTCTCTCAGTGGCTTCCATCACTCCGTAGAACAGGACTTCAGTCAGACACATGAGCACACTTCTCAATCCACCAGACACATCTATAAATGCTTCAGCGCCCACCAGGGACAGCAGTGAAGGCCTTTTCTCCTAGGCAATTTGAAAATAACTTGTTGCTAATAGTTACATGGGGTTAGCAATGTCTCCTAACTATTCACCAAGAGTCCCAGCTTAGCCCTGCCAAGACCCGCCCTGTTATAACGGGTGAGGAAAGCTCGAGGTTAAGTGACTGAGCCGGGAACACAAGCAGCTGGCAGCAGGGTGGGAACTAGCACCCCCGTCCAGGGCTCGCTCTCCCCCCTTCATTGCACAAGCCCCCTTCTCTATGCCGTTGACTTCGATTTAGCCAATGGTTAACACGTGTGTGTGCGTGTCCATGGGCGTGTGTGTGTGTGTGTTTTGCCAAAAGGATGATCTGCTTTCCAAAAATCTCAAATTAAGCAGTTCCTAACTGCTTCTTAAGATAAAGAGAATTGAATTCTTATAAGACATTGTAGAAAGCAACTTGACGAGACCATGCTGCTCTGTTCCTCCCTCTGGACGCCAGGTGCCTGCTTGCTCCTGTCTGACCACAGGGGAGTTGTGATTGGTCTGAATTCTCAAACGCTGTCTCCTGGAAAAGGCCTCGGAGCCACCGGTATTTGGAAGAAAGGGGAAACACTTTGTCAGCCCAGTATTGGCATGTCCTGAGGCGTTTTAGGGTCCTGCTCTCAGCTTTGAGAGCTAAAAGTATTTTGGCAATCGCTGAGTTTCAGAAGCAAAACGTGAACTAAGACTTGAGGCTCTGCCTCCTTGGGGGGGCGGTCAGTCCAAGGCTCCAACCTGCCTGTGCTAACCACTGCCGCCTTTCAAATGACAAGCTGAGTTTGGATCATCCAGTTATGTATTGGCAGCAGGGCATTTGTTATAGTTTAGGGCAAAAGTTTATGACTAATATTTTACCAGAATTTTTATTTTCTATGTGTTGAAGCATTTTTCAGGAATTTTCCACTCCCCCCAAGTAACTTAAGATAAACCAGTCCAAAGAAACACAAATGGAGACAAGCACACATTTATTTGACCACCTTTTAGAGGAGTTAACTCAGAGCGGACAGTGCAAATTCACTATTTCGGAGAATGTCTGTTTCCTCAGCTTCTCAAGGGAACATAGCATCTCAAGTAGTTAATCTCTCTCACTAATCTATGAATATTTTATAGTCAAGACCCACTGTTTCCAACCCTTCTCAGACTCCCCTTTCATACATGAAAACACTGATCCATACGCAAAATGGGAGGAGCTGTTGGTTTGCTCGGGCTGCCGGAACCAAACGCCGCACACTGGGTGGCCTAAAACAACAGGCTTACTTCTCACCGTCTGGAGTCTGGAAGTCCAGGTAAGGTATGGGCAGGCTGGTTTCTTCTGGGGCCTCTCTTCTTGGCTTGCCGACGGCTGTCCTCTTGCCGGGTGTCCTTACATGGTGTTTTCTCTGTGCACATGCCCTGTTGTCTGTCTGTGTGTCCTAATCTCCTCTTTATAAGGACACCAGTTAGACTGGGTCAGGGCCCACTCTAATGGCCTCATTTTAGCTTAACCACCTCTTTAAAGGCCCTATTTCCATATACAGTCCCATTATGAGGTACGGGGGGGGTAGGGCTTCAGCATATGAATTTGGAGGGCACACTATTTAGCCCTTAACAGCTTGTCTTTATGGTAAGTTTCCTGATTATGTGAAACAATAAAGCAGCCAATTCCTAATTTAAGAGCCCTGTGGTTTGGGGGGCTGTGCAGAAACATACAGCCAGATCTAACACGTGGTTTAGTATTAGGGACTGCATGCTTCTCTGTCATAAAGAAATGATCTCTCTGTGAAAATGATATTTGAGCTGAAACTTGAATATTGAGAAGTAACCGGCCATGTGAAGTTTCTGAATATGAAAGTTTCAGGCAGAAAAAAAATAGTGCAAATGCAAAAGCTCTGAGGTGGGGATGAGCTGGGTGTGTTTAGGAAACGGAAGGAAGGGTGATGCGGTGCAGAGAGAAAGCAAGAGAGGGTGGGGGGAGGTGAGCCAGAGAGATGGGCACGACCGCGTCACGCAGGGCCGGAAAGGCCGTGGAAATAAAGAAGTCTGATTTTCATACTAAATTCAATGAGAAGCCCTTGGTGAGTGTTACGAAGAGAGGGGATATGATGTGGCTTATGATTTATTTTGGCAGCTGTTTGGAGAAAGGGTTAGAGTGGGACAAAAATGGCAGCTGACAGAACAGTTAAGAGACCATTAAAATAGCCCCGATGAGGGTCGGTGGTTGTTTAACCTGAAGGTGACAGCTGTAGAAACAGAAAGTTAATATGTGGGGGATATATTTTAGACATGGAACTGATTAAGCAGATGTAACATATGAGAAAAAGAATGGAATGATGCCCAGGTTTTTATCTTAAGAAAGTGGGAAGAGGTAATGTCATTTCCTGAGAAAGGCTGAGTTTAGGGAGAGGAAATGGAGAGGGTACCGAGCTCTGGTGGGGCCCATTACATGTAAGATGCCTATTAGACAACCACGTCAGGGAGGCGGCTTGACACCAAGTAGGCGGTTTGATTTATGAGCTTGCAGCTCAAGGAAAGGTCAAGACTGGAGATTTGCATGCAGGAGTCATCTGCCTATAGATGGCTTCACCATGACGGGACTAAATTAAATTCACTGGGGAGATCGTGTAGCTACAGAAGGGGGCCCGGGATAAAGGACGCCAGAAGGTCAGGCGAAGAACATGGAGCCAGTTACGCGATTAAAGGAGAGCAGCCAGTGAGATGCGGCGGAGAATCAAACGCGAGACGCCGCGGCCGCAGGAGCCAAGCAAGAACCTACCCGGGTTTTAGCTCTACTCTGAAATTAGTACAGACAGTTCAGAAGGTTTGCCGAGTTGCTTAGAGCCTGGAGTCAATCATTTCTGTCTCCCCGTTGTCCATAGAAAGAAAAATGTCAGGGTCATGAACACAAACTGCCTCCCGAATGCATGTCCTCGGTCTCCTGGGAGCTGGAGCATATCAGCAGCTCTGCTCCCCCCTCTGCCACTGGGGTAGGTCACGTCTCATTAGCACAGGCGCACAGGTGGTCGGAGCGTGTCCCGATATGCCAAGGTTGCAGGTTCAGTCTCCATTCAGGGCACATACAAGAAGCAATCTCTCTCTCCCTCTCCCTCCCTCCCTCTCCCTCTCTCACACACACATGCATATGAATATTAAGCTTCAGGCTACCATCGGACAGGCCATGGGTGATGAATGTGGGATGGTCTACTTACTATTAACTAGGTTGCCCTTGGGGATGCATTTTGAATGAAATATTGTTGTGGCCATCACCTGCAATGAAAATAGTTTGACCTGCTAAAAATATTAGCTAACTCAGCACTACACGACCTCATTTCCCACATTAACTGTGGCTTATAATAAGATAGTATTTTAGTAACATAGAGTTTCCAAGAAGAGCTGTATCCAATTCTGCACCAACTTTAATAGGCCTCCATCACAACACTTCCGGTTATGACTTGAGACGCCACAGCTGGAAGCCTTCAGGCACTGTCTGTTTGCTTGTTTTTATTGACACTGTCATCCTTAAAGTGATGCAGACAGTTATTAGGTACTCTAATAACAAGGAGGAAATTAAATAAAATTCTCTAGTCACCCACACAAGCCTTAATAAGTCCATCAAAGCACATAAGTTGTACATAAAAGTATACAAATTAGTTGACCCAGACTATTTCCATCCTCAAATGGAGAAAAATGTAATGTCCCCGCTCACTAAAGGAGACGCGCACGCTCTTCCTCTGGGCTTTGCACGGCCGGGGCTCCGGTCCCCTGAAGACCGCCTGGGCCCCACCGCCCCGGGGGCTCCAAGTGCCAGGTGCCCCTTCTCCCTCCCTGCCGTCAGGAACCAGGGACTTCAGGTTCCCCAGGGGCAGTCTCGGGAGACACTGTTTGTGCTGTTCCCGGGAGCGGGCCAGGCCCCAGGGCCGCGCGCCAGGGGCCGGAGCCGGGCGCTGTCCCGCGTGCTGACCGTGCGGCCTCGTCGGGAGCTGTCCGAGGTGCGCGTCCCCGGCCCGGTCTGCGGCCGCCGGCGTCACTGACCCAACGCGGCGCCGCGCGTCAGCTCTGGCTGAAGAACAGAGGGCTTGTTAAGAAGAAAAAACATGTCATATTCGTCCACTGACGTGGACTGACTACAGCAGTGCAATCAGTAAACAATAAAGTAAAATAAAAATCAAGTGGGCATGCATGTGAAAATACAAATTCTTGGTCCATCCCAGAACTACTGAGTATTTATAGGTAAGGCTCACAAATCTGCATTTTGAGAAGTTTCTATAGAGGTTTTTATGTCTCAGGCGAAGACGATGTCTCCCAAATGTCAGCACGTTTTTAGGGTTTACGACCACTTATTCGCACTGAACTAATTGATCGCTGTAAACGTGCCTGATATCGTTAATATTATTAACACTCGTGATGAGTGATTATCCCTGAAAAAGACATTAACCAAATTTCTTCAGGATGGTTTCTGCCACAATTTGGCACCAAACAAATGCAAAAATTCAGCCCCATCAAGGAATCTCAGGAAAGGCAAACCCTTTTTTAAATCAACTCCCCTGATCTTTTACCAAGTCTTTCCTATGCACCCAAACTAGTAATGAAAATAACTATAATTAGAACCAATATGTACTGATCACTCACTCTGTGCATCTGTCAAGTCTATGGCAACAATAATAGTAATCAAAACAAGAAAAATATATTCACTGAGTGTTTACTACATGCCCAGTACTGTTCAAAGTTCATCACACAATTGTCTCATTTAACCCTTACAATATAATGTGCCCATGATCCCAAAAAGGGCCAGAAAAATTGTACCTGTTTGGTATCCACTTATAGGTTTTGTCATATAAATATATGATACTAAAACTAATACTTTGATAGTTTTTTGAAATGTTTGAGAATGGGAGGAAATGAAAGTGTCCTTTATTGATTACTTGTTGTTTTCCTGGCACTTTAATATGTTTTCTTCATTAAAACATCACAACTACTTATGAATTGCTCTCCCTATTTTAACAGCCTTATTGAGATACTGACATACAATAAACTATACATATTTAAAGTATGCAATAGGTTTTCTAATAGGTGTTTACACCCATGAAACCACCACCTTCAGTAATCCTCCCTCCCACCCCTCTCCGATTGCTTGCCCCAGACAGCTACTAGCCCCCTTCTGGTGCTAACGATTCGTGTGCATTTTCTAGAACTTTATCGAAATAGAGCCACACAGTGTGTGCCCTTTGTGTCTGCCCCTCACACTCAGCATGGTTATTTTGAAATGACCCATGTTACTGCCTTTGTCCATAGTTCATTCCTTTTTACTGCTGAGTGATATTCCAATTATCTCCATTTTGTAGGTAAGAAAAATATAAAAATAAGCGACTCATATCACACAGTAAAGGACTCGATTCAGATGTAAATCTGCCCAACACAAAAGCCCCAAATTTTCCCACCAAAAATTCTGCTTCATTTTTACCTGAGAAATAATTTTACTACATCCTCAGGATGGGAGAGACATAGGCTCTGGAATGCGCAGAAGAGACGGATCACGCTGGAAAACAGGCTGCCTGGCGATGAGAGCACGGCAACCGCCCCAGCACACCGCCGTCGCCCGGCCTGCTCTCAAGGGCCCCTCAGGCCCTGGGTTTCCCGCTCTTTCCACTCACCCCAGAATAACGCGGGCCCGGGGCGCCGAGGTGCAGGGAGCCCGCCCGCCGAGCGGGGGCGCCGCGGGGGCCGGTTCGCGGCGGCTCGGCTGGGGCGCCCAGGAGCCCTGGAGGCCGGCGCCCGCGGGCCCCCGCTGAGCAGGCCTCAGCTGGGCGCAGAGGGTGACAGCCAGTAGCGGCGGAGAGCAGAGGGCCAGCTGCCCGCCAGGCCCCGACTCGCCCGCCCGCCGCGGGCCTGCCCTGGGGCGCCTGCTGCCCCGGGCACCGGCTTCAGGCCCCTCGGCTGCCCGTCGGAACACCCGCCCGCCTGCCCTGCCGTCGGGTCGCAGCTCAGCGCGGGCTCAGCGTAACGGGTATTCCGATGGAGCGATTCTGCGCCCGAGGGCTCAGGGCTGCAGGGCTGTGCTCCTCCGGCCGCGCAAACAGTGCCCACGGGCCGACGGAGGCGGCGGGCGCGGCTGGCACGGAGGTGCCCGGGACGGAGGTGCCCGGCCCGCCTTCCCCCGAGAACGCGGACCTGCAGGCTCTTCCGGGGGCAGCGGCCTTCTGCCCGGGGGGGGGGGGGGGGCACCACGCCGAGCACGGGCAACACGCGCCCCGGGCTGGCACCTCCATCAGCGCCGGCTCCCTAACGCGCCGTCCCGCGCACGGGCCGAGGCTGGTCCCAGTCGCGGGCGAGGAAACCGAGCGGCCGGGCTGAGGAATCTGAGTCAGCAGCGGGCCTTTCACACCCCAGGACTCTCCTCCTTACCAGCCCGCAGGCCGCCGCCAGCTGCCGTTTACTGCGCACCTACTACGCGCCCGGCGCGGCGCACACCTCAGGCGGATCAACCTACTGAGACTTCACAGCAACCCTCCCGGGTGGACACCAGTATGCTCACTGGACCGTTGAGACGCAGCCAAGGGGGCCGCCGCGCACGGAGGGGCCGGCCTCCCACGGGCGGTGCCCGCCCGCGCCCCGCGCTCCCGCCCGTCTCTCCGCCGCAAGGGCTGCGCGCTTCTGGTGCCCAAGGGCCGCAGCGCCAGCGTTACCCCCGCGCACCACGAGGGGGCGCGCCCGTCCCGGGCTGCAGGGCCGGCGGCAGCGGAGCCCCGCCCCCCGCGCGGCACCGCCCCGCCCCTCCCATCCCACAGCCAATCGGAAGCCGCCCCCGCAGGAACCGCCCCGGAAGACGCCCGGGAATTCTCCTACAGGGCCTCTGGTTGCCAGAGACGGGAAGTGGCACGTAAGCGACGGGGCGTCCGCACGGGGCTGCCGCCCGCGAGACGGGGCGCCGGGCTGTTCCCCTGGAAGAGGCCCCGGGCGCGGAGCCCCGCCCACCCGCGCTCCCGCGACCGGAGAGGCAGCAGCCAATCCCGACAGGCCCCTCCCCGTGTCGCCTCCACCAATCGCCGCTCTCCCTCCCGAGCCTATCAGGAGCTCCGGGCGCCGGTCACGTGGCGGAGGGGCGGGCCCTGCGCGGGAGCCGGGAGCAAGGCGCGCGCTGCGCGGGGTCGGAGGCGGGTCGGCCGAGGTCGCGGCCTCTGACCGCCGCGCGGGCCTGCCCTCGGCTCGGACTCGGTTCCGACCCGGTTCCGACCCGGGTGCTTGGGCGGGGCCCGCCTGCGCAGGCTCCCGCCGCCGTGCGCGCCCCGCGGCCGGGTCCCCGGAACCGCACGTGTCCGCGGGGCCGGCCCTTTCGGCGCGGGCTGGGCGCCCGGGAGCGGCGCGGTGCTCCCGCGCGGGGCTGGGGCGGGGCCGCGCATGAAGCACCTTTGCCTCGCGCAGGTCGTTTAAACCCTTCGCAGCGCCCTCCCAGCTGTGAACCGAGGGTAACGCCCCCGCAGGCCGCCGGCGCGTCGGGCGGGCTGTGCGGGGCTGGGACGGGCGGGGCGCTGCGCGCGGGGCGGGGCGGGGCGCCGCGTGTGCGTGTGCGTGCTGGGCGGCGTGGGACTCAGCCCGGCGCGCTCCCGAGGGTCGGGCCTCAGCTGCCCGAGCCGCCCAGGAGGGGTGGGGGCAGGCTCAGACGTACAGACGTACAGACGTACAGACGTACAGACGTACAGACGTACAGGGCTGTGCGCGTGTCCGGGTGCTTCCGCATGTTGTCAGAACCGAGCAGAACTTCCTTACGCTCACACACAGCCACAGCCATCACTCACCCACCCACACGCACACACTCACACACACACGCACACACACGCTCACACGCACACACACCCACACACACACACGCACACACACCCGCACACACGCACACACACGCACACACACTCACACCCACTCACACCCACACACACTCACACCCACTCACACCCACACACACACACACAGTCACACACTCACACACACACACTCACACACACACACACAGTCACACACACTCACACCCACTCACACCCACACACACTCACACACAGTCACACACACACACAGTCACACACACACACAGTCACACCCACACACACTCACACCCACTCACACACACAGTCACACCCACACACACTCACACCCACTCACACACACAGTCACACCCACACACACTCACACCCACTCACACACACACACACACCCCTGCTGTGAGGGGCCAGGAAACCCCAGCACCTCTGTACTTGACCTGAGGCCGACATCAAGATCCCCTGCTTGTGAATCTCATTGCTAGTTTCCTGGGGTTTCTTTAAACTCCCCCCCCCAGGTGCAGCCTTGGCAGCTGGAGCACAGCACACCTGTGCCCCCTCGCCCGGCTGTCAGGCCATGGGTCCGAGGGTGAGCAGCGCAACACTCGGAGGGAGGGAAAGCGAGTTATGAAACCCCTATTTCACAGGATCATTAAGAGCTCTTAAGAAAATGTTGAGCTCTGCAGAATCCTTTCCAACTGTCATGTGAAATGCATCTTTTATGACAGAAGAGAAAAAAGAGCCCAGATCCCATCCCTGGCTGGCAGGAGGGAAATGCTGCAGCCTGGTTTCCTCCTCGAGGACATGCCCGTGAGTGTTGAGGAAGTTTCAGCCCAGAGTAGTTTCTAAATTTATAAAATAAAATTTCAATGCTATGGGTATAAAAACTACCCTAAGTTGAAAAGAATAAAATTCTCATAGACCATCAACAAATGTAACCGTACTAATCCAACAATAATTACAAAGTTTCTATAGTTTTCTTTTTAGGAAAAGGCAAGATCAACAACATCCCACAGCATCTGTGGGAACTTGTACCTCTACAGAACCTGCACCCCACCACGCACACCTATTCCCACCCAAGCACACTCCCGCCTCAGGGCCTTTGCACATCCTGTCCCCTCTGCCTTCTCCCAGATGGCCACTAGCCCTGCTCCCCGACTTTATTAAGGTCTCGACTCAAAACTAGCATCAAATGAGGTTTCCCTGACCTCTTCATACAAAATAGCACCCCTGGCCCATCCCTCTCAGCCCCTCATCCTGCTTGCTTTCCTTCACAGCACTCATCACCGCCTTCACGCCGTGTCCTTCGTCTGCCTGTTCCTCCAGCGCCACCAAACTATGAACTTCATGAGAGTAGGGCCTGCTGCTGCCCAGTGACTTGAGCAGCGCCTGTGCAGAAGAGACACTTCGTGTATATTTGGGCAGAATGAATGAATTTTTCACAAGCCCCAGTCCTGCGAGTCAGTCCCACTGTGCTGTCTGAAAGGACATCAGATAAATAAGACAGGTTCCTAAATGAAGCGCTTGACTTTTTTGCAAGGCTTGGCACCTCTCCAAGCCCGAGTTTTCCTGCATCGATCTGAAGGTTAGCAAGCCTGGGGCAAGCTCATGCGGGGAGGAACAGAGCCTGATCCTGTCGATCCCAGAGAAGGCACTCAGAAGGGGCTCGGCACTCAGTAAACACTGTGTTTTCACACAAGAGCAAACCAGGGATGCTTTTGACCCCCACCTAGGGAGCTGGCACCTAGGTGAGAGGGACATGGGATTGATTCCTGTCACCATGACTGTCCCAGGCACACACCATCGCCGCATCGCTGAAAGGCCTTGGAAGAAACAGTTGGTTACGATCCCTGAGCTCACCCCTGCCCCCTGGAGGCCACCTAGTGCAGGGCCATGGGGAAAAGCTTAGATAACAATTCAGCGGGGGGATTTTTCATTACACAAGTTGTGTGGCTCCATTGTAGGCATAAAATAAAAGAATAAAAAGTAATCACACCACCTAAATACCCTTGACACTACTTGAGCTTCCAGTGTTACGCCTGTTTTATACCTAATTCATTGATTCCAACATGTATCTACAGAAAGCCTCAGCGGCTGCGAAGGAAACATAAAAATTACTGTATTTGTGCCACTTAATTCCTGCTGTCATCACTCTGTATTTATCCTGATATCTTCACTTTTGTCACAACCTATGTTGCCACATGCTCTTCATAAAAAGCACTGCTGATGGCTGTGAATTTTACTGTCTCCATGTCCTCCGCCCTGGAGGCCTGAATGCTCCAGGCCTGAAAAATCAGGGCACGTGACTGCTATCTAAATACCGTGCCTCACTCTACAACTGCCACCGGTTGACATTGTATTCTAGGGACCCGGGATACAGCAGTGGGAGGGCAGGCAGAGCCCTGAGCCCCCTGTGGGGAGCAGCGTGAAATGCACTGTCACAAAAATAATTCTAATTCTGTCGTCCGACGTGGAAGTATGAAACAGGGGCCCCAACTTTATCTGACGTCATCTGAGGGGTCCACCTTCCCAGGAAGGTCTCCTTTAAACTCAGAACTCAAGGAATAATCAGCTGGGGCCCAGCAATGGGAGGGCAGGTGCAGCACCTGGATCCCAGGCCTCACAGGACTCCGTGGGCCAGTCGGGAGAGTGGGTTTATCCTCCGAGCAACACGAAGCCACTGCAGGGTTTTGAGCATTTTGAGCAGGACTTTTAGAAAGATCCCCCGTAACAAACACAACCTGGAAAAAGAGCCTGTTTGTAAGAGTAACACAAAGAACAAACCATTTGAACGTCGCTTATCAGGAAGCAGGGAATATGTGTCTAAAGAAAGCTGTAAACTTTACCAAGGGACAGAAAAGAAGACTCGAATCGATGGAAAGACACACTGTCCTGAATGAAGACGTGCTGTAAAATGTGGTGTTTCCTTAAATTTACCTATGTATTTGCCACATGCACATAATGAAGCCTTCTGAACTGTAGGGCCCCACACTGTCCCCACTCCCGGTGCTTTCCCTCCATAACATACAGTGAGACTGAGTTATTTTTGTAATTACGTGCTTCAGGCTGCTTACCCACTACCCTGATAAGAGAAGGCTAAATTCGCCTGTAAAATATAAAAGTGAAAATAGCCCGCAGTAAACCACTAAAAGATAACCTGACCAGGTAATAAAAATACAGCATGGGGCAAGAGTGGGCTTACAGTTGTCCATATGGAAAAATAATGCAATAATTAATATTAATAATACAAGAATAAACTGTGTTTCACGTACTCACAGCTATAAACGTACTTTTGCCCACCCCTGTATTTAAGTTTCTAATGAAATCTAAGATGATATTCAGACAGCTACTCAGGCCTTCTCCAAAATAAAACTCTCTTGATAATATGAACAGAATCTTGCTTTAAAGCATTCTTACACTTATTTTAAGATGGCAACTGGAAAATCTTGTAAAACAATTAAGTGTTTTTCCCTGATACTACAATACAAATTTAGAATAAATCAATCCGCTTATTTGGCAAAGAAGAAACATACACTCTGACAAGCATCTTGGGAAATCACGGATTTTTTAGACATTCTGTTAACATTATTAGCAAAGGTTACGTATATAGTATTGGCCATGTGTCAAGATTTTCAAACCACCTTTTTTTTGTTTCCGGAAATTGGCAGTTTGTGTCTTCGCTAGCTCCTTCTTCCCCATTTTCCCAGAAAATATAAGAACGATATTAATAATTTCTAGCAACTCTTTTGAAATCCACAGCTTTCTGAACAACATGTACAAATATTAAGTGTCTCACTACTCTTACCGCCACCACAGCAAAAGGAGCAAAGTAAAGGAAATATCCAAGAGTTTTCCTTACAGAGAGGCAAATTATAGCATCATATAGAATAATGAAATGTTCTTTATGAGAAAAGGAGTGCTTTGTCAGGCCCTGAAGTATCAGGAATTAACTGGCGAGCCCAGCCGTGGCTTGTCCTGCAGGGTGAGCTTGGGACTGTCTGCACTTACCCTGGGACCACGTGAGCGAGGGAGGTTCCCAAATAGCTCCCGCAGACCCATAAAGTTCTCCTGGAAACAGTGGGGTGAGCCCCATGTGTGCTCCCACTGGGCTGGGCCTCCAGCAGGAGGGGAAATGAGAGGGGCTGAGTCCCATCACCAAGGACTCATTCCCTAGAGGTTCCTGCATCTTCCAAGAGCCCGTGGCCCTGCTTTTCTTTAGGGACCTTATCCCCAGTCAGCTGTGTGGCTGGACACCTCAAAGTCACCCCCTTCCTACCTCTTCTCTGGGCCTCTTTCTTCCAGTTCTGAAGTCCTGGAGTCCCGAGAACGGTGGTTCCCAAACTTCAGTGCCAGTCAGCCTGGGTCTTGTTCTGATCCAGGAGGCCTGGGTGGGGCCTGGGAGGTTGCATTTCTAACAAACTCCCACCTGATGCTGATGCTGGTGGTCAGAAACCACAGGAGAACCACTGCCCTGTAGGGTTCGGAGGTTGGCCTAGTTCCGGCCACTCATAGCTCACCCTCCAGGTGTGCGATGGTCGCCAGCCCCAGGGCTTGGAGGCTGGGGTGCTCCAGGGCAACAGCAGGAAAGCGGTAGCTTCACTAGAGGCCCTGAGCCAAACCACCTACTTTTTTCCAGGAAAATTCTGTACAACATGGTGACAATCCCCACCAGGGGGCAGCAGATCCTCACTTTCCAGAAAGGAAAGGAATTTGAATCCTGGGGCCCCTCACCGAGGACTCGGACATCCCTTGGAGAACTTAGGTGGCTGAGGCAACAGGGGCCACAGAATAACAACTCTTTATATTCTGTTTCGTGGGCGTCAAGCTTTCTCACATCACTTCGTCCAGACTGTACCACGGTCCCGAGGCAGTGAAGCATGAACTGAGACCCACGGAGAAAACGGGCTCAGAAAGGCTGAGTTCAGGCGACTTGCCCAAGGTTGGAGGGCTGGTAATTGGTCAGGCCGGAGCTGGCGCAGGGTGCCTGACTCCTCACTGGGCCCCGTCCACAGTCCTGCGGCTGTGACTTCTTGATTGTTCCCCACGTGTGCATTGCCTCTTAGCCTTCCCGGCGACCTGTAAGGCTTGTTCTCTCATTAGCCCCAGGTTAGAGACCAGGAAAGTGAAGTGAAAGAAATTAGGTAACCTGCACGATTAGTGAATGGTGAAGTCAGGATTTGAACCTGGGTTCATTTCATTCAATAACCCGCCAACTCCTGCTGCTTCCCGACTGTCACTTGTAATCACCAGGTATCTGGTAAGCGTCTGTTGAGCAGACTGTGCTAGTCGCAGGCAATGCAAAGTCTCAGCCTTCAAGCAGTATCCAGTCTAGGAAACCTAAGATGCCCCCCACCAGGCACCACAGGAAACCCACCAAGGCGAGCACCACGGTCCCCACTCTCAGATCAGGCCACAGTGTCTCCAGAGTGAATGAACTTGCCCGAGGCCGCAGGGCAATGAGTGGTGGGTCGGGGGTTTGCACCCCAGCCATTTGCTACACCTGCTGGGTGTTTTCTTTAATGTATCTTTATTGATTTCAGAGAGAGGAAGGGAGAGGGAGAGAGAGAAAGAGAAACATCAATGATGACAGAGTTGTCATTAATCAGCTGCCTCCCGCACGACTCCGACTGGGGATCGAGCCCACAACCCGGGCCCGGGCCCTGACCAGGAATTGAACCCCGATCTCCTGGATCCTAGGTCGATGCTCAACCGCTGAGCCACGCCCGGCTGGACCACCTGTTGTTTTCTTATACCTCTCTCAGCAGCAAACTTTCTGAACCAAAATATTGGAAATAGGAAACGTCTCAAAACACGTAGGAAGTTCAGTTGCGGTGGCCTTCCTGTCGCATCTCTGTGGCTCAGCCTGCGGCCTTGAGTTGCCACTGCCTTCAGGTGCGGAAGAATTTTCAGGACAACACCAAACTCGTTTCCTAATCTTCCCCCAGGTTGGGCTCCTGAACCGTATCCTCCAGCCTGCATGCACCTCACCTGGAACTCAGCCCACCGTCCAAGCCCACCCAGGACACCACACGTCCAAATATTTAAAAGCGATAAATCACACTAAAAACTGTTAAATACTGTATGTCCTTTCCCCTTTCCTTGACAGGTATAACATTTGTAACATCAAAACTGAAAAATGTGTGCCAGGCTATGGTTTTTGTATGATTAAATATTGGCAAAATATCAAGGACAACAGATTGCACGTGTGTAGTTGCAACAGTGCTGTAGTTGCAACTAGTCTTGAGCTGATGTTTAGGTGGGTGATGAAATAATTAATTAGTTATTATAAATTTACTCCATAAAATCTGTATTTCTTGTCCTTCATTTCAGCAAATTACTAACTGTGTTGCTCTAATAAAAAATGTTCAATTTCAATTTAGGGGAACACCCTGCTAAGGTAGTAACCATTGTAATTGTCAATCAAATTCTCACAGCAATACTTAGATTAGAAATGCACCATGAGTCTTACACACCAAGCTCAAACATTGTAATGGGGTCCATCAGTGTTGTCACTGGACATACAAAATATTTTAATTCCAGTATGTAAATTGCCATCACTTACAAAGTCATTTTTAGCTTCTCTTATTAAACAATATCTAGATCTACAAGGTTATTTCCTAAGTTCTTCCTTTAAATTTTTCTGGACTGTTATAAAGAAAACTGAAAATAGCAAATAGTGTTGGTTTACTTGTTCAAATTTCTCTCTGATCAAGACGACACCTTAATCTAGAATACCAGAAAACAGTCTGTAGGAACCAGTTTCCAGATTGTATTTAAATAAATCTCCTTCAGAGTCAGGCAAATGCTTTTGTTTCATTATTTGAATTGCCTGTATTTCCTGGACTTGTACTTTGGTTACATATTTATCGCACAGCTTTTTAAAATTTAGAATAACAATTTTCTCTAAATTTTTAAATACATGTTTAGAATCCCTTTAAAAGTGAAATAACCAAGCTTAAAATGGTTCTGGATTTTGGTGGTTTAGATTTCTGTTGCTGGGAACCTTTGCTAACATTATAGCAAATGACAGTTTATAACAAATAACTAGCTAGTGAGAACTCAAAATTAACTTCACTTTCTACTGACAACAAAGATTTGCTTTATCTGAGGATCTTCCGCTTTGTTTAATTCTACCAATATAGTTCATATCTTGTCTAAATTAAATCTAATTGCTCTAACAGCATTTCATTGGAATTCCCACTGTAGAGCTGAGTGTTCATGAGTCAAATGTGGTATGTGTTTCATCAAGATGTTTTGGGCAATAACAACATAATATATGGAAACAATGTCCATGATCTGAATTGTTCCCGGGAATACCAGTGCTACCAACGAGGCTGAAGCTGTGCATGTCTGTTAAAATTCAAACCACAGCTCCGAGAATGCTTCTGGATTTCTACCAAACTTTAGGATTGTATACCTTTTTCTTTAACGATCGTGTTAGCATTATTATCAATAATCTTTTAAATTGGTGGCTAAAATTTAAAGCTGTGTCTTCAGATGGGGCTGGATTTTGAGGAAACACTGTCCTATTGTGAGATGGGCCTGATGGGCCATTTTCCAGAATCAGCCTCCCACCAGGGCAGGGGAGCCCCCGAGTTTTCCGTTTCTCCTCCCGTTGGGCTAATTTCATGAATGTATTTTTCTTCGTTTCCTAGGCAGGCACAAATTACATCTGTGAATTTGATACGAACAATTCCCTTCTACATTCTCATTGTTTTGATCACTAATTAGGTCTTCATTAAGTAAATGATTTGTCAGTTTCTGTGTAAAAATTTTATATGGCATGGTCCAACAAGAGCCTACTCACTTTTATTATTTCTGCAGTTTTTAAAGATATAAGCAGTTCCCCTCTTTGGCGATTTTCTGTTTCTTTTCAGCTTCTGAACTTTAAGCTCCTTTTATCACAATCTCGAATTAATATAAAATGTGATTCTATTCAAAATATTTCAAATTATCCATTCAAGTTAAATGGCAAAATGCAAATTATAATTACTAAATATAAAATTTTAAATTATAAAATTTAAATATAAATATAAATATTTAAGTATAAATTTAAATATAAAATTTTAAATATAAAATTTTAAATATAAATATAAAATATAAATAATAAATATAAAATTTTAATTTGATTTTTTTGAAAATTTAATATTATTTTACTTAGCATCCTTATAAAAGAAAAGCATTCTTTACTTTTAAATTGCATTCAAAGTCTACCTGGTCACTTGCTAATATAAAGTATGGGTGTTACGCCTCTTACATGTTACATCTAGATGTACATTTGTACCAATAAGAGTAACATGAATTGTCGTGGATATGTAGCACTTCTGGAAAATGATATTTGGTAAGAATTCATAGTGTTTGTGCTCTCTGAGATGAACGTTTTAACAGGTTACTCTGTTTTTTCTCTACCTCCAGACCCTGCCTCTGAAATCCTCCTTGCACTCTGAGACTCTCCTTTTCTGATATTGGTGGCAACACGGCCCCCAAACTTTCCTCCCGTGGAAACATAGCCACCTTTCACTCCGAGGACACACCGCTCGGAGCAGATGGAGGAGCATTTGCTGGAGGCTGAACGGTGCTAGGGGTGAAAGGCTGAATGCTAAGTGCCACACCCGAGTGACACGTGTCTGTGCATTTGTAGCACGGGGGCCCCCTGAGCCCTCCTGCCCAGGCCCCGCAGTCTCAGCCCCTACCCTGGCCCCTGGCCCACCTCCTGCATGAGAAAGGCCCTTCCTTACCTTGCCCCACAGAGCCCCTTTCCTGGCTCTGTCCTTCGTCCTCTGCACCCCAAGGCAGCATCCTTCAAGAGGCCCGGGGGCCTGGATCCACAGGAAACCCTGCCGTCCCAGCCTGACTCTCTCAACCCTGCTTCCTTTGCCCGAACAATACTTACTCTTCGGAATCATTCAAGAAACTGTCACATCACCAAAATTTTGGCATCTCTGCCCAAGCAACACACATGCAGACAGACAGGCCAACAATATGACTGCTCTTCAAATGAATATCTCGTTTTGTTCTTTAACATTTGAAAGTGCCCCCTGGGTTGGCATACCAGCTCCAGCACTTACAAGCTGTGTGACCTGAATCAGGTTACTTACCCTTTCTGAACCTTAATCTTCTGCTCTGTAAAATGGGGCTAATACCTACCCCAGGGTTGCTGTGGGTCGTACATGCAATGACAGACATAAAGAACCTGCATGCAGTAAGCACTCCATAGCCACTCTTTTCATTACGTGTTTAACATGTGGTTACATGTTCAGGAACAACCTTATTTAACATTAATAAAAACATTATACCTCTTTCTTCAGGCTTAACACATGATCTATATCACAGGTAATTCTCCAAACCAAACCATCTTGGGCGTAGGGAAGAAGCATATTTAACCATCTTTAATCTGCATAATAAAGTCCATCACTTGTAACCAGCAAATCTATTGTTCCTCAGAATTGGCGCAACTGTAACAGTCGGCATGGAGCGACTGTCAGTGGCTAGACTCGGGTAAACCCTGCCATGCAGCGGTAATGTTATGTTTTCCTGTGTAGGAGCCTGAGTGTGACACTGTTTTCTTTGTCCCTAGTGCTGGCACAGAGCTCCTAAAACCCTTGGAATTTCCTAAGTGATTAGAGAGATAAAGTGTCTTGATACTCATAACATTAATGAGTTTACATTAATGAGGTGACTTTGGAAAGCACCTAAAGATTGGGACTGGTTGCCATGGGAACCAGCCCTGTGATTAAAGAGTTGGGCCTTTCAGTTCCACCCTCGGGGCAGAGGACCCAGGCTGGAGATAGAGTTCAGTCACCAATGTCTGATGATTTCATTAATCATGCCTGTGCCATGAAGCTTCTATAAAAGCCTAAAAGGGTGGGATTCAGAAACCTTGGGGTTGGTGAACACGTGGAGACTGGGGGAGAGGTGTGCGGAGGGGACATGGGAGCCCCACCCGTGCCCTTCCCCAGCACCTTGCGTTTTGCATCTCTTCCCTCTGGCTGTCCCTGAGCTGTGCCCTTTTCTAACAAACCGGAGCTCCAGTTCGTAAAATGTGTTCCTGAGCTCTGTGAGCTGCTCTAGCAAATTAATCAACCCAAGAGGGGGAGGATCACTGGAACCTCTGATGTATAGCCTGGCCGTCCGAAACACAGGGAACAACACCGTGTAGTTCTGGGTCCTTGGCCTGAGGGATCTGACCATAGCTCCAGGTAAATAGTGTCATAATTGAATTGTAGAACCAGCTGGTGTCAGAGAATTGGTGGTAGGGAAGGAAACCCGCACCCTGGAATTGGGAGCAGAATTATACTGAGTCAACTGGCACCGTATTTCGGATGTGTCAACCAATATCCGATGCTCCCTCTAGCCTGGCTCAAGCAGGCCCAGGCTGAAAGGCCCTCACCGGGCCCTGTACCTGGTTTCTCTCATGGCCCCTTCTCTCTCCAGCCACTGCCCATGACCCCAGGTTTGGTGTGGGTCACATCAGCACCCTCCAACAGCCCACGTCCTTCTGAGGCCCATCACTAGACTCCGTTTCTAGCGCCTCTCGTCTCAGTGTGGTGTGGATGGTTGCTTTTTCCAGACCCGCTCTGAAACCATGAGAACGTATCCTTACAGGTCTGCTAAGTCAAATACCTTATACACACAGCGACGCTCAAACTTGCCTCCAAGAAAAGGGAGACTGTTCCCTCAGCAAGCCCTGGGTCTGTCTCCACGTGACACCAAATAGGTCAGTCTCATCCATTTACTGAAACAAAAACCAGTCAAACCAGTTGTTTGGCATCATGTGGACCAAGTACAAATAAACTAGAAGACAGATGGACCAAAAGACAGGCTGCACATTTGCATAAGCCGAGGGGTTTGTTCTGTGACTCTCGTCCCAGAGGCGTGGGCCACAGGCCTGGGCTCTAGGCGGTGGGGCCAGTTTTCCCCGTCAAGGTTTCAACCTTCAAAGTCTTGGGAATGCTTGCACAGTAAGAAAAGATTTTCTCTGTGATCACCTGGGAAGCGAGTATCAATTTCTTCCTTTTTGTCCCAGATTTAGAGCCTAAAAGGGGACCTTTGGTTTGGTAATTTATGATGGAAAGACACTAGATAAAGGCATGTTCTCTGAAATGCTCATATGCGACCCCTGGGCAGCCACGAGCACCAGCTCAGGGTTTGCGGCCTTCCGCTAAGCGCTGAGAGGGAGCCCTAATTCTCAGGGACTCACTGTCCATCGGCGGCCTCTGCCTCTCACCTGCCTCCTTCTTTTCTGTTTCCTTCGCTGAGTACCAGACACCACTTCTCCAGATGACAGAGAAGGCTGATAAATTTTCATGCTGTTTCTTTGAAAAAGAGTTCGTTATGTTTCTCCTTACCATATATGTAAAAAAAAGATTCGAGTAGAACTTATCAATATTTCCTACTGAATGACTGCCCTTGTGTGCTGTTTTTACATAGTTACTGTGTTCCGAGAGGAAACACTGTCCCTAATCGTAAATTTACCTTAACTCAATTTATTCGTCCCACATTTATTTTACAGGATTTTGAAAAAAACAAAACTGTATCTAGCTTGAGGTTTGTCTTCTAAATCTCCAAATTCTAAACACACGTCCAACTGCCTACAGTGAATATTACACATACTCCCCCTGTCATTTTGAGCTCTCTCTTTTATAAAGAAAATCTTACCAAAAGTACAAAATAGTATTACCACAATGTTTAAATCTACTGATTTGGAACTAGCATGAAATTGTTATTCAGATCGACTACACACATTGGGCCAGTCTTCTCCTGTTTAAAGTGGTCAGATTCATTATAATTTAGAGACAGTCTCCAGGGCTCTGTCCTGCTCCAAGTTTCATTTTTCCTCAGTCACTCTCACAGGGCAAAGGAGCAGGAATCTGCCGCCCGGTGGGAAGAACCAGAGACCAGAAGCAAAAAGGAGGCTGACCCGGCTCCAGATAAGAAATGTCTGGGGTGAGCACCAGCTGGGCAAAGATGCCCACCATCTGCTCCTCACAGCCACCAACACCACCGCACACGCACCCCCACCCCCTACCTGGGAGCACCACACTCGCCACACACGCCATGCACACGTAACACACACGCCATGCACACACCACACTCACCACAAGCACCACACAGGGGCTTGGCTGTGACTCCTCCTTGGTTTCCAGTCTTGTGTCTGGATTTGGAAACTGTAAGGAGGTCGGAGTTGGGGGTGACCAGTAAGTTAGAAAACAAAAACGGGCTTTGTGTGAGGGTCCCCTGGGATCTCACACGATGTCTTTTTAGGCCGGGGCTGGTTTTCTGTTTCTCACGGGGAGGAAGATCTGGGCTGACGCCTGCGGGTGGAGGCCTCAAGGAGGAAGTTCCTAGGGAGGGCAGGCCCCAAGGTGGGGAGGGGTACAGAAGGAGGAGAGCCAGGGAGCACGCCCAGGACCCCAGGTGGGGAGCACCTCTGGGGCTCTGCTCTAGGCGGGGGTGTCCTTTACCTAAACAAAGAGTCATCCTGGACCCAAGAGCAAGTCACTGCCCGGACTGGCCAGAACGGACCACGGCCCCATGGGTGGGTGAGGGCTGAACCCCATGCTCTGTGCCGAGGCAGGGAGCACCCCACTCGGCAGTCACAGCCACACACATCCCACAAATGACCATTTCAATGAGAGCTTTTTAACACTTGGGCTCTCAAAACATACGAAATTCTCCACCCTCCAATTTCTAAAAGTAAATCATTCCAGCATTTTATGAAAGGTCAGGACGTTTGCCACCTACATCAGAGACAAGTAGCTTTTCTTCCCGCCTCTTCCTTTTGAACGGACAGCCAAACCCCAGCGGTTTCGTTGCCTGGGAGAGCGCCGTGCCACATGCAACATCTGTAAGCAGTTAATTTTCCAAATGGGAGATGGTCACCACAGATGCAGACCTTTTCAAAATAAACACTAAAAAAATATTACTCCAGCAGAAATGCAAGCTTAGAATCCATGGGAGGGGGTGCGAGGTAGCGGGTGCTAGGACAGGGTCCAGTTTGCAAGATAAACGCCGCATCCTGGGCGGCCCAGTGGGCAAAAGCAAGAGAATGGGACCCACAAAACTGCAGCACAGGGAGGGCTCTCCGGGGGCCAGACTGTTCCAGCCGTGTGCGGGTGGGGAAATTAAGGCCTGGGGCAGGGAGCGAGTGCTCATCTGTGTCGGGACTGGAACCCAGGCCAAGAGCTTTTTGCACCATAATAAGCCTCATTTTTATTTGAATATTTTAAGCTTTTTCCTTTTTAAGAGAATAAAAGGCCTCTCACTTTTAACTATTGCCTTTAGGCCCATTTGGGGTGGGAGGGGGCTCCCATCCTGGCCTCCTGAAAGCGGGTGCTTCCTCCCCACACACCCTGCTCGACACCTGATGGCAAGCGGTGAGAAGCCAGGGCCCTGCAGAGGCCCGGGTGGGGCGGCACTGGGACCGACGAGGCCCGAAGCGCAGCCTCCACTGGGCAGCTGCTTCTTACCCGCCTTATGAGCCTGCGGGCCCTGAGGGCCCTGCTCCGGGGCTGAAGAAAGCCAGGTCACTGTGACCAGCCGCAGTTGGGGCAGCTGGGGGCAGGGCAGGCTGGAGACCCAACTTGCCTCCCCATCAGGACTATGGCGCCTCGGACCAAAAGTAAAAGCGTAAATCCCCAACGTGGAGACTGGCACCGACCGGGCACGCTGGCCGCTGCAGTTGTTTAAGGTGGAAGGGAGCGGAGGAGCTCTGGAAGACAGCTGGCGCACTGAAAGGAGGACAGTGCTCCGGCCGGGTGCTGCCCTGGGCGCGCTAGGTCGTCAGCTTTATCAGTTGTTAGTGGCAGGTTATCCACCTCGGCTCTTCAGGACGGTTTTCTGCAGCGAGGTTTCAAAGGACAAAAGCGGGGTCCTGCCATTAGGAAAAGAGAAGGGAATAGATACAAGAAAGGGTTTGAGGGAAGAACAGTGGGCAGGTGGGCGTAGGCAGTGGGGGTGTCCGGGAGGGGAGGTCACCCCAAGAAGCGGGAAGGCACGGGTGGGGCAGTGGAGGCGGGCCGGACGTGATGACCAGCAGGGGGTGCCCCTGCCCCACCAGCGCCTTGGGGTTCAGGGGGTTTTCAGAACCTCAAGTGGGCGTCGCTGCCTCCCCAACCAACTCTAACCCCCAGGCCCTCCTGAAGGCTTTGGGGTCTCCCCTCTTGGGCCCCTGGGGGTTGTCTCGGAGGACTCCGAAGGGAACCTCCCCTGTGGCCATCCCCTGAGAGGCGGGATGGGGGCACCGGGTGAGGCCTCCGGGATTTGCACCCTAACTCCGTCCCCCCTGTCCGAAGCCAGGCGCCCGTGGGGGTGGGAGTGAGGGCAGGAAGGCATCTCTGCCTGAAGGCTGCAGAGGGTTGGGTTCAGGCAGAGGGCCTGGCCAGCAGCAGGCGTCCCCCTCACATGCTCGCAGCTGTTTTCCCAGAACCCCCGGCCGGGAAGCGCTCACCCTGGCTCTCCTTGTCCAACGGCAAACTCAGAGGACTGAAAAGGGGAGCCAGAGCCTCAGGTGCCCACCTGCAGCGAACCCCGGGGGGGAGGCAGAGGGACACCCTGTGGCCAGCAGCAGCTGGGACTTGCACTTAGGAACACTGAATGTGAGCCCAGGCACCGCATGGTCTCAGGGCCATTGCGGCCACCCTGCTCCCCTCTGTCTGAGACCAGCACCTGTTGTCTAGAATCAGAACATACTCGCCTCGGGGCAGACACCCTGACAGATTCTATACCCTCCTCGGCTTCTCTGTTTTCAGGCTGCTCCTCAGACACCAAAAGCTCCCATCTCTACAACCTTCCTCATATTACCTTTTCCAGGATGATGGCTTAGCAGATATTAGTTACAGTTCAACTCCACTGATGTCTCTCAAGAAGATTGTAGGGAGACCCGGGCCTCCCGAGTCTAAACCACATCTCAGGATGGTTCTTCCACAAACTCATCCTTTCAAAAGGTGTTTATTGGTCTTCTTTTGCTTTTCCAGGGGCGTGAAAGAGGCAGGCTTAAGAACCAAGTGTGTTGGGACTCTGGGCTAATTGTTCCAGCTCTGAGGCCACTTCGGTGAAGGCGCTGAGCCGCGCAAGGCAAGCTCAGGCGTGATTCTTGCAGGTGACAACTGAGGGTCTGGCTCTGCGGAGCTAAGAAGAATCTAGGCACAGGTGGGGCCCTGAGCTGTCCGTCCTCAGGGGGACCCTGCCCCGCTGCTGCAACTCAGAGAGGCCCCCAGCCTCAAGCCAGGACTCAAGGGGAAGAGCAGGGTCGGAATACCAGACAAGACCACAGAGAGGCTGGATCGGGAACTGAAGCCTACGCCATGGGGCATGGGGATGAATGGGAAATTCTGGAGGTGAGGGCTGCGGGACAGCCAGGCTCCCTCTGACACACCCAGTCCTCATTTGGATTCGAGCAAAGGAGCCTTGGGAGCGGGAAGAAGGCACCCAGGAGCCTGCGAGCCGTGCCTAAGCCTCTGGATCCCACATCTGAGGAACATGACTTACTATCAGCTCTGAGCGGTGGTAGCCCCGTCGCCCCTGAGGTTTAACCAAGGCACGATCGTTCCTGATTGAAAACATGAGACCGAATTCCAGCCCCTCCTCCCTCCAGTGGCAGCCTGAGGCTCCACATCCATTTCCTTCCTCGGTCAGAATTGGCTGGGGAACCGGACGAGCCGGCTGGTGGCTCCTGCCTGTGGCTCCGGCCAGGAGAGGCTGACGAAAATAATGGCAGAGGCAGAGTTGCCAAAGGGAATGACCCACGGACCTGAGGAGCTGACGCTCCCTCCCGTCTCATCCAGGCCTTTCTAGAGGCCCCGGGGCACGAGGTCACTGCTGTAAGCCCATCCTGTAGCCACGAGGCCACAGCGCTGCGACGCTCTGAGGACAGCCCAGCTGCCCAGCCATTTCCCCGGGGAAGGCAGGCTGTCCTTTCCCAGCCACATTCCCCCAGCCCTGAAGGTGGTCAGCTCTGCAGCTGGAGAAAATCAAAGACACACAGGGTATTATTAGGGGATCCTAGCAAATGTCAGATTTAACCAACGCCCCCACATTTCATAAGCAGGGTTCAGTGAGGTTAAGCAACCTCACAGGCATAGATCTAGCCTGCAGCTCCTGACTCCTGACTCCTTCTTCTCTGACACAAGAGTTTTCCCAAAAGTCTTTGAAAGAAATCAAGAAATAAGCAGCTCTAATCGATGTATCAAAAATTAGCTTCAAAATCACAATTTTGATGAGTAGTCAACACGGCCCTTTGCAAATAAACACCCCACCCCAACATTTCCTTTAGCGTGGTCCTGAGGGCCATGCCTCGCGGAGAGCCATTACTCAGGCTTTTCTGTTTCTCTTCTGTCCCCTTCGCTAGGAAATGAAGCCACATCCCTGCGCATATGCAGTAATGTCTCACCAATCCTGAAGTCACTTCTCCAGCTTACAATCAAGAACAAGGAAGTAGAAAAGGCCCCGAAACTGTCAGTGTAGACATCCCAAAAGCCAGCGTAGGCATCACAAAATCCAGGTTCCTAACTTCAGGCCACTTGCTCCCCAAAAAGCCCCTCAGACTCCTTCAGATCCATTTAACTCTTGTTTCACAAATAGTTCTAACACGCTTACCTTTCAGATTTTTGTTTTTATTATTATTATTATTAATTTTTTAAAAATATATCCTTATTGATTTCAGAGAGAGGAAAGGAGAGGGAGAGAGAGAGGTAGAAACATCAATGATGAGAGAGTCATTGATCAAGCCCACAATCTGGGCATGTGCCCTGACCAGGAATCGAACCCCGATCGCCTGGAACCAAGGTCGATGCTCAACCGCTGAGCCACGCCCAGTCAGGCATTATTATTATTAATTTTTGATCTATGGAATATGAGAAGCAGCCAACAAATTAGAATAAAGAAGTTGAAGTGCTAATGATAGGCTTACTGAGAGCTGCAGAAGTCATAGTCAGCTGTGAGGCACTGGGTAGCAAAAAACACACAAATAGGAGTCCCCAAAGCACTGAAACCTGGAATCATTTTAACAGAAGACTAAACAGCCATGCATGTCTCAGTAGACCCGAATGTATTACTGTGTGCCTGAATCACACACACACAAAAGTAGTTCTTCAACCCATCTTTTGATTCCAAGAATAATGGCCCAGCTTTGCCCCCTTCAAAGGACTCCTATAAGTCCATTCATCAATTTCAGTGTCAAAAATGAGACACCCCTCCCTGCTCAGGAGCCAGGTCCCCGAGTTAGCACTTCCTCTTCAGATGTGCTGAACATGCAGCAGACAGATGCACTCAGCATGTCCACCCCTTTAGGAGAGGAGACTATGACTGCACGTTGGCACAAGGATTCTTCAGAGATGGTACAAAGAAACAGCATGCAGGATCCTGGAGGAATGTCTAAAACCCTCGAGAACAAGCAATACCCAAGCTCCCATAAGCAGCTTGGAAGCTTCTATTTATCCACAAATAATCTACATGCTCCAGATAATCTTTCTTTTCTGTTTATTAACGGAGGCCCTAAGAGCCCATCTAGGCCACTGTTGAAAGATTGGATGAATGGATGGATGGGTGGTAAATAAATAAACCTGGTGGCATAGCTGGAGTTATTGGAAAACGACAAACCACTTTTCTTTAAATACAGTCCTCTGCAAACATTCACTGATTCACACATCTCTCCCAATGAGTCTGCATCAGAAAGGCCTGTAAGTATTCATACTGATATGTTTTAGATCGTTTTTTTCTGCTTGTATTCTAGGATGACATCCAATGTTCAGATGAAAAGTCAAGAATCAGAGGACAGGTAAAGAGCTTCCCAGGCAAGAAAAAGCTAAAGGGGTTCACCACCACCAGGCCAGTACCACGTGACATGTTAAAGGGTCTTCTGGAAGAAGGGGGAAAAAGATAAAAAATATGAACAATAAAATGGCAATAAATACATATCTATCAATAATTGGGTCTAAGAAATAACAACAACAACAAAACAAACAAGCAGAACAGAAACAGACTCAGATACAGAGAACATTTTGACAGTTGCCCAGTGGGAGGGGGTTGGGAGGATGGGTGAAGCTGGTGAAGGGGTTAAGTACAAATTGGTTGTTTCAGAATAGTCATGGGGATGTAAATACAGCTTAGGGAACATGGTCGATACTATTCTAATACTATGTGTGGTGTCAGATGGGTACGAGATTTATTGGGGTGATCACTTAGTAAGTTATATGTCTAATCACTGGGGCGTACACCTGAAACTAATATAATATTGTATGGCAACTGTGATTGAAAAATAAAAAATGATTTTAAAAAACTGAAAAAATAAGATGATATTGATATCATCCTGAAAAAAAAAAAAAGAATCTATCCATTTAGAGGTTTCTAAGTATCCAGATGGCTGGCATCAGTAGATATAAGCATTGTGTATTCATTCATTCAACAAATATTTATTAAGTGTCTGTTCCGTGCCTGGCTTTCTGAGAGGCCCCGAAAACCCCAAACTGAGTAAGACTGATTATTCCATCAGCTTCACAAAAACACATCATCTTGAAGCAGGGTGAAGGCAGCAGCCGTGCCTATAACTTGCTCTATGCCTAGCACTGTTTTAGGCACCTTCCTAAGATACCACTTCTTATTTCATGACAACCCTCAAAAGTAGGTATAACCCTTAAATGGATGAAGGAACTGAAACTTGGAGGAGTCAAGTAACTTGTCCAAGCCACATAACTAGCAAGAGACAGTGAGAACTGCCGCCCATTGCTCCACACAGCCCAAAGTAGGGTCTGCGATGGGCCGCAGAGAGCAGACCGGACTGACTCTGCAGCCATCTGCTGCATCTCTTTAGGAAAATGATGAGCTCTTCTGAGCCTCAGTTTCTTCATCTGTCTAATGGGACCACAGTGCATCTTTCAGAAGTCAGTCGTGGGGATCAAAGGAAATAATACATGTGGGGTCTACTGGCTTTGGATCTGACACACATTAGGTACTCAGCAAATGCTTATGATGTGGGTATAGTCACCAAACCCTCTTCCACACTGACCTCCCACCCCCCGGAGGTCCTCAATGCCCGTGTCTGCTGACAGTAAGCATCCCCACACTCCCGGATGCAGGCAGCTCACAGCTTCCGGATGCTCTCTGTTCTGGACTTGGGAGGCCTCGCTCACCTGGCATCCCTGTGTGCCCAGACTACGCCAGGCGTGAAGAGGACAGGGGGGAAGACACAGGCCTCCCCGGAGAGGTGACAGTTTAGCTCTGGAGACAAGGTCTGTCCAAAGAAGCATTCAAGAACGCTCTGAGATACATCATCTTCAAGAACAGGAATAGGAGGTGGGGGGGGCGTGGCAGTCTCTCTCTTCCTCCCGAAGCCTCAGCTCTCTCCACCCCAAGAAGGAACTGAGCTGACCCCCAGACCAAACTTCCTGGACAAGGGTGGCCAAGCCTCCCCCCGGATCCTGATGCTCACAGAACTGACTTTGTTTCGTCCGTCTCCCACTCCCTCCTGCTCAGTCCCCTTTGAGCTATTGCCCCACGTGACTCCTGAGCACCCCGGTATCTCCTAGCCTGTGAGAGACCAGTCTTGCTCTAATGTTTTTCATCTAAACCACCATGAAAAAAGTCAAAAAGATGATTTTGTAACTATGTTAAACCACAGTCAAAGAGGGCAAGGTCCCCCACCTTCCACCACTCTAAAGGGCAGTCCCCAAAGTTCAAGCTCTTGAATCTGGCCTTTTGGATTATATTCCAGCTTTACGACTTCTAAACGGTAAACCTGGACAAGTTAGTTAATCTCATTAGCCTTGATTTGTTCATCTATAAAATAGTTCTTCCTTAAAGGGTTGTGGTAAAGAACCAAGGTCAGCAAACCATGGTCCGTGGGCCAAATCTGGCTCACCGCCTGTTTTTATGAAGTCTTGTGAGCCAAGAACAGTTTTTGTATTTTAAATGGTTGAAATAAATCAAAAGAATATTTTGTGACACATGAAAATTATATAAAATTCAAATATCAGGACCCATAAATAAATTTCTATTGGAACAGAGCCACGAACATTTGTTTACAAATTGCCTATGGTTGCTTGTCTGCTACAACAGTAAAGTTGAATAGTTGCAACAGAGATGTTAGAGTGCACAGCCTAAAATGCTTACTATCTGGCTCTTTACAAAAAAGTTTGCCAAACTCTGGTAAAGAGAAAAAGAAGAAATGCATGGGAGTGCCTAGAATAGTTTTAAATACCTAAAAAATGCCAGCTATCATTTTCTCTTGTTACCATCTAGCTCCCATTTGCTTTTGGAGATACATTCCCAAGTGATTACAAAGATTTTCTAAATTATTTTTAAAATCACTGCATCATACACATTTCCCAGTAGAACATATGGTGGAACCTAATTCTAACTGGCATTAGTAATACAGAACGCATTGACTGTCCCGAGCTCACAGAAAGATGAAGGAAGAGAGGTCCCATCCTCCCAGTGTCATCCTCTAGACTTATTCTTACTGGAACACACAATGGAAGGGCCTGGAATGTAAGCAAATAATAAAAGAATCTGCTGCCTGGCCAGGTGTGGCTCAGCGGTTGAGCGTCAACCTAGGATCCAGGCGATCAGGGTTCGATTCCCGGTCAGGGCACATGCCTGGGTTGCGGGCTCAATCCCCAGTCGGGGGCGTGCAGGAGGCAGTCGATCAATGACTCTCTCATCACTGACGTTTCTATCTCTCTCTCTCACTCTCCTTTCCTCTCTCTAAAATCAATAAAAATATATTTTAAAAAAATAATAATAACAGTCTGCCGATTTCTCTGTCTTATGGCACATGGAAGGGAGAAAGGGCCTTAGAAGTGATTTGATCCAATCGCCCCTGTTTTGCAAATGAGGAATCTAGGCCCTGATGAACTTAAGGGACTTAGCCAAGAGCACTGAACTCTCTTTGCTCGCCCCCACATCTCAGTGCCTCTCTTGTGTGTGCTTCTTCCCCCTTTGATTTTAAATCCTTGGCTCCAATGACGTGTCCTGACTATCATCTGATATGATCATGAAAAAATAGTTTACGCACAGGTCCTAGTTTATTAGATGTTAATAATCTTGAAAGCAAATCTAATCCATTATTTAAAATTTATTTATTTTTGTCATTGAGGTATAATTGACATATAACATTATATTAGTTTCAGGTGTACAACATGATTCAAGATTTGTATACATTGTGAAATGATCACCTGAATAAACAGTTAGTACCTGTCACCACACACAGTTAGAAAATGTCTTTCTTGTGATGAGAACTTTTATGATTTACTCTCTTAGCAACTTTCAATATGCAATATAGGGTAATTAATTATAGTCACCATGCTGTATATTACATTCCCATGAGTTTTTTATAACTGGAAGTTTGTACCTTTTGACCCCCTTCACCCACTTCACCCGCCCCCAGGCCCCTCAAATCCATTTTTAAAACAGAGGAGCATCTATGCTGTCCCAGCCTTGACATCCATTCCCAAGCAAAGGCAGGCTCCTGAGTGTCCCTAATCAAGCCCTGCCCTTGTTTAGCCGATCTCGTCACAGAGTCCTGGCACCAGCCTCACTCAGCCGCCTGTCAAGGGTCCAGAACAGATGAGAAAAAGGAGAAGGCCCTGCCTAGAGCAGTGGACATGGGCCTCCCAGCCTGCCCTTCATACAGCAGGACCAAAGAGGCCTCATTCCCCTTCCTCCTCCATGTCACGATACCAACCGAAATTACCTTTAAATGGGGAAGAATGTCATTATTTAATTAATAGGATTGTGTCCGTTGAGGAAAATTTGTCTCCAGAGTAAACAAGCAGACGGTCTTTGCGCTCTATGAAAACACAGTTAAATTACTTGCAGATCCGGGCGACGAGAGATGGAGGAAGTGAACCTGAAGCCTGACACATTCAAGGTCTGGGAACCAAAAATAATAGGAATTGTTCTGATTTCTCCAGCAGAATCAAGCTCAGAGATGGGCACACCTCTTTGCAGAACCAAGGATCCCTTTACCCTTTGCTCGTGAGAAGGCTGGTAACTTCCTTCCCTGACCATATCCCTTACACGTCCATCAGGAAAACACAGTCACCACCCGCCAGGCCCTAGGTCATCCCAGCAGGGACCTGACGTGCCCTGGGCCATGGCCTGGCCAAGAGATCAAGAGGCTGACCTGCTGAGAAGAGCTTCACATTTAATAAAGAAGAAAGAAAAGTCAAGTGAAACATATTTGACCTGAGAAGAACTAGAAGACCTCTCTAGTTGCCAAAGTGACAAATTAGAGAGGCCAAGCACATGTGAACCCCTGAGGAGCCGGTCAGAGAAGCCCAGAGGGAGCAGACGAGGCTGGGGGTGATGGGACAATTTATCCGGGTCGGGTCGGGCGGGAAGCCGGTCAGGACTCTCTACAGAGCGCCACACAGCCGCCCTTTGTACCAGTATTTAGCATTACCTTCCCGTCAGCAGGAAAGCAGATATAGGTGCCGTCAAGGGGCCTGGCTGCGGTTTGCACCGCATAATGACAGATGCCAAAAACAAAGGGGAGGGGAGAGGGCACTTGGGAGAGACCACAAAAGAGCCTTTATAATTATGCCTCTGCCTCCCCGGGGGGCGGCCGCTCCCCCCACCCCCGGCGGGGAGGTGCGGGCCAGCGTGGGCGGGAGCGCCTTTCCCAGACGTGGCACGCGGCCGTTAATGACCGTGCAGGGACTCGCAGGGAGCTATTACGTCTCTGTCTCTCTTCTCCGGGCTAAGTCGCAGCAATCCCTTTAACCTTTCTTCATGGGCCTGATTTTCCATCCCTTTAATCATCCCTGTCACTTTCTGCTGGATGGGCTCCCCGCTCACCGCGTCCCTCCCGCCCCGCCGGGACTCGGAGCCAGCTGGAAGAATGGGCCTCCCGACGGCGCGCCTTTCCTGCTTCCTCCCGGGCCTGCCCTGCGGCCACAGGCCCCGAGGCCCCGGGTGGTGGCAGCCCCCACGGCCGAGTTACTGCATTCCCGGCCCCGGGAGCCCTTCCCTCCTCCCCCTGGGATGTTCCCCGGGATCAGAAAGCCACTAAAATCCCAGAGTCTCCTCCGAGCCGACTCTCTCTTTCCAGTGGACCACAAGAACAGCCAGCTAGCCCGCAGCCATCTTCCCCGCCAGAACACTTAAAAGCCAGCTTTAGAAGTAATTTTTTAAAGCAAATGTCATTTTTGTCACGTCCCTCCCCTACTCAAGGCCCTTGAGGCGCTCCCTGTTACTTTATGGTATTGCAAATGTAAACACCCGCCAGATTCTGGGTCCAGAACGCTCTTTTCTGCTCCTTTCTGTCTGTGTCCAGATCCTCACCCCAAACGCTTTCTCTAGTCTCACTCGGTCCATACTTTTACCAGCCACCTATCCCCACGATATTTTGTTAGATACTGTTTGGGATGTACTGACATATATATCAATATGTAAATATGGGGTAGGGTCCTCTGGCAGCAAACAGCTGCAACCAACCCTGACTGGTTTAAGAAACAGAGATAAATTGGAAATGAATGAAAGGCATCATTTGCAGAATTGAAAAAAGGGCTGAACCCCCGGCCTAAGAAAGAACAGAACAGGGCAGCTCTGGAGGTCTTTCAAGAACATTGCCAGCAGATGTTCAGCTCTTCCCTCCTTGTTTATTTTTACTTAAGATTCAGAGTTTAGGGACCTAAAATCTAAGACAAGCTTTGTGACGGGAGGGTGGGGAAGCCCTGTGATTGCCCCCCCCCCCCCCCCGGGAACCACACATGGTGGGGACAGTTGCTAGATTTGACAAATAAAAATACAAGATGCCCAGCTGGGTTTGAAATTCAGGGAAACAATGCCTAGTTGTTGTTATAAATCTATCCCGTGCAGTAGTTCCTGGCTCTATCTTCCCCTTCCCCGTACCCCCCAGTCCCACCCTGCAGCTCCGAGGTGAGCAGGCTGCCACAATGCCCAGTTGTAGCTCATGCCTAAACTAATTTCTTCAATCTATCCTCAAGGTCGCCGTGAGTTTTATTTCTTTCTCTTTAATTTTAATAGCCCAGCTTAAATTGCCTCAAAACTATATACATTAAGTGACACAAATAAAAAGGCTCACAGGCCCTTTGGCAACCGTTTATTATTTATGTCTTCTTTACCTCTACTGAGAAAAAGAAACAACTTTCTTTGCCTTCTCTTTTTTGCCAAATACTTCAAAAACAGCCCTAATGCAGTTGAGCATTTGTGTAACTTTTTACAGTTTAACATGCATTTTCACATTTATTATTTTATTTAGTATCATAACTTATCATAATTAGTGAGCTAAGTGGTTAGTTGGCACCCGTAACATAGCCCCCCATTTCACAGGTGAGAAGTTAAGACTTTGAAAGGTCGATTATAAAAGCTAGTGTGGATTCAAAGTTGTGGATCTAGGACTTAGAACAATGTGTTCTTTCCTCTGTATCAGGGGTCAGCAAACTTTTTCTGTAAGGAACCAGAGAGTAAATATGTCAGGCTTTGAACACCACATGATCTCTATCGCAACTACTCAACTCTGCTGTTTTAACACAAAAGCAGCCATAGTCAAATACATAGATGAATGTATACATGTTCCAATAAACTGTATTTACAGAGGTCAACAGGCCACATTTGGCCCATGGTTTGTAGTTTGCTAACTAATGCCTCCTCTGTACCACACAATAAGCACCTTTCAGTGTTTATAAGTCTGTCAAAGCCTGCCTCCAACTGGGATGCCACGATTTTGAGCTATATTAATATTAAATGCTAATTCTTTCTTTCCTTCTTACCTCTTCTGTGTCAGTATTATTTGGACAATAACTGACTTGTTTTTCCACTACACTGCACCATCTTAGACTGCAGCAAAGTTTTCTCTGGTACTATGAACATGCAAAGCCCATCCTTCCTCCCCCGGATGCTCCTTGACCTGCACGTGTGGCCAGCTCCGACAGCCTCTGTGAGGAGGCACCTTTTCAGCACAGCGCATTCCCTAAGGCCCCCAGAATTAGCCAGGATGACTTATCACCCTTCCAGTTTCCCCTCGCTCTGGGTTTCATGTGCCTCCTCCCTTGGGCCTTTCCAAGTTTATCCCAGGGGAACTCATGCTCTGGAATGGTACCTCCACCAAGAGGTCTTCATGGGGCCCTCTTTACCTCTGGTCCATGGAAGACAGAGGCTGTTTAGTTCTATCTTCTGCCTGCAGAGTGGGAAGACTGACTCAACATGCTCTTCCTAGGGAGGGCAGGAGCTCCCTAGAGCGGACCAACTAGTTTGGCGTCTACCCTTTGCTGTTTATAGATCCCAGGTCAGTGAAGGTTGGGACTGTGTGTAAAGAGCATCCTCCTGGGCAATGCCAGTTGCATGGTGATTGGTCACCTGGAACCAGAATTCTACGATGTAGGAGCCAGTGGGACGTGACTGACACCTCACATTAGAAATTCGAGGTCTTTAAGTGAGCTTCTAGGTAGGAGTGTGTATACACCAAGCGTAAAGTCCCAAAAGATTGTAGAGCTCAAAGTTGCCCAGACTCCCCAAGTACAAGTAAGGAAACTGAAGCCCAGAGAAATCACCTTAGTTTATCATGATACCAAGGGGTAAGGATTCATATTGTCTCTCTAAATAGTATCCATAAAGATGTTCATGAAGTTGAGCAATGAAACTGAAAGTTATAATTATAAAGCTTTCCTTGAATATCAATATATTTTATTTTAAATAAGAAGCAGAGAACATCTCAATCCAGCACAGCCCAGGGGCCAGGAATGAGATGGACTTTTTCAAAATTACTTGAAATTTGGCCTTTTCAAAGCTTCCATGTGTCCCAAAGGTGGAGCTCTCTGGGAACACTAACAACCCCCTCTAAATTTCTTCATAAATTCTCCAAAAGGGTGAAGAGAGGCAGCGAAGGGTAGAGGGTAAGAGGATCACTGAATACCCTTGTTCTACCGTTTGGAAGTTACGTGACCTATAGCAAATAACTTAACTTTTCTAAGCCATGTTTTCTGATCCGTAAAAGAAGAATAATAACAGTACTTATCTTGAAGAGGCGATGTGATAATTAAATGAGATCAGGTATACAGAGCGTCTAACATAAAGCTGACTTAATAGTAACTACTCGGATATTCACTATTATTGCAATTCTTGTTGACATTTCAGGCTTTTTGTCTTACGACCAACTCTCATTTTGAGTTGACCTCTCTGCCCACTTTTCTGACTATGAAAACAGGGATACTATCTTAGCTGGAGAGCTGGATAATTAGAAACCTGCTATGACCTGGGGAGACAGCTCGGCCTCCTCACCCAGGGCTACAACCCAGCCTGAATGACCTCTAAGCTGGGGGACAAAGTGCTTTTCTGAGCTGGGTCTCCTCTGAGGAGGTGGCCTCTGGGGCCAGGACTTGGGCTCTCTAGAAGAGGTCATGGGCAGTCGCAGGTCAGAAGTTCATAGAATTACGGAGACAGGCAAGGAAATGTGAAAAAGGCTAATGCTCAGATTTTTCTACGGATAATCTTTCTGGCATTATGGTTTTTTGAGTCAAATAGTGTCATCCTTTGAAAGTCCTGAAGATCGAGGGCAAGGGAAATCAGGGAATTCCTATAACACAAAGACAAAGGGCTAGGGACAGATCCTGGCTAAGGGTCCATGTACCTCGATGGACCTGACTGGAGTATTTGCAGTATCCCCAAACCATTCAAGGGGAAAAAAGACAAAGAGAAAAAGCAGGCCTCCTAGAACTTCACTGCCCCGGTGATAGAAGGAACGTGCTAGACAAAACAATCCTTTCTCCTTTCCCGCGGGTTACTTGGCAACAGCAGAAAACACTTCACAAAAAGTTCCAGAAGGGCTCGATATTGAATTTGAAAAGTACAAATTCCCACAACAATCAGTGACTAAAGTAGCAATATTTTAGCCCTTCACAGGAATCTGGTTATTATTACCATTAATGCCAAGTATCTTGTTTCTATTCTTTTTGATTTTAGGTAATTTTCTTTGTAAAAGGCCTGCTTTGTTAAGCTCTGTGCAGTTGCATGGGCTTTGGGAGAAAGCAAACTGGGCCTGTTAGGAAAGTATCGTGTTGAACTGAAACTTTAGAGGCCCTGGTTGTGAAGAAGCCTTTTGTTTTTGCTCCGAACCTGATGCAGTTCTTCAGACTTCATTTTCTAGTTCAGTGCACTAATTTCAGTGTTGTCCTCTCTGGTGGTGATGTCTCTTTGAACATGACAATTTCCAAGGAAGGTCTCCAGGAGGCTGGCCCTCCCTCATCGGGCCTGGCTCTGACCCGGCCAAAGGAGACCCAAGTCAATGTCCGTGTCTAGAAAGTGACCACAGGACTCAGGGTCCATCTTGTAGACAATGAGGCACCACAGACGCCAATGAGCGAGATATCTAGCTCAGCAGTTCTCAACCAGGGGCCGTTTCCACACACACACCTTCCCCCAGGAGACACTTGACAACGTCTGGAGGCATTTCTTATTGTCGCAACCTTTTGGAGAATGATGGTTCTATTGGCATCTAGCGGGTAGAGGGCCAGGGACATTGCTAAACATCCTACAAAGCACAGGATAGGACCCACAACAAAGAATTATTCAGCCTTAAATGCCAATAGTGCTGAGGTTGAGAAAATAAGGCAGAAAGAGACACAAGAGAGCCCTGCATGGGCTGGGCCTGGCCCACCTCCCTCGCCATATTTGTCCCATTCCCCCTCACTCCCTCAACTCCAGGCACACACACACTCCAGTTTTTGACAGTGGCGTGTCCCCTCAGCACATTCTGATCCCTCTACCTGCCAGTCTCTTCCCTCCTGCCTCATCTAGTTAATGTCTTCTCATCCCCAGATCTCAGCGCAGTCGGTATTTTCTTGGGAAGCCTTTTCATCAAGACTAAGTCAAATCCCCCATTACATGCTCTCTCCCTTAGTCGTTCTTTTTTCAAGGGTTTTGAAAATGCCTCCATGGCTTTCTCAGAACTCCCCAAGCTCCCTTCGTCTGAGCTCTTATGTGTATGGGCTAACAGCACTACGCCTGGAGCCGGGTGGTTAGTGTTCAAGCTGTGTGACCCTGGGCAAGTCATTGAGCTTCTCTGTGTCTTTTATCTTGCCTCCACCATGAAGATGATAACTCTACCTAGCACACAGGAGTGCTATGAGGATTAAATGAGAGGTGCCTGCAAAGTGTTCAGAACAGGGCCAGGCCCATTGTGAGCATCACACAAAAGTTTGCTCTAATTATTACTTCAAGAATTAAAAACTGCCCTTCTGAGACGTGGAGCTACATGATAAGGAAGGTACGCAGCATTTTCTCTGCCCAGGAGCGTGGCCCTGCCTCACTGACTTTTCTCTACCAGGGAATCAGTTCAGATCAACTGAGGCAGGGGAGTCAACGTCAACACTTTCTATTTAGAGATAAAGAAATCGAGGCCCGGAGAGGTTAAGGCATTTGGAAAAATCACGTAGCAGGTTTCTTTCTATCTGAGCAGACTCCTTCCCTCCCCCACCTCTTCTCCCCAACCCATCCCCTTTTGAGGTTAGAACTAGTGCCATTTCTGATCTACACTAAATGAATATCCCATAGCAACTATCTCCGTCTGACTGCAGGTCCCTGCTCCCCAGCTTTCTACAAAAGACCTGGGAGTTATCAAATCCAAGCTTATCAGAACAAAGCACACCAAACAGAGCCCAGCAAGGTTCCTAATCAGAGATTTAAGGTGCTTGCACAACAGCCCGGAGGAAAAAAAAAAAAAACTGGGCCTGAAAAAAAAAAGTAGTCCAAGGGCAAATAATAACCTAAATAAATTAAGAAAACACTGGGGCTGTCTCCTGAAGTTTTCTGCCATTACATCATGGATCCCGAGACAGGGCTGCGGAATGTCTCTGCAGGGTTATACAGGCAGGGCCACACCTCATTTGTTTTAACTCCTTCAAATCCTGTTTTACTCTTTGACACCCTCCCAGCCTCTCATGGCTGTTCTTACTCTTTTCCCCACCTCCTACAGGTTATTGTAAGCTCACTCTTTGCCAACGCCGTGGTGCTTTAGCCCAAAGAGTTTCTAGGACCTTAGATCTCATGGAAAGGAGTGTGGTGTCGACTGTGGAGGGACAATGGCCTCTGACCTCTTGGTCTGGCTACACCTGGGGAACCCAGCTCTGTCTGGGATCCTGCTCTCTTAAAAGGACATGAACAACCTGGAACAGCATAAGAGGAATACAACCAGGGAAAGACATTTTATTATGTAGGGGACACCTGGGTGAAGAGGGATCAGGGAGGAACACAGAGCTGTCTTCAACGAATGTAAGAACTATTGGGTTTTCAGGTCCCAACAACATTAAAGAATGAGCTAATGTGAACTTCTAACTCCTCCAGAAACCCATAAAAATACTGGTAAAATACAGCAAAAAAAATTTTTTTACAAATATAGCTAAGCTGATAGAAATGAAGAAAAATCTCTAGGTACCAGAAAAAAGAAAAAAAAAAAAAAAAAAGGAGGGAACTCCTAGTCAGAGGGCAAGCTTTAGCTAATGCCTTGATGGCCCAGGGAGACATTGACCCAAATGTAGGCCCTAATGTCTAGAGGCTGGGGTTTTCATGTCATTTAAAGAGCAAAAGGTGGAGCTGTGGGGCCCTGTAGTGAAGACTCTAGAAGCATTAAGTGGAGACCCTGGAAGGACAGTTGCTTCCATTTAAGTTCCACTCATAGGCCCAGTGAAACCCCTGTGACACGGTCTCTTTTCAGAGTTTCAGATAGGAAACAAAACTACCCCTGAGAAACAAAACTTCAAGTCATCACCAAACACAAGTGTGTTTGCAAAATTTATGCTCCTTACCTGGTGTGTTAGTCAAGGTTCTCCAGGGAAACAGGAACAATAGGATATATATACACACATACACACACACACACACACACACACGGGGGGGGGGAGAGAGAGAGATCAATGTATTTTAAGGAGATGGCTCATGCAATTGTGGGGACTGACAAGTCTGAAATCTTCAGGGCAGGCTAGCAGGTTAAAATACTGACCTTTCAAGATGCCCTTGCAGCTTGGGCAGCAATGCGTGGTAGCTCTAGCCAATGAGATATAAACACAATATACCAGTAGGCTTTCCTCTTCTACCTAGAATGAGGACACATTGCCTGGCAGGTGCCGTGTGACCCTGAGGGGAGGACAGTCACCTGCTAAGGACGGGAGAGACAGGTGTTGAAAAGAGCCTGGTGTTGGATGGGGTCCTTAGAGGTGCACTAGCTCTAGACTACTCAGCTCCGACCTTCTTGTTAGAAAGTAAACCCCTTGATATTTATTCCTTCCTTTTCTATTATTTGCGGCCAAATGCAATCCTAAATTGCACCACATGTTAAAAATTACAGGATAACTACTAAAAGAAGAGGATTTGAATGTATTGACTTTTAAAACAGTAAAAGAGAAAAATATGAAGTAAAACTCAGTCAATATAACAGAAGGCAGGAGAGAAGCAGTAAAGAAACTAAGAGATTAAAACAAAAACATTAAGATATCAATATATACCAGCAATAACTGGACTCCAATAATAAATATAAATTAAAAGGATTAAAACTACATTTTAAAAGATATCAATGCTATGATTAAACAAGAAATCCAACATTTTTTTTTTAATAGGTCCACATGTTTTAAGTGTCCACTAGAACACAGGAAAATTGAAAGTAATGAAATTGGGAAAAATACACCAAGCAATCATTATCCAAAAGAACAAGTGATGGAGCAATATTAAAATCAGGGGGAAAAAATAAGGGAAATGATTACAAAATGATAGAAGACTTCTGCAGGAAAACACAATGCCAAACTTGAGTATACCTAACAACAAAGCCAAAGGAAGGAAGGAAGGGAGGAAGGAAGGAAGGAAGGAAGGAAGGAAGGAAGGAAGGAAGGAAGGAAGGAAGGAAGGAAGGAAGGAAGGAAGGAGGGAAGGAGGGAGGGAGGGAGGGAGGGAGGGAGGGAGGGAGGGAGGGAGGGAGGGAGGGAGGGAGGGAGGAAGTTGAAAAATTCACCATCATTGTAAGAGATTTGATCTGAAAGCAGATTGAGACAAATGAGTGGAGGTTGCAGACGGGAAGGACATTGACTCAATCTATAGAGGAATTTTCTGACTTTCAGAGCTGTCCAAAATTGAAATGGGCTGCCTTGGGTGGAGAGCTCCAAAAACATGGAGGCTTTGCAGAATCTGGATGACCCTCAGTGAGGCTGTTGCTGGCATGTGCAGGCATCTAACACTTAGCTCCATGAGGGCAGGAATCATATCTGTTTTTTGTTTGTTTGTTTGTGTGTGTGTGTGTGTTTTATTTTTATTTTTTGTTTATATCTTTATTGATTTCAGAGAGAGGACAGGAGAGGGAGAGAAAGAGACAGAAACATCAATGATGAGAGAGTCATTGATTGAGCCCGCAACCCGGGCATGTGCCCTGACCGGGAATCGAACCCCGATCGCCTGGATCCTAGGTCGACGCTCAACCTTTGAGCCACGCCCGGCCAGGCATCTGTTTTTAACTCCTATTGACTGAATGCCTAGAGCAGAACCTGACACAGAACAGTCATCAGTAAGTGTCTAATGAATGAATGAATGATTCAGCCAAGAAGATGGATAAAATCACCCCTAGAGTGCCCTCCAATTCTAAGATGCCGCGATTCTGACATGGCCCATTCCTCTGCTCTTTGTCATAACTCCGTCCTGACGCCCAGAGTCAGCACGAACCCAGGGGACATGAGGCAGCACTGAGAGGCAAGGGCAGGGTGAGGAACGGACAGAAGCCCTGAGAATGGAAGCCAGCTCTGCAAAGAGCTTCGAAGAGTTCCTGCCACAGAAATTCCACTTGGCCACAGTTACTGCTCTGGCCATGGGCCTGGAGGGAGGTGGTGGCTGGCCTGCCATGGCAGGGCCTTCCACTCAGCACATCTTGTCTGTGCTGCTTACAATGGTAGAGAATCATAAATGTGAGTAGGTCACCCAGTCGTCCAGGTCCACAAACCAAAGCTTCTCCCACACACATACTGGGTTCTGGGACACACAGAAGGAAGGGGATGAGCTCCCCAGCTCTAGGGAGTCTTTAGCTCAGGGAATGACAAAGTCCCTACACTTAGGAATCCTCCAGTCTGATAGGCAAACACATCTCCACCCTCGTGGGGCCTGTTATGGATGGAAAGTTTGTGTCCCCACCCCTCCAATTTCATGTTAAAATCTTAACCCTCAATGTGATGGTGTTAGGAGATGGGGGTCTTTGGAAGGTCATCAGGTCACAAGGGTGGAGCCCCTGTGAATGAGATTAGTGCCTTTATGCCACTGGAGGACAGCTCCCTCACCCCTTCCTGCATGTGACGACGCATTGAGAAGGCAGCCATCTGTGACACTGAATCCGCTGGGGCCTTGATCTTGGATTTTCCAGCCTGTGGGGCTGTGAGGAATAAATTTTGTTGTTTATAAGCCACCCCATCTATGGAATTTTGTTATAGCAGCCCAAACGGACTAAGGCAGAGCTGTTAGAATAATGCTACATACAGTCCCTCTCTTCAGGAAGAAAATTAAATCTAATGGAGGGGACCAGGCCCCTGCCCTCAGAATGCCCTGGTCTGAGTCGGCCATATCGCTTTCCCTCTCCTCATGCAAGACCAAGAAGGGAGGGAAATGGCAGGCCCAGGGCCATTTCTGTGATGAATGAAGCCTGTGAGCGCTGCTGCCAACAGGCTCTCAGTGGACATTCCCACAGCCCCGCCGTCAGGGCCGGGGCTCCCTTCCCTTTCTTCCCTCCCCACCACAATGCTGACCCGTTGGAATAACTCCTGAGCCCAGAGCCTATTTCTAGCACAGGAATGTTGGCCCCTTTGTCATGTCCTGCTTTCCCTCCGCTCTGTTTTTGTTTCCTTTCCCACCCTGTCTCCTCCACCCCCACCTCCCATTTCCCAAGCTCACTCCTGGGAGACCAGACCCACCAGCCCACTGGTGATCTTGTTTTACATGAGACATTTCCAAAAAAGACCAAAAAATCCTTTCCAGGAAAATGCCATTTTTAAAATTCAGCTCCAGACACTGCGGCAACACTAGGAAAACAAAGGACTTGGCAGAAAGGTTTTCTGAATCGGGACTTTCTAAAATACCTTTTCCAAATTGCCTCTAGTGGGAACGACTCCAAGGGTCAGCCCTAGAGCACCAGGTAATTTCAGATGGACAGTGACTTCTGGTTTTTACACATCCCAGCCTTTCCTTCCCTGGGATCACCTTGGGATCTTCTCGCAGTCCCAAGCAGAGAGCCCCTCTCAACGGCTGCCAAAGACAGCAGCTGTCTCTGGAGGGTCAGGAAATGCTGCTGGTTCCTTCCTTCAGAGGAGACTGCTCAGCCCCTCTCTGGCCACCATCACGAGGCTGGGGGGCCAGGCTGGAGGCCTGGAAAACAAACTGTGCTTAGTAGGGAGCTGCCTTCTCTTGTCATTCAAGTGACAGAAATATACAGTTTCCCCTGTGGCATACATGGTCATGTTATCTCTTTTGCATGTATCAGGTATATTCATGTTGATGTTATACATATAATAATAGTAATGGCCATTATTTATTAAGCACATTCTACATGTCCACCACTAATCTATTCTTTATATTTGTTTTACCTCATTTGATCCTCAACTGTTATAGGCTGAGTTGTGTCCCCCACCTCCCACAATTCATATGTTAAAATCCTAACCCCAGTACATTAGAAAGTGACTCTGTATTTGGAGACAGCGTTTTTAAAGAAGTACTTAAGTTAAAATGAGGTCTCTAGGGTGGGCCCTGATCCAGTCTGACTGGAGTCCTTATAAGAGGAGGAACTGTAGACACAGACAGATGTGCCCACAAAGAAAAGACCATGTGAGAACACAGTGAGAAGGCAGCCGTCCCCCAAGGAGAGAGGCCTCAGGAGAAACCAAACACCTTACCAACATCTTGATATTGAACTTCTAGCCTGAGAAAATTTCTCTTTTTTAAGCCACCCAGTCTATAGTATTTTTGTTATAACAGCCCTAGCAACTTACTGGAACAACCCATACGGTTAATATTATTATTACCATCTTGCAGAGGAAAAAAGAATCTCAAGATGTTATGAGATTTGCCCAGCAAGCAAATAAAAGAGCTACAATTTGAAAGTCAATTGTCTGACTCCAGAATACAAGCTCTTAAGCACTGTTCGACTGCTTCCCTTCTGTGCTCCACTATGTATGTGCAAGTTTTATTTATTTATTGCTGCATAACAAGCAACTTCACAATGTCAAGGCTTAAAACAGCAGCACTTATTTATTCATCCATCAGTAATTGGGCAGGGCTTTGTGGGAACAGCTCATCCCTGCTCTACTTGGTGCCAGTTGGGATGGCTCCCAGGCTAGACCAAATCACCTGAAGTCTAGTTCACTCATTTGTCCAGCGATCGATGCTGGCCGTTAGCTGGGACCTTAGATGAGGCTGTTGGTCCAAACACTTCGCATTGCCTCTTCATGTGGCCTGAGCTTCCTCCTAACATGGCAGCTGGTTCCAAGGGCAAGCGTCCTTAGAGACATATTCAGGGAAAAACTGTGTCCCCTTTTCTAATCCAGCCTGGGAAGAAAGCAAGCATTATATTCACCATGTTCTCTTCCTTAGAAGCCAGTCACTGAGACTGGTTCATGTTCAAAATGCTACCTTTGATAGGAGGAGTGTCAAAGAATTTGCAGACATGTTTTAGAATCACTAGGGGCATGGGCCATTGACACGGTTGTCCATATTTTGTCAGGTGTTGGTTTACTTACCAGCAGCACCTTATCATTGAAAGAGCATTAAACTGGGGTCCAAAGCCCTGAGCAAGAGCCATTCAACTGTAAGGGGCCAGGATTACACAACCCATACAAGAAACGAGCAGGACCTGCTTCCAGTTTGGCCACCCTCTTCTGTATGGGACTGAGGCCACTTAACTCCATTCCAGCCTCTAAAACAAGCACGAAGGAATTTTAGGATGCTGATCTTCTGACACTTGCCTTGACTCTCAGTTATGACAACCTGTGTCCTGCCTTGTCCCTGTGCCCAACTGGCTATCTTGGAATTGTAGCAATCCATGTACTGAGGACTTCCTCACTGCTAGGCACTACCACTGGCACATTATGTTTGTTATTTCATGTAGTTATCATATCAACCCTATGAAGCAGGTGATATTATTACCCCCATTTTACACACGAAGAAACTGAAGTTCAGGGGATATAAGTAACTTGCTCAAAAGTTAGTACAGGCAGAACCTGAACTACAGGCTGTGCCCTGGCTGGTGCCATTTCCTCCAGGGCCTGGTGTCCTGCCCCTGGACCCTTGCCCAGCATCTAGGGTCTGTTCCCTGTTGGCAGGCTTTCTGCACAACCCAACTGCCTGCAGGACATCTGATAGCTTCTGGATTATCCATCTCTCTGCTCTACTCACCCTTCAGCGTCTCTCCATGCTTCCTGTTGGACCTTACCCTTGCCCCCATTGTGAACTACTCTCCAACTCCTACCTGGGGACGGTCACCACACTGTGTTTACCCTCCTCAGTCCATGCCCCAGCCCTTCACATCTGCCCAGACCATCTTGATAACAGGAGAGATCTTTGGCTTGGCCAGAGCACAAGACCAAGCAAGACAGCATTGTGAATGATCAAAATCTGAGGCCCCGGAGTCAGACCAATCTAGATCTAAATCCTGACTCCACCATTTATTACTCGAGTGTAAGAATAATGAGGCTCATGTTGCCTCATTGTGAAGATTCTCGATTAGTTAATATGTGTACAGGGCTTAGCACCATGCTTAGCAAATAGTAAATGCTCAATAAATATTAGTCATCTTTGTTGTTGTTATTATCAAAAATATTTGTAAAAGATCCACAAGAAAGCCTAGCATATGGTTCAAAAATGATAACTGTTAATCTCATTGTTTAAGTCCTGGAAAAGCTACAGGAATTCAGAGAAGGGCCAGATAACAAGGTAGTGAAGACAGAAAACAGGCTGCCCAAGCAACTGTGCAGATCTTCAGCTCTCTGCCTAATCCTAGAGCTTGGGTATGACTGGCCTTGATTAAGTGGAAACGCCTTTTTGCACAACTCCCATCTTCATCTGCCTCAGTTAGGAGATGACAAGAGCTTCCTGAGCTTGGAAGCCTCTGGGGCAAAAAATTCAAGAAATAAAACCAGAAACACCCTGTGTGCTCTTGCTCAGCACCCCCGCTATGGCAATGCAAGCCACTGGCCACCATGTTCTGTCCTGCTCATCCAGTTGTCCCTCTGGTCTGTGGTTTCACAGGCTTTATCTGAGGCAATAAGTTCTCAGAGAGCTGGTGAACATGATCAGGATACGTAATAGTTCCCCAGCCTCAAGCCCACTCTAGGTTGAGCTGTTAGCAAGAGGAGAACAGAAAACAACTCAGGCTTATAAAAGATGAGCCATCACGGGCAGACACACACATACACACACACACACACACACACACATCTTTGAGCATTGAATGCTACAATACTGGTATTGTCCTCCCCCGTCACATTATTTCTGCTACTACTTTCCCAGGATCCTCAGAGATATATTCACCAACGCTCATAGCTCCTGAGTCAGTGCCGATCAAGCTGGGGGATGGGTAAAGTTGAGCAGACCCAATGGCTTAGAACAATGTCACCAGCTCAGTTCTAGCTGCTTGGCTCCTATGTTCTTCCTGATTTTCCTTCAAGTGAGATGATCAATGAGGTGACAGCTATTTCCCCCAGACCACTTCATTTCCCTCTTCCAATCAGACATGAATCTGGTGCCCTCTGCAATGACCTCTAAGAGCCCACATTACTGCTCATGTTGCCTCAAAGTCTGAGTTCTCCCCCTCCCCACTCCAGGCCTGATCCACTTTGCTCCAATCAAACTTCTGCCTTAACTTCTAGCCCCCAATTTTGCCTAGAATCCAGTTTTCCTCTGTATTAGTCCACCATCTCTGTAATAATGCTATGTAATCAACAATCCCCAAAACTTAGTGGCTTATAAAAACAAACAGTTCCTTTTCTCACTCACAACCTGGGGGTTGGGTGAAGTAGCTCTGACTCAGGCTACGGAACAGATGAGTTTCACATGTCATTCATTCTGGGCCCAGCAGCCACCTGGGGCATTACAGATGGAAGAAGCACAAGAAAGGGTTAGTGGGAACTTCCCACGGCTCTTAAGGCCTCAACTAAGAATTGGCCATTGTCAAGTCCACCCATGTTCTTTTGGCCAAAGCAAGTCAACTGGCCAAACCCAAAGTGAAATGGATGAGAATACATGCTCCGCTTATTCTGGCAGGCCGCATGCAAAGTCCTATGGCAAAAGACATGGATGTATAATTCTGTTACAGGGAGAGTAAGGAATTGGGAATAACAATCCGATCTCCAACATTCCTTAAACCAGAGCCCTGTTATGAGCTCACCTGTCAGAACTTCTAGCTTCTGCTCACCTTCCAGGCTTCCTCCCTCCCTACCCCAGCTCAGGCTTAGAAACTGGCTCTGTGTTGACAGAGCTGTCAAATGGTGACCCCTGCTTACTTGATTTCTAGCCATTGGTTGTCACCTACATCTCTTGCTGTGATCTACCCATCCTATTATTCCTCCTGAACTCTGAGAGAAGTTTACCAGCCTAATTAGCTTCTCAATCCCTGGCTTCAGAGGGGTAGAACCACAAATTGGGAAGCTGGAAAGCTATTGAAGAACCAAGGCAGCTTCTTCAATTCACTCTTTCTTGCCATATGTTTTCTCTCTTTGCTCTCTCTGCACATCTGCTTCAGTTTTCTCTCTGGGCACCAGCTTTCTCTGCTCCTCCACTGAGTTGGTGAAACAGGGCCTGCTCCATCTCCAGAGCTACAGAAGCTCCCACTTTCAGCACCATTACCAAGCTGAAGAGTAGTCCAGTGTCTCACTTCCAAAATCCCAGAGAAAGACCCCAATCATGACCAGGATCATGTAGCACAAACATGGTTACCCACCCCTCTAGATGGAGGAAGAGTGGTATGGGCTGTCAAACATCAAAAAAACCAAGACTCCCAACTGGAGTCCTCTGGGCTGGCTCTGGTTAGAAGAAATATTTAGTTTGGCCACAGGGTTTTTAAATGTTTTGAATTACTTGACAAAATTTAGAAATTGAGAGCCGACATATGAATCCAGATTTTTTCCTTAAAAAAGTAAATAATCTTAACTGGAAGAAAGTGTTGAAGGTACCCTGTGGAGCCTGATACTGTTCTCTTTCTTGATCTAGCAGCAGGTTATCCCTCCATGTTCCATTTGTGAAAAATTCATCAAGCTATACTTAAAATATATCCACTTTTTGAATATACATGTTACATTTTTTTAAGTTTTAAAAATTTAGGAGATCTGGCAACATTGGAGCCACATTCCAGCAAGGGATAAGTTCACTGGAGTTGAGTAGTTTTCCATAGTGCCCTACTCCCCACTACTCCCCATTCTCTTCCTGTCACTGAGGCTAAGGGTCAGTAGTCATTTATCATCATCTTAGATATGTTTTTCTTATAATAGAGTTTTTCCTCTTATGTCCATTACTCCACCAAAAGGGGGAAACAAAAGAGCACCAGAGAAGATGTTCTTTTTTCTTAGAAAAATTGAAAGTAGCTTTTTTTTCTTTCTTTCTTCCCAGAAGTTAAAAACATTCTTCTGAGTTTGACAAGCAAATAAAATGTGTCAGTATCCAAAAAAATCAAACCAGAGGGGCTGTGACTAGTAAGTGGAAACTTGATCTAAAAACACAGGACTGATGGTTTAACATGTTTTATTTTTCAATGAAAATAAAACAAGTGATGCAACTGTGAAATGAAGTTGTGGAGTAAAATAGGTGAGAATACTGCTCAGGCACTGAAATCTTTCATGAATGGTGAGTTTGTAAAAGAGTATCTCCTGAGGACAAAGGAAATTCATGCCTTGAGCAAAAACAAGTATTTGCAATGGAAGACTAAACAGAAATGCTGTTGCTCAGCAAGATGATGACATGGCTGAGAACTTACAGGACAGGTTGTATGAAAAAGTTCAGTCACTTGTGGCATTTCCTAGGGAAGCTTATGAGAGCCCAGTTAAAATAATACCACCCAGTCAGCTATATTTATTTATGGTTCCAAAAAGACTTGGACATGATTGGAGAATTTTGGGGCATGGTGTCCATCACAGGCACAACTTCAGGAAATGGCTTAGCTTTGTGTGTTGAGAAGTCATGAAAAATTTAAAGCAGACAGATCAAAATTAGTAAGCTGGGCTGTGAAACAGAGTTCCTGAGATGGTCAGCATTAACGCTGACCCTGTTTTCAAACTTAAATGCAAAGTGGCAAATTTTGCACAACCTTGGAAACTAAATATTTCACCAGGAGTTGCTTTGTGCTAATAAGTTAAAATAGAACATGTCGTTGTCCTAGTAAATTGGATTCACTTCCATGACTGAAAATATAGAAAGTGCAATGCTCTGCTTGATGCACTGGGTATTCAATAGTCATAACATACATGGGTTCTAATAATAAATTAAGCATAGTTGGTTGTATAATGTTGAAGTCTTTTATTTGCAAATGGGAGAAGAGTTTAAAAATCATTAACTTGTTTTTATCATCCAACAAACAGTACCCCAACTCACCAGCAAATATTGGATCAGCGTATTGACCTTTTTGGTAAATATCACAAGCCAGCTGACCATTTGGGTGCTCTCTGCAAGAATCTTAACAAGTATGCAAGTGGGCTATTGAATTTGTTCATTCTTAGTGAAATTATATCTTCAGGAAACTCATTTGGCAAAGAGCAATCTGGCCTACTTTCCTATGCTGAAATCAATTTTCAGAAATGAAAGAGATCCCTCAAACTGCTCTCCCAAAATTGTGGGGCTGAAAGCGGGATTCCAAAAACGGTTCTAATTTTATGAAAATAAACTCCTGTTATTCAACTCACCTTTCTTTATTAATATTGGGCCATAAATGCAATTTTTGAACCACAATTGAGTCCCCAAAACTAAATTTTGCAACATTAGAATGCCAAAATTCTACAAATATCTCAGGAGTAGTTGCCCTAAATATAAAAACCATCACACAAAGATTCTATCCATGTTCAGCCATGAACAGCTGTTTTCCATTATGAAACTAAAAAAAAAACACAAAAACGAATGCTCTCAGTTAGAGGATTCAAGGCTGACTTCTACCTAGCACATCGCAACGTGAAATGAAGACCTGACATCGACACGTGGGGTCAAAAGAAAAAGCGTCACATCTCTGGTCCTAAAGCAAAGGCGTAATGAGTTATGAAAGGAAAAAATTAATTAAATATTTCTATTTTCTTCAGATGCTATGTTTTTCTATTTCAAACTCAATGTATAGCCTCCAATATCATACATGTTTATATTATGTTATGTGTTTATGCCACGGTCAAGTGAAAATGAAAGGAAGTTTGATTATATTTCTGGCAGCTGATTTTTCTTATAGCCAGCCCACTTCACTCATTTTTGTTGCATTTCTGGATTCTACAAGAATCTGAGTTTGCAACCTCTGGTGTACAATATAGATATTTTTTTTTCCCCCTGCATTTTTACCATTGAGCAAGTGAGCTTGTATAGAAAAATAATACTAACAAAATCCAGACTAGAAAAACAAGTTCACTTATCGCACCATTTTGACAGTACTTACAAAAACCAAAACATGCATTTGTAAGAAATATATATTTTTTAAATATATTTTAATTAAAATGGAATCATAATTGCACATAAAGTTTTATAGGTTTTTCATATTGCTGAGTCTTCTACAACTCAAGGTTTTAATGGCTGCATATGATTCTATGCTATATTTGTAATGTAACTGTCTTAACTTATTTGCTATTGCTGCACATTTGTTCACATTTTAAAAGTATTGGTCTTGATACCAGTCCCGGCTCCATCATTTTCTTAACAATAGCCATGTTTTTACTCATAATATCATATCCCCAGCACCTGAGATTTCCCATGTAGTTTCCAATAAAGGCTAGAATTGGTTCTAATTGGAATTTCGTAATCCTTTGAGGGAGTTAAAAGAAAGGCTCAATTTTGTGGGCCCTTCTTGAGCTCAACAACCTCTGGCATGTCCATGGGCCCTGAGCCTCATTGTCTGGACCTTTGGTAATTATTACTATTTGCTCAGAGGGCGAGAGTTTTGCTGCATGATGAGTGGTCTCCGGTTGGTTCGTTAAACTATAGAGGCCACCTTGAAGAGACCTAGAGCTATCTTAGGAAGATAAAATATATATATACCCAAGTCCGGTATATGAGGAAAGAGAAAACTTCTCTGAGGTCAGGACCAACCGCCACTGCCACCTACCCAGCCCTGATAGCACTGCTGTTTTTACCTTGGGCTTGTGTCACCTGACTGTTCCCAATCCCAGTCCCAATCCCACCACTATTTGTATTAATCACATGCGTCCATAAATCTCAGACCTCTTAGTCCTAGGAAAGATATGGAAGTGAACAGAATGCCTCCAGTCTGACTGGGGAGGCAGCACTGTCAATAGGAAGCCTGTTTAATTAGGAAATCATCATTCACATCCTTGGGAATCCCCCAGTTTGACAAGGTGGCTCCACCAACGGGAAGCCGCGCACTTGATGAAAGAAACCCAGCTTGCTGCTCTGATCAAAGGCTCCCAGAAAACGTGCTGATGGCATCAAGTTGGCAGTGCAAATAAGCACATGAAAATGCGCAAGAACTTGCAAGTTGGGGAAACGACCTTCAGCCCACCCGCTTAGGCTGGAGCTCCAGGACACCAGAGGAGCCCAAGTGAAGAAGAGCGCATCCCATTGCAGCTGAACAAGGGACACCCTGAGCTCACCAGAGCACAGATCTAGAGAATCATTATCTCTAGCAGAAATGATAAAGATCCAAATTGAACAGCATAAGAGTAAGTTTTTAAGTAGGAGTCAAAATTTTGTGACTAAAGATCACAGAGGAGCGCATGCATTCACCTTCTCTCAAAATTAACTTTTTAAGGTATTAACCCCCAATAAGGAAAAACGAGAGGGATCCTTCAGTAGGGAAGAATTTCAGCCCATTTCTGAAAAGCTGGAAGTCAGCTAAAGAAAATGAGCTAGCAAAGCAGACAGCAAAGTAGGAGTCTTGACCTCTTAGAACTTTCTTGGCCGTACCCTGCAGAGGGTCATGACTTGGAGCCACCAGACAAGGTGGGTGATGAAAGTAATTAATTCAAAATCTGTATACAGAATGGTGACTGACACTCTAACCTCCTCCCCCACCTCAGGGGACAAAATAGCCTGCAACCAGGCTTTGAGTCCTGAGGCCAGAGAGGGGAGAAAGAGAGGAAGGGACCAGGGGAGATGAGAGGAGAGTCAAGGAGAGCTCTTTGCTAGGAAAATCTCATTTTCTAGAAAAGAAGGAGTAAGGGTCGTTGGTGGTGTCCCAGAGTAAAGAAAGCACCAGCATCCTGGCATTTCAGAAACTCATAATGTAATGGCCAGCCCGCCCCAGCCTCCATTCTCACTCTCACCAAATCCTCCCGGTGACCACCCATAAACACAGAGCCCCAAGCACACTTCTTGGTCCTTCATTCTCATGTGTGAATGACAACCGAGGATCCCCAGGTACCAAGGGAAGCCGGCGACATGAAAGGGAGCTGTAAAGAGTAGACCCTCAACTATCATAGCCAGAAGTCAGAAGATAATGTCTGAAGTTGATACATCAAGGAGGAACAGTCTAAGAATATATTTAGAGATGCTTTAGAATTAAAAACATAAAAAGATGAAAGTAGATGTCTCTTAGTAGCAGAACAGGAGGGGGGGAGGGCAGATGACTGTTTGTTATCGTAAGCCCTTCAGTACAATTTGATTTGATTTTTTAAACCTTTAAAATATTTTTAAGAAAAGGTTACACGGCAAAGCTATTGCCATGAAAGGAATCATTGAAATAATTCATTGCTATGTAATCTTAACTCTATGTTCCTGAAGTTTTAGTTTTTGTTCCTAATTTTTTTTTTTAAGCAACCAATGCAAATGGAAATTCTCTAGCTGTTATTTCCTATTATGTCCATTCCAAGAAGTATGTTACCTTATGTTTCAGGGAATTGTTAAAGAGAAGGAACCAAATTACATTACCCCTAAGTTTTTTGTTTGTTTGCCAATTAAATCAAGGAGAAAGAAGAAATTAAGACCTAAAGGATCAAGCCAGACACTCCCATCCCCCCCAATATTTCTTGAGCACATAATATGTGCCAGACAATATTGTAGATGCTGGAGATGCAGCAGTGAACAGGACAAAGTACTATCCTGGAACTAACATTCCAGTGGGAGACTGCAGGCAAACTATAGGCAAAGAAACAAATAAATGAAAGGGGGGCAATATTAGATGGTGCCGAGTGGTCTGATGATAGAGTGGCTGAGTGGATAGACGCCTTAGTGTTGATAATCAGGGTTGGCTTATTTGAAGGATGACAGTTAAGGATGAATGGAGGGGAAAGAGCCAGCCTTGAAAAGACTGGGAGATTGGAAGGGGCAGGGAAGAGGGGGCAGATTCCATTTAGAAAATCTCTAAGTGGGAGGGGAAAGACCTTTAATATGACCTATGTACATGTTCTAAGAACAGACAGAAGGTCATTATGGTTAACCTCAGTAGGTGAGAGGGGGGTGAGAAAAAATCGTGGGATGACATAGGAAACGCAGGGACCAGATCATGTTGAGTTTTTAAGCCATAGTAAAGAATTTGGATTTTATTAAAAGCATAAAAGAAAGCCTTTGAAGACATTTAAGCAAGAGAGGAACTTGATCTGATCTAGTTTTTCAGCTCACTTCCTACCTGGAATGGTTGGAGGCCAGTTATTTCATGTCTTTAGATATTAATCAAATAAAGGGAGTTAAGGTGAACTCAAAGCAAGTTAGCATGACTGTTTTTAAGAAGCCTAGTTTTCATTCATTCATTCATTTATTAATTCACACAAAACTCTTTATTGAGCATGTGCTCTCTGCCCAGCCCCATGCTGGGAGTGAGAGATATACAAGTCCTTATCAGAAGGAGACTGCATAGAAGACTGGCCTGGAAGAATACCATCGAATCAGATAGTCAGTGAGGATGAGACCCGGAGTGAGAAACTGCAAGATTCTCTTTCTCTGAGAAAGTTGTCAGGCCATCTGGATTTTATAGGAAACAAGAAGGGACACCTTCCTTCCCGGTCCTCAAGAAGTGTGGTTAGCTACAAAGACGGCCTTCCTCCCTCCGTGATTTTTTACAAGCCCTCATGCCCTGACTCTGGACTGGCCTTGTGACTTGCTTTGACTAATGGGACAATAGCACACATAACAGAAACAGGGACTTGAAAAGCACTTGCACGCTGGGGCTTTCTTGCTCTCCTTTTCCGCTCTTGGGAACCTTGCAGCCGACCACTGCCATGTGAAGAAGCCCGGGCTAGCCTGCTGGGAGATGAGAAACGTGACTGAGTTTCTCCATTGCTCCTACCAACCTACCGCCAACCAGCAAACATGAGTGTGAGGCCGTCCCAGACCAGCTATCCTTAGCCTAGCTGATCCAGACCAGCTCATCTGCCAAACCTACCCACAGAACAGTGAGAAAAAGTGCTTTGTTAGTTAAGTCAGTCTTTCTTTTGGAGTGGTTTGTTACACAGTAAAAGCTAACTAACACAAGAATACAGAAAAGGTAACTTACCTCGCACAAAGGAAAGATCCTCAATTCACATACCTCAGGCTGTGGTCTGGTTCCTTCTTATTAATGATTTCTGAAAAGTGTTCATCTTTTTCTGCCTAACATGTCACACATCCATGGATTCACCCTTTGAACACTCGCCTACCTTAGGGGAAGAAAAATTAATGGCCCTGGTCAAAATGAGAGCTGGTCCCATCGGAGGTATATACAATGGGATCTGAAAGGTGACAATGGAACCCAGGTTAAACATATGGTGACCAAGAGTGACTGCACTGCAAATACAGGGTGAGATTGACAAGAGTGTAACAAGGGAGATACCAGGGAAGAAAACACCATGAGCAGCTTTGCTCTGAACTCTGCCCTATCTAAGACCTCTTCACCCAGCCAGCAGATCCAAAACTCAATGGAGATTGCATAAGCTCAGTGAGAAAGAGTTTACAGCTTCCTTCCTCAAAAAGCTCCAAGATAAACAGGATAAACACCAGTTGGTCTCAGCTGGTCGCCCGTTGGCCTGCCTGGAGGAGGGGGATGCCAGAGATAGCTTCTTGAGGTTGCTTCCAGGCCTGCATTTCTAGGAAATAGACAATTATGAACAACATGGATTTTATTATCGTGACATCTCTAAGGTCTCTGCATAAAGCCTATATTTAAAAATATAAACATGTAAGTGAAAAAAGAATGTCAAGGGAATAAATATTTGTCTTAAAAGAGACCATCTGTTTCAAATTTTTATTTAAAAAAAAAACACCCAACATGTGTTTTATTTTAAATTTGTATGTGTGTTGTTATCCTTGGGTTAAGTATTAGGTAAATAGACAGAAGCATTGAGAATCCATTTTCCAGCAAATTTTGGTTAGAAATCCTTGTGCACGTGACGCAAGAGATAATTTGGGGGCTAATTGGAGCTTTGTGGGCAGCCAGCTCCTTGCAGGCCTCTCCCCGACTCAGTCCCTCTGTGATGGGGATGGGCTCTCCCTGGTACTGGTATTTGTTTTGGACAAGATGGCATTTTACACCTCACCCAACACAACATCATGCAGGCAGCTCCCAGGCCAGCCAGCTCCCAAACACAAGTGTGACCAGCGTGGCAGAGCCACAGAGCCCACTTTTGTTTGGGCCTCAGATGCAACCTCAAAGCTTAGTCCATTTGAATACAAATCCTGCTTGGTGGCTGTAAGCAGCCTGGCTGGGGTGAAAGTGGGGTGTCAAAAAAGATGACTACGAGCTGGTCTTGGTGGGCAAATAGGGGGGAAGCATGGGAGAGGTGATGCTTCAGAAAGGGGATGCAGCATGGAATCCTGAAACGGCCTGGTGTGTTTGGGGAGATGGCCTCAGTCTGGGGGCTGCGAGTCTGGAGTGGCTGAGACAAAGCTGCAGTGGTGCTGGGAACAGTGGACAACTTTCATTTTTTTCTCCTCTTCACGCCTTCCTGGTAGAAACTGCCCCTTCTCCCCACCCCACCCCCACCCCATTTATTTCAGGTGATTCTGGTGGGTCAAGCGCTCCACTCAGAACATGCCAAAATTGTAAAAAATAAATAAAAGAACATGCCAGTACTCTGGAAACAGCCATTGGCTGAAGAGTGGTCACGGGACCTGTTTAGGGCCAAACACAGTCCTTGGGGGGGGGGGGGCAGTAGGAGGGGACTAGCAGGGACCTGTGAGAAAGAGCTTTCTTTTCCCATCATGTGGAGAGCTTCTGCTTGTGAATTAAGACCACTATAGTGTCACGCAGAGAGGAGAGAGAGAAAATGATTAACATTATTTGAGCTCCTGGGTCCAACTGCACCTTTTCACCAAAACTGGCCAGAGTTGGGTTTCTGTCTCTTGCAACTAAAAAGTTATTGGCTAATACAATGGAGTCAGGAGTCAAAATTAAACTTGCAACAAGAAGCAGGCAGCCCTACCTGATAGAGGCAAGAGTCCAGTGGCTCCCTGTTTTAGAGAGAGCCAGCTGCCCACCAAAATATATGCTCCCATTCCATCATATAGGATTGCCACTGGGGAGCGGATGCCCAGCTAAGGATTACACTTCCTGGCCCTTGCTCTTGTCTTGACTCTATATGTGATACAAGACGAAGTCACACCAGTGGAATAGGAGCAGAAGTGATAGGAATCATTCCCAGACCAAGACTTTAAAAGGGGGGCTGCCTTCTGCGCTCTCTTTGCCTTTGTGCCTGGATGGGGAGGGTAATGAGAAGCCCTGAGGGATGCTGGCACCACCACGTGGAAGGAGCCTGTATCCCTGAAACGTCACACTGAGGACAGCCACTCCTAAAAAGGAGCACCTGTTCTGGACAGCGCATGTGAGCAAGAAATAAATTTCTTCTGAGTTTAAGCCACTATGCAGTTTGGGGTGCCAGTCATTGCAAAAGCTGGGGTTACCCTAATTGGTACATCCCTTTCAACATTTTGGAAGTTGCTTGCAGTCCCAAGGTGGGCCACCTATTGCTTTGCTCGCCAGTGCCAGAATGACTCAGATCAGTGACTCCTGCTGGTGAGACCCACCACCATGTTACTTTCATGTATTTACGAAGCACCTACTGCGTAATAGCCCGTGTACTAGCTGTTTAAGGTTACCAAGGTAAATTACACATGCCATATTTCATTAACTAAGTCATCATCTATTGTGAGATATACAATTATTTTATGTACCACCAGGAAAAAAATGTATGTACCACTGAGAAAATATATTTCCAATTAAACTATGACAAGCCATCAAAAGCTATACTAATTTCAGAACTGTAAAAATGTGGAGGGGAAATGTGTGTCTTAAAACTGCTGAAATCTCCAGTATTTCTTAACCTTCAGGAAGCTGAAGATCTTGTGGGAGAGGCAGATGAACAAATAAATATGAGCCATGCAATACAAATACCATAACAGGTATGTAGACCATTTAGCTGGAATCCAGAGAAAGAAGAATCGACATAGAAATGGGGAAATCTTCACAAAGCGACATTTGAGCTGGGTCTTGAAAGAGGAAGAATGGAAGTGAATGCCAGGGGATGTTTTCCCCTCAGTCGGCAGAGCTAGCAGCTCCTCTGGATGCCTCCTGCACGCCTTCAGTGAGGCTTTCCTCAATCCCCGGGGACTACAATGGTTTAGCAGAGTCTCAAAATACTACAGCAATAAATTCCAACCAGACAGCTCCATTTTCTTGATAAATGGAGGCTAATCCTTTAGGTGCCAAGAGATCATTTTAACTGGATATTTTTTCTGGGAAAAACCTTCCAAAGTGTGTCATAGAAAACCTTGGGCATCTGCTAGAGGTACATCGGGGAACAGACTCCTGGCTTGCTCCAGAATCGCATTTACAGGAACAGCCACAGGTATCCTGGGTGCAGCCTGGCACACGCATCGCCCTCCCTTTCCCCCGGCTGTACAGTCTTACCTCTTGCTTGATGAGCAATCAGAGGTAACGGTTATATTGACCACGCATGGCTCTGATGTAATCAAAGCAGTTTTGTTTTCACCTCTCATCTCTTTAAGCCTGACTCCACGTGGGTCGTCTTCCTCTACCACTAACTAAAAACTCCCACAGGTCCGTGGCCTTTTAGTTCACTCTTGGGTGGCTGCCGTGAAGCAACGCGTGAAGCGACACACACAGTCCTAACCCTGTAACCTGAAAGCTCATGACTGTATAATAATTCAGCTTGATTTAAGAGCGCGCCTGCCCCCCCCACCAGCTCCACTTCGCATTTGGCTGGAAGTGCAGCGGGAAGGGAAGGGGGCTGATCTCCCTGCCTTGTGTGTCTTTCACCAACACACACACACTGCAGCAGCTCTCTCCAGAGAAGGCCTTTGCTGGTCTGTTTTCCCTCTTCATTTCCTCAACCATTTTACATTCTCAAAGTGGGCACGATGGTACCCAGAGTTCAATTTCCTTTGTGCATTCTGCAGGTGGTGACCTAGCGGTGTAATTTCACATCTATTATACTTTGATGTCTCTGTCAAATTTTTATTTTTAACATCCTGTGGGACATAGTATTGTTCTGGACAGAATGTTTGTGACCCCCCCAAAATGTATACGTTGAAGCCCTAGCCCCCAGTGTGACCGTATTTGGCAGTGGGGCCTTCGGGGGATCGAGGGGTGGGACCCCCATGATGGAATTCGTGCCCTTATAAGGAAAGGAAGAGTTCTCTTGAGATCTCTCTCTCCGTCTCTCTCTTCATCCCTCCCTCCACCCGCTATGTGAAGGAGGGACACGCAGGATGGGAACTCGCACCAGGACCGACCCCCAGGACTGTAAGGAAATAAACCCCGGTCGTTTAAGCCACCCACCCAGTCTCAGCGCGCGGTTACGGCAGCCAAGCTGACGAACAGTTACCAGCGGAGCACTCGCCGAAGGCGGTTTGCGGGTCGCTTTCCCGAGCCTTTCTCTCGTTTCTGCGACAGGCCCATGGCAGGCCCTCGGACAACTGTTAAGGGAATGGATGCGCAGCGGAACAGCGGCGTCACTCGCTCCAGATGCCCCAGCCGCCGTGAAACGCCACTTCCCACTCTGCGCGTGCTATAGTCTGTTTTTAAATATGCAAGTAATACACGAACACGCTCGTGTGTGCTCAGCAACACGCAGGAGGGGGAGCAGACGGTCCCTTCGCCGGCCGCCTCCTGGCCGCACTGCCCGCTAAGTGGGCACAGGGCTGTGGCCCGCTCCTTCCAGGCCGGCCCGGCGCCTGCGGGCGGCGTTGCGCGGTGCTGTGCGCGAGGCGCCGGCTGCACTTTCTCCTCTATCCGGCAGCCCGCCCGGGCCAGCCCCTTCCTTCGTCTTTTACGTGTTGTTCATATTCCATCGCAGAGACATTCCTGTGAATGGCACTTGAGGTGTTTCTAATTCCCCTCATATAATGCTGCAAAACGCACCCTCCCACAGGCCTCCTTGCGCAGGTGCGCCGGTGCTCGCCCGGCCGGATGACTTGTGCATTGAAGGTTTCGATTGCCTCTGCCACCTGCCGTCCTCGGGAAAGGGTGTACGCTCCACTCCACCAAAAGTGTCCCCTAGCCCACTAAGGCAGAATATTTTCAACCTTCCCAAATACTTTTTAATCTGATATTAGAAAAACATCTCAGTGATAACTTTTAGTTCTCTGATTACTAGTCAAGTTTGTGGTCTTTTTTATTTTTGCCTATTCCCATTCTGTGTCTATCTTTCTATTCTGTTGTCTTTAATTGCTATTTTACAGAATAAAAAATATTTGTCATTTGTTTTTTAATGTGTTTGCGGTATCTTTTTGTACAAAAGTGTTTATTTTTATGCAACTGTAACAAATGTCTCCTTTGTGGTTTCCTTTGCTACTTCTAAGATTAATAAAATAATCATTTATATTTTCTTCAAATATTTTTAATATGTCCTTATTGATTTTAGAAGAGGAAGGAAGAGGGAGATATAGAAACATCGGTGAGAGACAAAGCAACATAGATCAACTGCCTCCTGCACGCCCCCCTCCTGGAGAGCCTGCAACCTGGGCATGTGCCCAGACCCAGAATCAAATCTTTGGTGCATGGGTCGATGCTCAGCCACTGAGCTACACCAGCTGGGCTTTTCTTCAAATATTTTGAAGTTCTTTGTTTTATTTTTTTTGTTGGAGGGGGAGGGGTTAGCTTAGCTCTTTATAGCATCGATATTTTCTATACGTGGAGGGAAAAGAGGGAGCCAATTTTTTTCCTGAACTATTGATTGTCCCAATCTTATTTATTGAATTATGTATTCTTTCTCCCTCTTATTGTAAATGTAGCATTTATCATGTAGTAAATTACTATGCGTGTGTGTGTGTGTGTGTGTGTGTGTATGATATTTCACTCTAATTTATACAAAATGTCTTTTGTCTTAAACTTAATTCTTTCACTAGCAACAGGAGTTAGCTTTTGAGGAGAAGCCATTTCCCGTGTACACATACACAAAGATTCTTTTCACTTCTGTACACATATTTGGGAGAGCAGAATGCAAATGCTTGAGGCCATCAATAAGAGGCTCTTTCCCCACTCCAGGTTTGCACTGTCAGCAAAGCAAATGCATATTTCAGCAAATATCAAATTCTTACACATTAGGGAGCATGCAAGCTTCAGACCAGCTATTCCAGCCACCGGAACACTCTCTCAATCAATCACTATTACATTCAATCCCTAGGGCATATTAGATTATGTGCAACCATTGTTGACCTGGAACAGACCCTGGCCTAGGCCTCTACTTAGAACTCGGACTGTTGATACCTACCCAGCACAGTTCAGAAAAATGGGACCCACCTTCCATGTCAGTGAGATTCAGCTTCTGACCATAAAACATGTCCAGACAAGTACACAAGAAGAATGTGTTCTAGAATCACTATTTCTCTAGCTTGTTTCATCATGATCTTTGGATGTCCTCAATGCCAATCCCAACCTCTCCCACCCCCACGCAGAGCAAAAAGACAGGCATTCCTGCGTACGGAGGTGATCTTTTATTATCTCAAATTAGAGGTGACCTGAAAATAAATTTGCCATGCCAGCCAATTATTTCCAGAAAGAAAGCCCACAGATCAACTCTCCTAAATTTAATGTGTTATCTCTGAGAGGCATTCTACACTTTAACCAATTTATAAATAATAACCCAGTACAAGTTACTTCATTTAGTTACCTTGGCTCTAACAGGGAGTTTGTCTTGGACAGGGTCCTGACGGTAGCATTGCCCAAAGCCAGGCATTCTCTGGGTCTTTGCCAAGATTTTATTTGGCCGTGGCAAGGGTCTGGTTATACCAATCTTAAACATTCTTAGCCATGGGCACTACTTCAGCCATGTTCAATGAGGGAGGCTTTGGGGGCCCAGTTTGCTCTTTCGTTTAGGCACTGGAATGAGCTCAAGGCAACTTCAGGAGAGAGTGTTGGTCTTGCTGGTGGACAGTGATGGGAAGGCTCAGCTTTCCAAAGGGATGCCAACCTCACCCCAGCTGGATTATCAGTTAACACATGTGGACAGGCACTCAGAAGGCAACAAAGAGTGCTGAGTTCTGCCCTTCGGGACCGGCTAGGGAGGACAGTTTAAATGCCCTACCACTAAATATTTATTTAAAAGCCTTGCTGAGAAATAACACTATTCAGAGAGGATTGCTTGAAGGATAAGCAGTTCATCGACTCTCCCAGAGTTTCTAACACCAGCCCCTGGATCCCGCCAGAGTGGCTGAAACACGGATACCTGGAGTGCATCACGTTGGCCCCAGCAGAATTGCTTTTGCTGAACTGTTTTTGGTGTGATGCCATCAGCATTTTTTAATGTAATTACAAGAAACAGTCCCATGAAAAGCATCATTATATGTGGGGGAACAAGGCTGTTGAAGACATTGCTCATTACATCACACAGTGTTTTCATTATTAAGTATCCTCGGGGGTAACTCTGTCTGAATTTAGTACTAAAAATAGTAGTACTTCTCCCTGGCAATTGGCTTACTTCTCTGTGGCATGATTTTCTAGAGGGTGCTGTGAAGAGCACCAGGGCAAAAGGCAGTTGCTTATGTTCCGTGAAAAGGGGGTCCCATAGTAAAAAAAAAAAATTTAAGTAAAAATCTCTAGGGCAAAACCAGTTGTTGGTACATTAATGTGCATTATACAGGGGTGGGCAAGAGTAGGTTTACACTTGTAATACAAATAATACCAATAATAACATAAACTCTGTGTTTTGCATACTCACAACTGTACACTTACTTTTGCCCACCTCTGTATACTGTTAAAAGTATAACCTTTACTTGGAGACTGGGGATGATTATAACTGGCCACAGTCTTTGTGTTGAGTCCTCGCCATAGAAGCTGGTGTTGATATGTATATGCCTAACTAATCCAGGGGTCACACATTTGGTTTCTGGAGTCAGATTACCTGGGTTGAAATCCCACCTCCATTATTTTATTAACTCCAATGTGGGCAGAGCTCTTCACCCTTATTCAAATAAACAAGTGGGGCCCGTGAAGGTAGGTGACACAGATGTTTCCAAAGCTAGGCAAGTGCCCCTTGGGTCCCTGCCACCGGAGCCAGGAGCCACCCTGGCACTGCCGTGAGAGTGAGTGCTCTGGGTGACTCGGTGATGGAGGGAACCTACGGGACCCGACAGACAAGGATGGCTTCATGACGAGTTCCCCTGGGGCCTCACTTGGGTGATGAGAAGAGGGAGACAGCTCAGAGGGATCATTCAGACTCAGCGATGTGTCCATTTTCCTATCAACTGTGTCCTTCCTGGTGAAGGCACAACAGCCCATGGGGTGGGGGCAGCTTCCTTTCATTCAATAAGGGGCTTGCTTCCTCCTACCCCAAGACCTTCTCCTGACAGAGACACTGAGAGGATATTTTGACCCCATCACTATGGACATTTGTCCCGAATTCACTCTCAGTAAAGATGCCCTTCGGGTTTTGTCTCTCTTCTCTTTCTGTTGCTTTACTTTCACCCTGCATCAAAGCCACCATAGAAAACTTCCTATGGCAGAAACAATAATTGACAAGAATGTTCTTTAGTGGGACGAAAACAAACAAAACCTGGTTAATCAGTTGAGGAATCAGCTCTTCCTGCAATATTTACACAAAGTTGAATTGCCTCAGGTAGAAATATTTTTAATAAAATGAAAATGGAATGAGTTAGAAATGCTTTCATATGTCATGGGTAGAAAATTGATTGCAGCAGGAGAACCAGAGCTGTTCCTCCAGAGCAGAACGTGTCCCAGCACCGCGGCCAAGGTAAATTTCTCACCTGGAAGTTCCACATTCATCTCCAGGCTTCCTAGACATTGGAAGTCACCAGCTTTTCCCTGGATCTGATTAAATCTGTGAACCGGCTTCCCAGAAAAAAGCAATACAACCATCCAATCACATTTTTTCTTTCAATTTCTTGAAATTCACAGGATCCAGAAGCTCCTCCATGGATTCCAGTTCAGGAGCCCCAGTTACATGACAGGGACACTTGCCTGAAACCCTTCCCAGGTGGGGAGAAGGCAGGGAGGAGAAGAGAGGGGAGATTTCCTACAGCCTGACAAAGAACCACATTGGGGGATCCCTGAGATGTGGATGGGTCAAAATATGGCACCATGTGCCTTTAAACCTCACCAAACATTCAGAATCTGAAATTTATAAGCCTTTCCTATGGTATCTTTTTATACTTCTCTCCATTCCTCCACCTTTTTAAATTAAAGACCCATTTTAATATATTTAACTAAAACTCAGGGGTGGTGACAAAGGGAATTTCGCCTTGATTTAGACCTAATAGCAAGGGCATTCCTGCAGGCTTAGAGGAGCTAGGGAATGGAAGGCAGAGAGAGTGAGAGCAGAAGTTCCGGGCTGGGGCGGGGTGACACACTCAGAATCAAAGCTCCCTAATCCCTGTTCTTCCCGAGTTCACGAACCCTCAGAGCAGAGGAATGAGAAGGGCTTTGACACCAGACAGACATGCCTTTAAATGTCATTTTGTCACTATGTCACTTTCTGCCTGCAAGTCATTACATCTGAGCCACATGCTCAGTGTCTGGAACAGTGTCAACACCAATTAAGCGAGGGTTCCCTTAGAGAACTTGGGTTTTAGGGGCGTGTCTTAGTCCATTTGGGCTGCTATAACAAAAGTACCACAGACTGCATGGCTTAAAAATAAACATGTTCTTTCTCACCATTCTGGACCCTTCCTGGCTCATAGTTGGCCATCTTCTTGCTGTGTGCTCACGTGGTAGAAGGGGAAGGAAGCTCTCTGAGGTCCCTTTTATAAGGGCACTGATCCCATTCATAATGACTCTACCCTCATGACCTAATCATCCCCAAAGGCCGCCACCCCCGAATACCATCATGTTGGGGATTAGGTTTCAATATATGCATCTGGGGAGGACACCCACATTCATTCTGTAGCAGGGCCCTCAAAGCCGTGCTCTGAGGTTCATTCAGGATGCTGGGGCCAGAGTGGAGATCTCAGACTTGTTCCCAAAGACCTAGAACCCAGAAACGCAGCCCAGAACCATCCTCTGGAGATGCTGAGGCTCACAGGCAAGCCATGCTCTTGTGGAAGGAGATGAAAGGAAAGATTTTCAGATGGAACAGAGAGAGCCAAACACAAGGCACGGTGCTTCGGGGAAAGGGGTGCTGCTATTGGCATTTTAATGAAAGAACAATTTCTTAGTCTCCTCTCCACAGCCAGAAGTCAAACTGAGTCCTGCCTGGAGTACATGAACCTTTCCACCTGCCTGTCCCTGTGCCCCGTCTGACCATCCGGGGCAGTGGTAGCTGGGTCTCCATGCCCAGCAACGATAACACCTACCACCCAAGGGGAACTAGACTAGCCCAGACTTTTTCCCAGATGAGATCATTTTCAGAAAGAGGAAATATTGCCAAGAGACAAGAGCTCCCAAGAGTGGGGAGGGGGTGGCATATTGGGGCCATGTGGGGAAAGTTGAGTTCTGGTGCCGCTTACACCCAAAGATAGCAGAGACATCAAATGCATGACGTAGGGGCATCTTCCTTCACAGCCCCCGCCCCAAGGGCATTTATTCGGAGAGAGTATGTCTGTGTTCTCTAGAACCCAAAGATGCCATACTGGCCTATGCTGAGGACCCACACAGGACAAGGCTCTCCCAGCCCCCCTCTGCCTTTGAGGACCCTTCTCCCCAAACATCAAATTAGCCTGAGCATCGAAACGTAAGGAGAGGAAACACAAGCCAGGCTTCTCGGTGCCTCTCCATGCTGACTCCTTCCCCACCCCCTCCCAGCCCTCATCTCAGGCTTTCCCTCTCCTTGGCAGGACTCAAAGCAGGCTTATTTCCCCCAAGGTTGTCACAGACCAATTTTCTAAACTGCGTGAAAACAGAAAACAAACAGAAAACCAAATCCACCAAAGCCTGAGTCTCGAGAACAGCTTGGCAGGCGGGAGCAACGTGCTAACAATTTCATGCTGTTTTAAGAGTTTCTAACTAAGCAACATGTACCAACAACCAGATGTGCCCTGATACCGAGAGAAGAGAACACGGGCTTCTAGAGACAGACAAAGATTGGTAAAACAGGAAAACACTCATCAGGAAACGGAGCTTCCAAGCGTGTTGGGCCTGTGGCTGGGGGAGGCAGTCTGGGTCTGCCTGCCCTGCAGACTTGTTCACCCAACGGTTCAATCGGTTCAGCCACAGGGTTTTGGTCAGCACTTTCTTTGTGCCAGTTACTGTGCTGGGTGCTTGGGCTACCAAGGAGATGCTCAGAGCCTGTGCTGGACCTGGGCAAAGAAACAAATATAATTACAACGCAAAATGTTCTGGAATGGAGGAAAGAAGACCAGGGAAAGTTTGTGTGGGAATCAGAGCACTTCTTAGAGAAAATTTGATTCAATGTATTTCAACATCTGTTTATGGAGCTCTTATATTCTGAGGATGCAGGAGGGGAAAGTCATATATAGTTTCCTTTGCCGTTGAATAAGCAGCAGTCATCCAAGAAGTGAATGGCCCGGCCGGGCGTGGCTCAGCGGTTGAGCGTCGACCTAGGATCCAGGCGATCGGGGTTCGATTCCTGGTCAAGCATACATGCCCGGGTTGCGGGCTGCAGCCAATCAATGACTCTCATCATTGACATTTCTATAGCTCTCTCTCCATCTCCTTTCCTCTCTCTGAAATCAATAAAGATTTTTTTTAAAGAAGTGAATGGAAGCATGGTGACTGTGCCTGTAGCAGGTGGCTCCAGCGTATTACTCAGCACCTACTATGTGCAGGAGGCAGAAGGCAGCACAGCATAGATGCCCACCAGTCACAAGCTGTATGGTCTTTAAAGGAGGCCTGCCCACCTCTTGTTTATGGCCCCATGGCTTGTGAATGGGCCCTAGTTTCCCAGTGGGATGAGGGAGTCTTTAACCGGGGCTCCACCCAACGCTGAGAGAATCACAGTGGCCCACAGAGGCCAGGGCCCTGGGTTCTGAGCTGCCCCATGGGACCATCCCGTGGAGTGGGATGGGGTCTGCCCCAGCACAAACACATCCATCACCTTACTTTAAATTTATATCCCATTAGCTTAGCTTAGCATCTGCTTGCTTGCGGTGCACAGCAATCAGTATTTTTATTAGTCCTGAAATTACTGTGAAATAACAGTTATATTGCATGTGAGGTTTGGACTTATTAATTTGATAGATGTAAGCATGTAGATTATAACATAATCTCTGCAATGCCCTCTTTTGGAATTTCTTCTTCCTTTTTTTTTTTTTTTTTTTTAAATTTCATTATTTTTCTTAAAAAGTAGCTGCTGGCCCAGGCTTCCCCTGGCCCAAGAGGTCACAGTCATCCTGCGTCTCAGGGAGTCTGCTCCCTGGCAAAGTCCATTAGCTCAGGCTTAATGTGGTCCTAAAGGCAGCGGCCCCTCTTTATGAGGGCTGTGTTTGTCACCTGGTAACTTGTTTATTGCACCAGCCCCGGGGTGGGAGGGGAGGATGGGCGTGAAGGTCACAAGTAGGTGGGATTGCACACCTCAGGCCGAGCCTCCCCTGGTCATTATTTTACCAGAATGACCTCTGGGGGTGGAGGGTCTGGAGTTCTCCTTGAGCTAACACGTGAGAGCCGGCACAAAGGAACTGCAAACAGGCCCCTAATTAATGGGTTTGCTTAGAGCTATTTCCCTGTTTAGGGACTTCATCCCAATAATTGCAGGCTCCATGATCATGAATCAGTCACTACCACTTTTCTGGGTGTCGACCACAAGGACCACAAGCCCAGCTCTGTTCCAGCAACTGTGAGGGGAGGAGAGCAGAGGCCAGGCACTCGGACCTGGGCCAGGTGCTTCCTCTCCAGGAGCCTACCCATCCTCCCAGTGACCAGAGAAGGCACTGATCCCTCTCCTTTTCAGGTCAGGAGCCTGAGTCTCAGGGACATTAACTAGCTCAAGGTTCTCAGCTCATAAGCAAGAGTCAGAATTCAAACCTGGGTCTGGCTGACTCCAAAGCCTAGGCTCTGGGAGGCAACAAATTGTTCATAATGGAGTTGTGCCAGGCACACTCCAGACCCTAGGAACCCAGGGGTGGTGGGGGAACACAGGGCCAAGGTCCCAAAAGAAGACGTCCCGAAGGAGCAGCAGCATGCACTGGGGGACCCTGACGGGTGGAGAGAATCATACGTGTTTAATAAATTGTACTCGGGCACTTTCTCCAACCACCAGGTCCAGGGTTGGACAGGATTGTGGAAACTGTGCCTCACTCAGGGCCAATAAATGATTAGTCAAATGTCCAAGGAGGATGTACACACACACACACACACACACACACACATACACACACACACACACATGCAGACCCTCCTCGGCAGTTCCAAACTGTGCCTGGAACGGGCACAAGAAAAAAGGACCTCAGTGGGCAGCGACCTACTGGCATCAGGCACTGGTGGGGATTAGGGTGAGGGCCAAACCGAGAGGAGGAGACATAGAGCCAGGGAGTCCTGTGACCACCCTGGGCCTGGAAGGTTGGCAGCTCCCGGGGAGTGTCTCATCCAAGTGCCCAATTTAGATCTTGTCCCAGAACATGAGAAATGCCAGGGGTGGCGGAGAGGGCCAGGAGATGACAAAGCACAGGGCTGACCAGGAGCTTGGCCAGCCATCCCAGCCACGCCCCCACCTCTGAGCTCTCTCAGCTTGACCCCTAAACACACACTAGCCAGGAGGTCAGACCCCCAACCCCATGGAAAGAAAAGCACAGCCTCATCCTATACGGATGTAACCATGAGTCTTTCCGCATTGCTGTCTCCCCGAGGCAGAGACTCGCGGTCCTCAGGCCCAGTCTGGCCAGATAGACCCACACAAGCTGAACGGGGTATGTGTGCCAGCCAGGCGCCAAGCTGTTCTTCCCTAGAGCTGAGAATGCAAACCTGGGCCCAGAGGCCACCAATGCCCATCCTCCAGGGTTCCCAGGACCTGGCGCACTGTCCAACAGTCTACGGCACACAATTTCACCAACAGTCTGTGTTTCTGAATTAGATTCCAGAGTGAGCTGCTGGCCCACAGGACCAGGCCAGTTCCTCCTCGAGTGGCCGGGCCTCTTAGTCTCAAGGCAAGTGTACTATGGTCCCAGAGAACAGGCTTGGACACAGTGGCCAGGCCTGGCCAATATTTGATACACCAAACTCCTAACAGTCAGCAGGGCCCAGCCCATCTCCATCTACCAGTCAGTACAATTCACCTGGAACCCAACCTCAGCCCTCAGCACAATCTGCCCTCTTCTGAAGCTCCTCCCTCCCCCCCCCCATCCCCTGGCCTCTGACTATTCATGCCCTTTTATCATTTTCATTTACCACCAGCCACTGAGGTTTCCCTTGAGAGTCTTCCCCACACCACGTCTAGGGTTCCTGTGGGGGAAGATGCCTGGGAAAGCCCAGCTCTCCACACGGCAGTCCATCAGGAAGGAGGCAAGAGAGAACAGAAAACAGGAGACAGAGAAGAGTCTGGGTTTCAGGGGACTTGAATCCCAAAAGAAACATAAAACCAAGTCTGTGACCTTCATTTAAGCTGTGGTGATTTATTATTCTGGGAAGACAGTGGTGTCAGGAGGGAGGTGGGGAGGACTTCCAACAGTCGATATCGCAAGTGAGTGTCCTTCCAAGGGGCCATGCCAGCTCTCCAGCCTCTCCTGTGCCTACAGGGTCTGACCAGCACGTGGTCCGCACAGAGGGGGCCCTTACCGCCTGGAGCCCCAGAGAAAAGGAGCATGGCCTCAGAATGTGGCCCGGCCTACTCTCCCGACCGCACCAGCCCCCCTGGGCTTTCCTTGAAGCTAACTGCTTCAAGGCAGAGACCAACACCAGCTTAGATCTCCAGTGGGACAGGCTAGAGGGACAAGCAAAGGGTCCCCTTCCAGATCATCCTGCGTGTCTCCGACATCCCCAGCTAACCAATCAGGTCTCTCCTTCCATTCCTCCCTTCTGCTCCCCTCTCTCTACCCTCTCCCTCCCTACCTTCTCCCTCTGACTTCCCCCGCCCGCCCTATCTCTCTCTCTCCCTCTCTCCCCCTCCATCTGCGCCTCGTCTCCTGCACACCTCTCATGTGCATGGGTCTCTTGCTGGCAGCTGGCCTTTCCCACTCTGCCTCCCTCTCCCCTCCCGCACGGCCCCACACACTCTGAAGGCGGCACGGGATGAGCTGTTGGGAGCTGAATGAACAGGAAACTGCACTTTTGACTCTGAACACGTTTCAGTGGAGCGGCATCTGCAGAAAGCCAGACACCCAGCTCAGACACTGAGCAGCCGCTTCAGGGACATGCCACGGCTGCAACTGTGAACCACGCTTTCCTCCTTACCCCCCTCTCCCTACATGTGTCTGAGTCACCATCAGCTCAACACTGTCGCCTCCTGCCCGTCTAGGCCTTTCAGCTCCCTTTCTCTTGGGCACATGCAACCTAAACTGGGCAAGAGACAGTGAGAGAAGAGGGTAGCTCTGAGGAACACCCAGGAACCATCTCAACACTGAGGATTGTAGGTGAGCTGCAAGAGGTGAAGTTCATGGATTTTCTCCACAGGCCCCTCCCAATGCTAGTTTTTGGATGTTGAGCAATCCCTGTAGAACCCAGGGTGGTAGACCTCCTAGGGACAGGGTTCAAACCAACTCTCATGGACCTCATATCAGCTGGCAGGACCCCACTGAAGCCCTGGAGAAAGCCCTACTCTCAGCAGATTTTCCAACACTGAGAATTTAGGGTTGTCCGATAAAACATAGGATACCCAATTAAAATTTAATTTCAGATAAACAACAAATAATTTTCTACTGTAAGTATGTTCCAGATATTGCACAAGACATACTTATATTAAAAATAGTTCATTGTTTATCTGAAATTCAAATTTAACTTGGCCCCCTTGTGTTATTTGCTAAATCCAGCAACCTGCTCTAGAACTGCCTGACTCACAGTCATGTTGGCAATGGCGAGAGTGCCACAGCATGAAAAGGACCAAAAAATCACAATCAACTTACCTCTTTCTTGTCCCCCAGGGTCTTGCTTCATCCTTCATCTCGGCCCTGGCTCAGCCTAGCTCTCCATCTTGACCCCTCTTGCCTCCATCTCAACCTGATCCCTCAGCTGCTCCCAGCTCCTGTGGTCCAGATGTGACCAATCCTTTTGCCCCTTATTTCAGTTAAATTGAGGTTGAATTTTCAAAAGGGACTTTATTAGAAAAGTAAAGAGGCACACAGATATTCGAATTCATAAAAAAGTAGAGTAATTGTCACATGTAAGGAGATCAAATATCAAAGAGCCCCGAGACCAGATAAGTCTAGACACGGTCTGGTCATTCTTTCCCTTCAGGTGTTCTTGGACCCATTGACTTGGAGCAAGGTTTTAAAGCCCACTGTCCCTTCAGTGAGCTGGACCTGGACCCACATTCTGGAGCAGAGGCTCTCCCTGGCTGTATATTAGAATCACCTAGGAAGCTTTTTGCTGCCTATCCCAGACCAGTTAAATCAAAATTTCTGAGAGTAGAGCATTTATTAGCTCCCCAGGAGATTCTAATATGTAGCCAGGGTTGAGAACCCACGCACATCAGAATCACCTGAGAACCAATAAAAAAAAAGCTATTGATGTTTGCATCCCACCCTCAGAAATTCTGATTTAATTGATACAAGGTGCGGCCTAGGCATTGGGATTTTAAAAAGCTCCCTAGGTGATTTTAACGTGCAGCAAAGTTTGAGAACCACAGCTCCTCACAATTTAATAGACTTAAAACTTCCCAGGGACCTTGCTCAAATGCAGGTTCTGACTCAGTAAGTCTGGGGTGGGGCCTGAGATTCTGCATGTCTAACGAGTCCCAGGTGATATGCTGCTGGTCCTCTGGCCACATTTTGATTAGCCAAGTCCATAGATCAGTGGGCCTCAAGCCTGGCTGTGCATTGGAATCACCTTGGGAGCCTTGACAACTAGTCCCACCCTAGAGATTCTGATGGAATTGGTCTGAGGAGGGGCCTGGACATCAGGATTATAAAAGCTCCCCCCAGGTGATGCTAATGTGCAGCCAAGACTGAGAACCTTGGCTGTAGACCAACATCTAGGCATCATCTTACAAGTGGCCCTGTGACCCGCAGAGGGGAATACCACTCTCCACAAGCTGTTCTGACTTACCTCTGTTCCCTGCCCCAGCTGGGAACTTTCTTCCCTTGCCTCAGAAGGCCATGCCCTCTAGTAAAAATTCCCTCTCTCCCACTTCAGGCCGAATTAAGCCTCCAATTCCCAGCTCAGTTGCAAAGAGAGATGATTGACACAATACCCTGAGACCAATGACTGGTCAGAACCCACCCACCCTGCCTTGCTCTGTTACCAACTGTTCCCTTTGTTCAAGGGGCCCTCTCTGATGATGCCTCTGCCCGGGGAACCGTGGGCCACAGTCACACACCCTGCTTTGACAGGACATCATCAATCAAAGGTGCTGAGCAGTTTTCATTACTCGGTAGTTCCCAAGCCAGGCTAACACACAACCTCTCTCCCCTCTCCTACCTCAACCTTTTGAAATGAAGTAATGGTGACTTGTGGGAGAAGTAGCCTACAGAGAACCCAAAGACAATGTGGAATTGAGGGAATTATTACTCTCTCTTGGGTGTGACTTCCATGAAATTATTCATGAATCTTTTTTTTTTCTAGAGGATGACCATAAATATCACCTGCAATGTATCTTCATTAGTTGCTCTCATCTTCTGACCTGTGTCTTTTGTTAGGAATTAGATGTTGCTGGTAGAAATTCGAGTCCATGTCTTGGATGCACAGCGTTTGCATAAAATGTGAACTCTAATGTGTAGAATTCGCAGGTCGCTGAAGTGTCACAGTCTACTGAAATGGGTCTGGAATCAATAAGGTACACATCAAACTCAATTGTGTTTAATTTTCATTGCTACCTAGAGGAAAGCCTAGCATAGCCCTACACGAGTGAAATTAAACATGAAAGCCCGTCTGAAGTGTAGAAGCGATACTTAAAATGACCTGTAAATAGGGTAAAACATGGCAGCCCGGCCCATCACAACATTATTGTTCATTTTTCTTTCCATAGTGAAGGTGACGGCCGCCCTAAGAAAATCAGAAGAGACGTGAGCACATTGCAGATCTAAAGTGTTTTCAGTTACACACCAGCAGGACTTCCCTCTTTGCACACCCCTGGGGTCTCTTCCAAGTACAAAATCACACTCTGCCCTTCAGCAGAGAGCAAAGAAGGAAGGTGAGTCCAACAAGGCCCTCCTGAACTTGGCCGGCCCCCACCCCACGCCGCCCAGGCTAAGTTCCGAGGCCGGTGAGATAATAGAACGTGCGGCTCTTGCAGCTGACATGGGTGGGGGGCAGACGCCCACTCGGGGCACTTCCAGCCGACACTGACCTTTCAGTCATGGAAACATTCCCCAGACCGACACTAATCGGGGGCACATCTGGCGTTTGGACTGTGTCCAGATGGGGTTTGTGTTAGTCGAGTCAGCAAGATAACCCGCTGGGGAGGTAGGGGAGGGGAGAATGCAACACTGCTGAGAGCAATCAGCATCTTTGGCTGTGTGTGTATGAGACGTGGTCATGCTATGGCCAGTGAGTCATAGACTAGAGACCATCTAATCCCTGTCCACCCACTCTCCCTACCCCCACCAACGGAGAAGAAAACTGGAGAGACCCAGAGAGCCAAAGCCACTTCCTCAGGGCTCCACATCTGGGAAGCGACAGTCTAAAATCCCAGGGTTCAGACTCCCACTATCACACATTTTCCATGTTTCTACACTCTTTCAAAGTGTAGTATAGTGCATGTTGTCTTGAGATAATATGCCAAGAACTAAGGTGATGACAAGAATCCAGCTGTTTCTTCTCTGCCAACTTCCTGTGACTTGTAATATACAGGACAATTTTCCAAGGCAGTGACAAATCCCCACCCCAATTCTTTCATTGGAGCTTCATTTTTTGGATTTGAAAGGAGGGGCTGCCTTTCCTGACTGGTTTCCAGACCGTTTTTAAGAAATAAACACAATACCTCCCATCCCCAGCATCAGAAACTGCAATTGAGAGCAAGACCTTTCAGTATTCAAGGTCCAGCCGCACGCATCAGGAATGACCGAGAATCTTGGTCACCTCTCAGCATCTGCCCTTACAAAGCCTGACACCTGTTGCAGCCAAGAGCAGCACTGCTAAAGAGGTAATTAGGCAAACCAAAGCCAGGATAAAAGGGATTACGTCTCCACCCACCCACACAGAAGGCCGTCTCCAGCTGTCAGAGGCAAGTTCTTTCTATGGTCCCCAGAGTGCTCATCCCACTCATAGGCACCTTGTTTCAAGTCTACGTCAGTGATCCTTTCCTGTAAAAACCTTCAGGCACACATAAAAGTCGAAATCAAGAATCTCATCCACCTGCTCAAATCAGAGATTAGCAGTATCTTCTAGTATAAAAGCTGCAGAGATCAGTTCACCTCTCTCCCTTTATTTGCTACAAACGCATAAAGAAACAGGGAAATAGCCCACATGAAAACAAGACCCATATTGTCCTGACCAGGTGGCTCAGTTGATTGGAGCATCATTCCATACACCAAAAGGTTGTGGGTTCAATTCCCCGTCAGGGCACATGCCTACGTTTCGGGTTCAATCCTCTGTCAGGGTGCATATGGGAGGCAACCTATCGGTGCTTCTCCCTCACGTCGATCTTTATCTCTCTTCCTTCTTCTCTCTCTAAGGGTCAATAAAAAATATATCCTCAGCTGAAGATTAAAAAAAAAACCAACAAGACCCATATCAATGGTCAGCTTCCCAAAGAAAGTCTGAGCTCCCCCAGTAACTAAGCGGCCGGCAGAGCTCTGCAGGCCTGCTCTGTTCTCCATCCAGGCTCCACACAAAGAGCAGCTCTTGTCCGCCATCCAGTCCGTTTCCCCTCTTCTGGAATAATCAGAAAGGAAGCCTATCTTCACTCCCACTGAGGTACTTCACTCCCAGCCACATGAAGATCACCCCTACCCCAGGCCCCTCCCTTCTGCTGTCCTATCTGAGACACAGGCTTTATCTACTCCCGATGGGCAGGACAGTGTCATTAAGAGTAGAATGATCCTCCTGCCCCCTTTAGGGGACAGCTTATCAGTTTCACCCCCCTCAGGAGGATTTTGTCACACTCCACACGCTCTTCAGGTCTCTGAGAAGGAGCTCACAGCCACCATCACTCTTTCCAAAGCGAGGCAGGGTCTCTGCGCCAATGATTTGGTACAAAGCCATTCCACGTTCTGTGCCAAACCAGTAATTCACAGCACTCATCAAAATCTGCCTCCACCAACTGACTCAGCATTCCTGCTTTCGGAGCATAGCCAGCCTCCCCAACACCCTGACATCCTCGCCTTCAGCATCGCTATTTACATCGCACAAGAGCTTTGGGCTCAGAAAGCCCAATTCCATTTGGATAAGGTATGCAGATGAGTCATCCTCTCTGAAAAGACTATACACCCTGGGTCTGAGATCCATGCCAAAAAGCTCCTGAGATGGGGCTCAGGAAGGACAGAGTGGGGAGTCGTTGCTATGGAATGCGTGTGCCAGTTTCCCGAGGAGAGGGACCAGCTGTTCATGGGGCACTGCTCTGCCAGGGTTTCCTGTAGAAACTGATGAAGTTTCCGGCCCGGAGCAGCTGTGGGCATAGCCTGGGATCACCATGGAGCCCCAGGCCACACTGTCGCTGCCCCAGCCCCTAGCCTAACCTCTGCTCACACGGAGAGACCCAGCCCACCACAGACATTCCATCCGGCCTCCGGGGAGGTTTCTTCAGCCCGCTCTCCAGCCCAGTGAAACATTCGCTCTATGTCTACAGACAAAAAGGGTTTTGACTCAGTTCTGAGTTTTAGAGTATGCGTTAAATTCCGTTAACTTCGGGGGGGGGGCGTGAGAGGGATGACAAATAACAACTTGTCTGAACTTTTTACATTTCTCCTCAGTGCCTCCGTAAGGTTCACAGTGAGGTCATCAATGATAAGGTGGGAGACGTCCCAGCTGGAGGACCCCATAACACCCAGGGGACGCTTCACAGAGATGAGCTGACAGGACTTGGACACCGATTCACATACTGGGAGGATAGTGGAACGGAGACAGGGAAGAGAGCCAAGGTCCCAAGGACAGAATGTCCATGAAGGAAATTAATGTAAGGGTCATCAGATGCCCAACACTCAAGGGAGGAGGGGAGAAGAAATAGTCTCCATCAGGTAAGGTGTATAATGGGGATGGTAAGTTCCCCAAAACAAAGGCTTCAGCTGCTGGGAGGTTCTGGGCGCAGTGATAATAAAACTAATAATTGACTTTGAGGACTTACGCACAGGGCACTCTATGCTATGTGTACTATTACATTTATTACTTTAATCCTCATAACAATCCTCTGAGAACAGAAACCATCACATGCCCATTTTACAGATGAGGAAACTGAGACTTTGAGAGGCTAACTCAGGTCACATAAATAGTAAGTGAAAGGATCAGGATTCCAACCAAAGCCTATCTGACCAGAGTGCGCACTCTTGACTACCACACTAGAGCAACGGGCCTTAGAAATGGTGACCATGTCCGTTAATCTATTAGAAATGAGTATATGGATGGTGTGCAGAGGAGTTTTAAGATCCCAGAAGACAGCTATTGGCTTCATTCTGTCCAGGCTATTAGTCATCCCCTTCATGCAGCACCATTTGGAGGAAACGCATATCATGACACTTATCATAAGTGCCTGTATTCTATGGCCAGATCTCCCAGTGCATAACCACTGCCTTTTCAACACTCCTTCCAACAAAAATACAGCACTGCATGGTGGGCTGAGCTGAGACTCTTGAAGAGAAGCCCTTGATGCCCCATCTGGTAGGTGGGATACCAATCCATGATTTCTCCACCTTCTAGGGGTATTAGGGGAGAGAGTAGGCCCTCAAGACATAGAGCTGGAGCAGGATAAAGAGGCTCCACCCACCCCATGCTTGCTCAGGAACTTCCTTTATCTTCCCAAACACTGCCCTCCCCAAACTGCCCACCAGAATTAGGCCAAAGGCCTCAGGAGTCTCTAAGGGACAGGGTGAGGGCAGGGGTCAGATTTTCAGTCACTGTTTCCTGAGTACTTAGGGCTTGGTGCAGTCCAGCTGAATCCACCACTATCTATGGGTGGTGGGTGGGGAGGTACAGATATAGAAGTATATCTAGGATGTTTAATACCTTGGTGCAAAATGAAAGACCTGAGAAACAAAACCAAAGAAGGAGACGCCATTGTACAAAGCTGGGGAATCTGAAGAGTCCCATAGATATCCAAAGGACCAATGTCAAAAGAATTTTAGCCTGGCCAGTGTGGCTCAGCAGTTGAGCATCAACCTATGATCCAGGAGATGGAGGTTCCATTCCTGGTCAGGGCACATTCCCCGGGTTTTGGGCTCAATCCCCAGTAGGGGGTGTGCAGGAGACAGCTGATCAATGCCTCTCTCATCATTGATGTTTCTCTCTCTCTCTCTCCCCCTCTCCCTTCCTCTCTCTGAAATCAATAAAGACATATTTGTTCAAAAAAAGAATTTTAAGAGGCGATAAAGGTAACATGCCGTCAAAGGAGGCAGATATGGCTAAAGAAACAAGTGAAATTAATTCCTGTCTCAAGCCACCAGAAAGGTGAATGGCTACCAGATGGTCAGACAGAGATACCTGTCCACAGGCTGCCCAAGGAAAAAAATAAATGCAAAAAGAAATCAGATCCTCCACTGAGCAGGTGAGCAGGAAATTAAAATATCTGTATGCTGACCACAATGCAAGACCACACACGTTTATGAAGAGGCTGTCAGGAAGACAGCGTGAGCGTGAATCAGTATCTATCCTCCGTCTGCCACTGACACCCAGAGAGTACAGGGAAATACCTCCAGAGAACACCCAGCAGTTTCAACAGGGGTGGAGATGGGACAGCAGAGACCAGGGCCACTGAGGGGAAACCAGCACACATCCCAGACCATGTCACTAGACCAAGGAACAATGTCTTTTCCTGAGCATTTGCTTTGTAGTGGGCATTTTACTGGGATCTTTGTAAGTGTCCTGGAAGTTTCTGAACTGGCTCTCAAGAGTCTTGCCTCTTATAAGTAATCTTTCCCTTTAAGTAAGGGCTGGACCTAGCGACTTGCTTCTGACAAATAGAATATGGCCAAAGTGATGGGCTGTCACTTACCCCCAGCAAAAATCTCTCTGAATTTGTGCTTGTACACTTCTCATCCTCTCTTGGAATCATCTTTTCTGTGCCCTGTTGCTACATGCCTCCTAGGAGATACACACACACACACACACACACACACACACACCCTCCACGGAGCAGGAGGGAGCTCAGCCACCTCTTGTCATTGTTCAGCTCCTTCCCAATCAATCTCCTGCCAACCACAAATTAGCATTACACAGGCATTTACAGTGCAGCCCCCGGGGGTAGATAGAAGCTGCTAATCCTTAAGAAGAGGCACTGGTACAATAGCAGGAGGCCTGAAGCCTGGCCCCCACTCTTGGGGTGCTCCTTTGTGAGCCGTCCAACTCAACCACAGATGGTAAAGTTGCTGGGCCTGGAACAAACAGGAGACAGTAGGAGCCCAAGGAGCAGGCAGCTTTGCAAATAGCTGCATGACACGCTTTCCTGAGACTCCAACCCCTGCAGAAGACTCCCCTGGGCTGGATTCCCTCTCAGAGCTTCCAGCCTGGTCCCCGTCGGTGCATTTTTCCCATTTTTCCTGGTTAATGTTATGAATGGCTCAAGCGGGACCAACGTGGAGCAAGAGATGCCCTGGGGCCAGGCCACAGTTAGGCCTGCTCTGCCCTCTCAGCAAACCCCAAGGTTTTATTTGTTTTCATTTCTTTTTCTTAAGGGATTGATTTAGCCTTATGAAGTCTGATTGAACTTCCTGATCCCAAAGGAGGGCAGCCCTGGCTGGGTTCCCAGGGTCACATCCCCAAAGCGCTGCCTTCCTTCGGCCCCAGGGGCCCCCGCAAATGCAGCCCTTCCTGCCGCGGTCCCAGAGGCTGGCTCTTGCAGCCTCGGCCTCCAGAGCTCCCTGTGTCCTCACCTCGCAGCTGGGCCTGGAAACGAGGGAGCCTGTGCAAGGGGAAGCCTCTTATCGCAAACATTTCCTGCCTATTCCCTCTTGACCCTGCATTCCACAGCCCTTTCCTGGCCAGTTGGGCCACCAACGGCGGCCCCAGCAAACTCTTCATAAAGGATCCGCAAGGCAGGGTCCCCCCGGACCTGTCTATATTCCAGATTCTCCTCCATCCACACTGTTTCCCTTCTCCAGGGAGCTCACAGGTTCTCACAGCACCGAAAATGGTCCAGTCCAGTCGCTGAAAAACATGGAAAGAAGTCAGGTAGAACTGGAAAGAGAGAGCACAAAAAGCAGATGAGGATTTTTAGTTCAAACAGAAAATGTGACTCACAGCTGGAGCTCCACCCACCTCGGCTGGGACCCTGCTGTCTGTCCCTGGCTAAGGGAGAAACAGCCGGGGGCAGGTGAGAGGTGCGCCTGAGGGCCTGGGTGCCCCGCTACGCCGCCCCCATCCCCTGCCGGGCTGAGCCCGGTGTGCCCCTGTGGAGGTGAGGACGACGGCGGGCCTGTGCGCTGGAGAAGCGGGAGCGCAGGGCCTCGGGCCTGGGAGCAGCCAGCCCAGCTGCGCTCGCAGGTCACTCAGTTCCCATGTCCCTCTCCCCACACCTCCAAGGAGCCGGGTCCCACGCCTCCCGCCGCCTGCCGGCCTGCTGGCTGCCGCCTGCCCCCCGCTTGCTGTGTGGTCCGAGCCCTCTGCCACGGAGAGCAGAGCGCGGGAGGGAGGGATGGGCCAGCGTGTTTACAGTTAAGCATAACTGAACCTTTATTTTAAATAAATAAAACTCTTAGCCAGTTTTTATTTCCCTTTGCTTTCAAGACGCTGCTTTCTCCCTCCTCTTCCTCATCATCAGGGCTGTGCCTTTATCTGTGGGGCCACCCAGGGGCCGGCCGTGGGAGGAGGGAGGAGCAGAGGCCAGGCTGATCCTGGTATTTAGTGTCTTCTCAGGTCATGTGACACTCCCAGGGCTCCCCTCTCCAATGCCCACGGAGCCCCTGGGGTTCTCATGAATTCAGAGATGCCCAGGCCTGAGGAACGGAGACTAAACAGGAAGCCCAGGTCCATCTGTTCTCACCAGTCATAAGATCGCCCGCCCCCAGCCCCCACTCCACCATGAGACTGCCACCCATCTGTCTTCCACTTTGGCCTGTCATCTCTGTCTCCCCGCTGGACCCTCATCCATCCGTCCCTCCCACAGGACAGCCATCTCTCAGTGTCTCCTTTGGGTTGTCATAAACCCACCTTCCCCACGAGATGTTCCATCTGTCTACCATCCCATGGCCTGTCATTCCATCTGATCCCCTTGATCACGCCTTTCCATCCATCTGTCCCCCCCCACCGGATAGACTTCTGCCCGTCTGTCTTCCCGAGTGGGGCCAGCAATGGTGGGTCCCTGTGATATAGAAACGGCGGGGATTCTGTTCTGATTTTTGATCCCAGCAATAATAATAGTAACTATTACCATCAACCAAGTGTCTACTATGTTCCATATACGTTATATCCTCTGACAGCCCTATGGGTATGTGTTTACTTCCCCATTTTACCAGTAAGGAAACTGAGGCTCAGAAGGGTTAAGTATCTTGCCCAAGGTCACACAGCTGCTAGTGGCAGATGCAGGGTCCAGAAACAGGTCTGCCTATGCTGAATGGGGTGAGGGCACAGTCTTCTTACTCCTACAGCCCCAGGATGTAAGACTCCCCTCTCCTGGCCTCTCTGCACATTTAATTTACACTTTGCTGCTGGATGTTTTCAGGCTGATGAAGTTTCCTCCCTGCCCTGACTTTGCACAAAAAAGTGAAGGAAGAAAAGCAGCCAGATGTGAGAGGCTTCAGAGGTCTTTGGGGGAGGGGGGATGGAGAGTGATGTTAAATAAACATCCAATGATATTCTTTCTGCAAAACAATCCATTTTCCTGGCACCCAGGAGTTCGTCCAAGGGTCTGTGGGTCACTGGGGAAAAGCACTCCGTGTGTTTTGGCTCCATATCCTTCCATTGGCCACAAAGAGCTAATTCTTCCAATTAATGAAATCAGCAGTGATGATGGAGATGTACTGACAAATTATTTTCAAGACAAATATATTCACACCGATGGTGGGGCTGATAGGCCTGAAGGATTTGGAGGGTACAGAGTGAAGGTCCCCTACCAGCCAGAGACACTGAGGTCATTCATGATGGCCGGGATGTTGGCCACCGCCTCGGGGGACACCTTTCTCCACCCGGAGCCATGGAGGCTGGGCTGGGTTGTCTGTGTTGAGGGGCTGCCTATCAATGGGCCTCTGTATAGTCCTGGCAGGTCCTGGCACCCCTCCCTGCTCCCCTCTCCCCCGGTGCCCCAGCCAAGTCCCCTTCAGGGCCTTGTCTGAAGGGTCTATTCAGCATTTAGGATTCCCTGATGGGAAGTGAAAAGGAGACAGACAGATGCTTCTGTGAAGCTGAGGAAAAGCTGGAGGCCTGAAGACAGGAAGGGAAGCCTGAAGCCCCAGAGGAGGAGCCCAGCTCGAAGAAAGAAGGAGGTCCTGTGGGATGACGAAGGAAGAAGGAAAGGGGGGGGCTCGTGGAGGGGACCCAGGGCGGGAGGACCAGATAGGAGGGGGGAGGCTGGAAGAAGGCCCCCAGGCAGAGAGGGAAATCCCTGTTGGGAGACTGAGCAGCGCCAGAAAGCAGTGTGGGATTTTTTTTAAAGCCACAGATTTAATTTCCTGATGAGTTTTTTCAGGCTGATATTAGCAGCATTTTTCATTCCCTGAGCAGATCTGCCTGTGTGGAAAAGCTGGATCCAGAACGTGCCGGGTGACGGGGCCCAGCCTTTACCAAGACAGGCCCATGAGGATGGCCCAACGTCCAACCAACATTCCACCCCCTTATTTTAAACCCCTAGAGAACAGGACAGACAGATTTTGCTCCTGGCTAGTCCTGGAGGAGGGGGAGGAATAGTTTTTAGACTGCTCTGGCGAGTAAGTGACTATCAGAAGTCAAGGGCAAAATTAACCCTGTCAGGCTAGCAAGGGTGGTTTCAGTGTCCCTGCCTGAGCCGAGGGTGAGTCAGTATTCTGAGCTTTGAGAGTTATGTTAGGAGCCAAAGGAACCAAAGGCCAAATTCCCTCCAAAGCACCCGATACCACCACCAAACTGCTCTCTAAAGCCTTATTTCCCTGCTTAGAGTCTATCTGTGTAGTCCTGGGCTTACCTGATGAAGTCCACACAAGCCAGGAAGGCAAGACCCTCAAAAAACCAGTGTGATCCCGTAGGCTGGGTGTCCTGGGGCCGGCACCACAGACAGGGGAGCAGAAGCTGCGTTTAACAGTACCCCCAGTCACCATGTGCGGGGACAATGTGAGAAGCCCTGCTCCTGGCTGCTTCCAAGCCACTCCAGCTAGTCTGCCGTCACCGTGGAGAACCGCTCCCCCAACAAACTGGACTTGGAAAATTCTCCAAGCACACCTTCTACTTTTCCGCCTCCGAGCGCTGGCTCATGTCACCTGCTCCATCTTGAAGACAGAGCACCTATGCCCACTTAGGGGATCCTGCCCAGCTCAGCTGCTACCCCTCCTGGGAACCCTTCCCACCACTCCCTTCCCTTGGCAGAGGTTGCAACGCTGGCTGCCCTTTGTTTAGACAGCCCATGGAGGGCTTGTCGCCTTCTGCCTTGCATTTTGCTTACTCACGTACTTATCAAGGGGCAGGCAGTATTATGTAGCATTTACAGGACTTCCTACGTTCAAATCCTTTCCCCACTGCTCCCTAACTGATACTCAGCAAGTGCTTAACCTCTTTGGACCTCAGGTTCTTCATCTATAAAATGGGGCTAATAATTAGTACTCATAGAGTTGTTGTAAGCATTTTTGAAATATATTTATTGCAGATCTATATGACAAGCAATGGCATATAGTATGTGCTCAATAAATGATTGTCAACTGAAATGAAGTGATCCAAAGAGCAGTGTTCTTAATCACAGAGGAAATAAGAGATACTATTTACAAACTTCACATGGTACAGTCTTCCCAAGGCTGCCTGATTATTTTGTGTCCCTTTTCCTTGCACCATAATTTAAAAAAAAATAATAATAGCTGTTGTTGTGGGGTTTTTTTAATAGTCATTGGATAAAAGTCCTGCCTCTTCAGTTTGGTTTCCATGCTATCCCCTTATTAGGTTCTGCCTGCCCATTTCCTTGTTCCGCTCTGAAAGCTCAGTATTTTCTTTCAGCATCTTTTTAAATATTTCAACTGGTCCTAAGTATTTATTTTATTTTCAACTTCTTTGTATAACTTTATCAAATGTCTCATTAACATTCTTTTTACTCCCCAAAAATATTTCTTAAAACACTTATTCTGTGTTTTTTATCTCCAAGGGAATAGTTTGGCTGGGTTTTCTACCAGGAATGACACAATTCTTTCCACATCAATGCAGAGGGGAAATTTGAGACCCAGTAGATTCGCATCGTCTGATCCTATACCCAAAGAATTGCTCAAATGCACAAGTCCCCAACTCTCCTACTGGCCATATTTCTCAATGCTGTCTCTACCCAAAAAAGGTTCTTTCTGGTTAGGTCCTAAAGGGAAAGTGAAATAAATACCATTTAAAAAGTTCATTAAAGATGGAGGACATTCGAGAGTCCGGTTGCCTTGGATTACCATGTCCCTGACATAATACCAGGCTCAATTATGGATTTTTTTTTAATTTCAATCAATAAGCGTTTTTAATTTCCTTTTGGAGTCCCATATGGTGACCTGGTTTGGTTTAGATGCAATTCAAATATCATCTGTCTCCCATGCTGTGTCCCATCTATAATTTTTATGTCTCAATCTTTTTTTATTATCCAGGGGCAAAATATTGATCAGTGCAACCAAGCTCTTTCCACCCCAATAGAAGAGTTTCCCTCTTCTTGCCACACGCCTCAGTCTTAAGAAGGGGAGAAAGAGCCAATTAAAGCCACTTGTTTGAAATTTCAAGGAACTGGGGAGAAATGGGACCTCAGGCAAGTGGGAATGTGATCTACATGGGAAATCTCTGAGAGGACACCTGCTCAGCCATCAGTCTTTGTCTCTGAGGCTCCTGGAGGTGCAGCCCCATGGGAATGGCTTCTTATTGGGAAATGGGGCAAACAAGCGTAACACCAGCAGGGACAGAGGGCTCTGTCTGTGGGAAAAGGACAATCAGTGAACTTTCAAGCCCAGGGGGTGGGGCAAGGCTTACAATTTGAGCTAGATGTCTGGAAACTCAATATTGCCCAGAGTATCGATTACCTCACAGACTCAGATCCTTTCCTGCTCAGAGGGCAGGAGTAGCCAGGCAGGTCTCTAACATGAAACTCTCTGGGCAGAGTTTTAATTAACTCTAAGAAATGTGCATCAGAGCCTCCTAGAAAGGGAGATTGTTTTGCCTGGTAGAAGGACACAGGAGTCATCAAGATAGGAATATGAGTATGACAAAAATATCAAGAGGTTCCCATGTCTGCCTTGGCCCTGGGAATTAAACAACAGCAGCTTCATTCCTTAAATTGTATGTTTGGGACCGTTGCTTCACACCAAATTCCTCCTCAGGGTCTCTTTTCCAAAGAGAAGCATAAGAACTTTGCTTGCCCTGCCTGCTGGTTTGGTGTCAAACATCTTTGTTACTCAAGCATCAAAACGTGAGGAACCATCTGAATCCTAAAGCGGTTGGTAATTCCAGGTACATGGCTGAGTTACAGACTTCTGCTGAACATCTGAGTGTGAACTCTCTCTCCATTCAGTCTAAGGCTGCCACTAGACTAGTCCTCTCCAAGCCTTCATTCAGATCTTCTGGATCAACATTTAATAAGGAACTACCAGTATGCTTGACACTGCACTAGGCACTTGGGATATGAGTAGCCAAGACATGGTCACTATTCTCAAGTAGAGAAAACAGGTGTGTAAATTAATAGTAATAGTAGCTTTTGAAAAAAAATGGTTTTAATTTATTTTTGACAAATAAAAATTGTATATATTTAAAATATACAATGTGATGTTTTGACTTATGTATACATTGTGAAATGATTACCACAATCAAACTACCTACCATTCCATCATCATCTCCCATAGTTACCTTTCTTGTTTTCTGGAGTAGGTAGTGAGAACAGGAACTTGACTCTCAGCAAATTTCAAGTACATAATACATTAACTACAGTTATCATGCCGTACATTAGGTCTCTTCATTCATCTCATAACTGAAAGTTTGTACCCCTTGATGAATATCTCCCATTCTCCCCTATCCCCAGCCTCTGATGACCACCATTCTACTCTCTGTTACTATGAATTTGACTCTTTTTTTAGATTCCACATATAAGTGAGATCATGTGGCATTTGTCTTTCTGTGTCTGGCTTATTTCACTTAGCACACTGTCCTCCAGGTTAAACCATGCTGTTGCAAATGGCAGGATTTCCTTCCTTTTTAAGACTGAGTAATATTCCATTGTGTATATATAGCACATTTTTAAAAATCCATTCATCTAGCAAAGGCCATTTAGGTTGTTTTTACCTTATGATATGATATGCTTTTGATAAACATTGGGCTCCAAGACAGATGGCAGCCTCCAAGATGGCCCCCAATGATCCTCACCTCCTGGCATTCATGTACTTGTGTAGTCCCCTTCTACACTGAAGAGGGTTGGCATGTGTAACTAACAGGGTTTGGAGGCTGTCATAAGTTATACCGCTGCTTCTACCTTGCTCTCGCTTGGATGAGTCATCCTAGGAAATCAGCTGCCATGTAGTGAAGACACTCAAGGAGCCTTATGGGGGACCCTGCCCGGGTATCTCAGTCGGTTAGAGTATCGTACCCATATGCCAAGGTTGCAGGTTTGATCTCTGGTCAGGGCACATACGAGAAGCAACCAATGAATGCATGTATAAGTGGAACAACAAATTGAAGTTTTTCTCTCTCTCTCTCTCTAAAATCGATCAATAAAAATTTTAAAAAAAGAAGCAGCCTTATGGGGAGGTCCACATGGAGAAGAACTGAGGACTCCCACCAATAACCAGTGGGAAACTGAAACCTTCTGCCAACAGCCATGTGACTCAACCATCTTGGAAGCAGAGTCTCCACTTTCAGACAAGCCTTCAGATTACTGCAACCTAACGAGAAACCTCAAGCCAGACCCCTCAGCTAAACTGTTTCCAAACTCCTGACCCACAGAAGCTGTGAGATAGTGTCTGTTGGTGGGTTTGAGCCACTAAATTTGGGGTAATTTGTTCTTGTTCTGCAGCAATAAATAACTAATCCCATGCTTTGTGTTCATTATCTATTGAATCCTCATGCCAGTCCTGCTGAGTATTTATTCTTGTCCCAATGTTCCAGATGAGGAAACTGGGATTTAGAGAGGTTTAAATAAGAAGCGAGGTCAGGGCTAAAATCTAACACTACTGGGTTTCAAAGCCTGTGTTCTTTCCTCTGTACAATAAAGTGTTTGGGGCGTGACATTTACGTTTGCATTTATAACATACCTCTTGTCTAAAATATCACATGAACCTCACTTCCTTCTTTAGCAGGATTACTAGAACAGCAAACCAAGGAGGTTTGGGGGACCAAGTATATTGGGTTTCAAAAAAGCATGTATCTTTCCTCATGGTAGCCTTCTGGATACGTGGGTGAATTATAAATTAGAGGAGTACAGTGCAGGAGAGTAGTAACTGGTTTAACAACCACACCCAAAGGATACTGACCACGGGCTGGCGTCAAGTTCCAGAAGACAGTCTGCATTGGTGTGATCGATGGCTCTGCCCGCAGCCCTCTCCTGGGCAACAACTTTTAAATCAACTGGAATGAAGATACAGAAAGCACGTTTGTCAAATGTCCTAATGGCTGCAATGGGGACACTTAGTTAATAGGTAGGATGGCAGAAATGAAAAGAACACGATTCTCCCAAGGTTGGGCACAGGTCAAATCTACCAAGATGAAGTTCACCCAAAATGAAAGCTCCTTTACTTGAGTTCTAAAGTCACTGCTCAAATACACAATGGAGATTTCTGACTCAGCGATAACTAAAAAAAAGAAAACCATCGGAGGGTTTTAGCCAATGGTGAGTTAAAGAAGAGTGAAGACAGCACTAATCTGGCCTTCTGTGGAGGGGAAGAGAGGAGGGGCACTTTGACTCTGAAGGTTTCCTGCTGAGATTCTACAGTCCCCCGCACCCCAGGGCTGTATTTAGTAACTCACACTCTACTCCATTAAAAGTGTTTGGGTTCCCAGGGCCTGCCCGCCCCCTCCCCCCAGACTGAGCCGGGGAGCCCTTAGAAGGTAAAGAGAACGCTGAGGGCTTGGAGTCTGGGAAGAGCTTGGAAACTAAAGCTCCCTGAGCCTCTCCCCGAGGCCCTATCCCTGCTGATAAGGATGAGAGTGGAGCTGGCTGACAAGTGATTGGAAACAGGAGTTCCCAAACCCCTTAACCCTTCCCTAGCCCGCGAGTCCTCTGACGGCTGAGCCCCTCTCCCGGCGGCTTCCTGCCGTCCACATCAAGGCTGTCGCCGCTGTTTTCCCCTTCCTTTGTCCGGACGGGTTACTGAAAGCTGTCATGCTAAGGTGCAGCCTCTCCACCTCCAGGCCCCCTGACCGGTCAGCTGGGGGGTCTCCCTCTGGTCCCGACTCCCTGCCCGCACCCACCCAAGCCCAGCACACTCGGCCACCACACCCCTGCCTGTCCAGGAGCGGGAGCCTGCCGGGTAAGTGTTGGTGTTAACTGGTGATTAGGGATGCTGGGACCAGAGACCCCAGGCCCAGGCCCAGTTCCAGTCCCAGCAGCCTACTTCCAGAGCCATTCTCAGCTTGCCCCAGCCAGCTGTGGAGCTCTGTGGGGGCCTGTGGGGCTCACCCTGAACCGCACTTGACTTCACCGAGTCATCTCAAGGGCCTTCCACCCACCTAGGTATTGTCCGGTGCATGGATAGGCCCCGCACAGAGACAGGAGACTAGGGGTCCATTCCTGGCAGTGGCCAGCACGGCAGAAGCTGAGAGGGAAGCCGCTGCTTTCCCTGGGGAGGGGCATTAAGGGGAAGCCAGGCTTGTGGCCACAGTAATTAAGTGTAAAAAAGCCTCCTTCAGTAGAACAAATTTCAGATAAACTGCCATTATCATACAAATCAGCTTTGCACCTAAAAGCCTTTACCCAAACAGCAGTTTAATTAAATCCCTAATCTCCTCTGGCATGTTCCGACCCTTTCCCCACACCCCCCTGGCAGCCACACACTGACTTGGGAACTTCAAGATTCCACTTAAAACACTTCACCTGTAATCATGCAAAACACGCCTAAAAGTGGTGGGTCTGGGTCTGGGTTCCTCTTTGAGGGTTTGGTCACTGCGTCTTAGCGTGTCAGTTCCCTGAGGCTCAGATGGTCCTGACTGGGGTGCTGGGTGCCGATGGCAAGGGTGGGCATGGAGGTAGTGCTACTTCCAAGGGCAACACCAGCAGTGGAGTGACGGCAGCCGTGTGGCCATGGGGGGGGGGGGGTGCATCGCATAGCCCTGCTGTCTCCTGCACATCCCCAGGAGGCTCAGGCCCATTTAGCATCCATCCCATGACATAAAAAGCCTGCGATCTCACCGCCCACAGAAAGTTTGTGGCAGCCCTAACGGACTTAGGTGTAGGACCCTGGTGTTAAACAGAAGAGGCAGGGATGGAGGGATTGACCTGTTCGTGGGAGTCCCCTCTTGTGAGGCTGCATGGCCACTGCTGTGAACCACAGAGGGAGGCCTATTCGTGAGAACCAGGTCCTCAGGGGAAAGCCTAAAGCAATGATGATTCCCAGTTTGGGCTACCCGCTGTATCGGGGGAGCAGTTAGGAGAAAGGAATGGAATCTGAGGGGAGCGGACAAGGCTGGGGACAAGGGCCAGCCCTGGAGCACGGATGGGGAGCACCCGGCCGTGCCTTCTGCCATCTGTAAAGTGCTTTAGAAGTTTGTGCTTTCAAGCAGGGACAGAAGGGGAGGAAATCAAGTATCAAATGCCAGGTACCATGGCATATGTTCTCTTTAACTCTTTATGCTCTTTTTTTTTTTTCCCCATTTGCAGCTGGCACTCAATAGTATATTAGTTTCAGGTATAAGCACAGTGGTTAAACATTTACAAAGTGAGCCCCCGATAAGCCTGGTACCCGCCTGGTACTATGCACGGTTATTACAATATTATTGACGATGTTCCCTATGCTGTGCTTGACAGCCCAAGGGAACTCTAATTCTCCCCCCCCCCCAGGAGAAAACTGAGCTGAAGGTGGTGAATGACTCGCCTAATGTCACCCACCTCGTGACCGGCAGAGCCAGGATTCAAACACTGGCCTGCCTTCCTGAAAAGCCGACGCTCCTTCTGCTAAACCGCACATCAGCCACAAGGATTATAATGCTGGAGGAGGGATCAGCCACCCAAGAACACTAAACACATCTCTCCTCCCTCCCACAGCAAGGACATTCTCCTCCTGAAACAATCCATTTGTTCTGAGGGAGAGCAGGAAGGTCTCGGCAGGGATGAGGGAACCGACTCTCAGCCCTGAGGATGTTGCACAGGGGAGCTGGGCTTGTGGGGGCTTCTTGGGGTTCAAACCAAGAAGGAGGAAGGAGGAGGAAGAGCCCTGGAGGAGAGTTTTCTTCGCAGGAAAGAAGCGTCGGGGGCTGTGGTGGGGGAAAGGGGCATCTGTAAGTCATATAACAAACACCAGACCTCTCCATTTTATACCTCATTCCTTTGGTGGGGGCCAGCAGAGGAGCCTTCCTATCTGGGAAACCGAAACTCACATCACCCTGAACCCTGCACTTTTTCTGTTAATTGAATAGACTTCATTATGCCTGGAGAGCACATGGATCTTCTTTAGAGGAAGTTATATTTCCGGAAATAGGTTCTCTGGATTCAGGAAATGTCCCTGTTTCTTGGGGGATTCCCTCCTTCCTTGTATTGTGGGTTCCCATAAATCTAATGAATAAATGAGTAACACTGGAGGTGTCTGAGGCAGCACAGTCCCCAGCCCCTGAGGGAGTTCCCAAGCCCTTCGACTCTTTCATCCTCAGCAGGTTCTGCCCAGCCTGATGGTAGTGGCCACCCCACTCCGAAGTCAGGGGTTTCCAAAGGGTCACTTGGAATAATAGGTGCTGCTGTTTTGACTTCTGAAAGAGCCCGGGACTGAGGAAGCCTCCTTGGCTCCAGGGCTCATGTGGATGGGTTAAGAAAGTGAGATTTTGGACAAGATCTATTACAGAGTCCTTTGTCTCTCTCATAGCAAAGACAACAGAGAAGAATTTTAAAAGGCTGCCTGGGTCTACAGAACCCCTCTGGAAGCAGATGGCATGTCAGCAGGTTCCAGGGCAGCCCCAGGGGCCTCAGACCTGGGAGCCTTATTGGAATGCAATTACCCTAAGTGCTGGCTGCTAGGATGAAAAGGCAGGAATGCAATTATGGAAGGAGCGTGCAGTGAGCTTTCATTGATTAACCTGTCCTGTCTGATTCCATTCCCCACTGGGGTGGTGCTGGGGGCCTTGAGGGTTGCCCTGTGCCCTTAGGTTATGAGAAAGAAAAACAGTCACTACAGAGTTGGTGAGCACCAGGAGGGTCTGCGGACCCCTGGAATGGCCTGGGAAATGTGCAAAATGGAAAATGTGCATTTTTAGAAAGAGGTTCTAGCTCATCACATGCTTAGAGGGCTCTGCAGCCCCCAAACAGTTAAGAACCATTGTGTCAGAGGAATGAAAGATCAGTGGGGTGGTTAGAAGGGGCCTCCCTCAGTTTTCAACTCCAAGGGGCCATGACCCATCTGGGTGCAATTCTGAGTCAATCACTTGCCCAGTTACTTAGCCTCTCTGTGCCTCAGTTTTGTCTATAAAATGAGGGTAAAAACACCTACATCCTGGAGTTGATGAGAGAATTAAATGGCATAAAGAATGCAAAGTTCTTAGCCCAACATCTAGCCTTCAGTAGCTTTCAATAAATGGGAACGATTTTTATCGTGATTATTTATTAAAGTTCATAAAGTAAAGTGGAACATACAAGCATACTCTTCTGAGTGGTCTTTCCTGATTCCATGGGAATCCCCAGGCAAGACCCTCCTCCAAAACTGAGTGGGACCATGAGAGCCAGGATCTCCAGACACTGTTTCCTAAAACCCTCCCCCAATAAGGTACCTCTCCCCTGGAAGGGACCAGGATTGGGGCACCCTGAGAGAAAAGACTTCTAGAAGTGGGAGCACATCAGAGTCTGGGCAGGGCCAAGATAGTGGAGGGCTTGTCCGGGCCTGAGCTGGGCCACCACACCAGACTCCCTCATGGAGCAAAATTTCTAGAAACTTTAATGGCCAAAGTCTTCCTGCCTGTTGGGATAATACAGCCACACACTCAGTTGAAATGGATTTCTCTATCCTGACAGGCCCTAGAGTGAGACTAACCCAAGGCCCAGCATCTGTAGAATGTCTAGTGTGGGACTAGGAAAAAGAAAATCTCTCCTCTTTCCTTCTGTATTAAGCATGTCTTTATTTTCTGTTTTTGTTGCTTTGACACCTGGGGCCTTGCTGACACTGGAGGGACTGCTTCTCTCAGGTTTAGCCAATTCCTGGAGAAACTAAAGGACTCACCTGCCCATACACCTTTCAAATGCAAACCAATCCAGAGTTCACACCCTCAACCGCCTCCTTTATCAGAGCTCTTCCACCTGGATCTCTATTCCTCGGTCCTAATCCCCACCCAGGCCCAGGCCCAGGCCCAGGCAACTACAGACAGTCCCTACAGCCCAGAGCCAGCTGAAATCATTCGCACGACCCTAACCGCTGAACCTGCCTCACCGGCCCCTGTGGAAACCATAATGAAGGCTCTTGCTCATGTTTTCCCCTCACTCCCTCTGCCTCCTGACCAACCCTGGTGCTTCCATGTGTGTCCCTACCCTCTTCTTTGGGATCTGTAAGTATAACAAACTATCTTTTTAATGACAGTCGTCTCCTAAACTATTAGCCTCATCATACCTGTAATAATAAAACCTATAAAGATTTTTAAAAATTGATTGTTTGAGAAAGAGGGAAGGAGAGGGCAAAAGAGAAAAACATCAATCAGCTGCCTCCTACACACCCACTACCACACACCCCCTACCACACCCCCTACCCCACACCCCCTACCGGGAATAGAGCCCCAAACCTGGGCATGTGCCCTGACTGGGAACCGAACCAACACCACCTTGGTGCACAGGACAATACCCAACCAACTGAGCCACACCGGCCAGGGCTAAAACCTATATTTTAAAACACTCTTCCCCCTACACCTTCCCCTCCTCGGATATCCTCAAAGTTTTCCTCCCTCGGAACCTATAGGCTGCTCCAGGCATCTCCCATCCCAGGCCCAGTTGCTCAGGCCTCCTTCCTCCAGCGCACCCCGACAGACCCAGGCCCCTCCACTTAGCGCCCTCCACCTCTGAGGTCAGAAGCGGTGCCCTCGGAGCTCCAGCAGGGAATCGTAGCAGTGAGGACCATGGGAGGACCTTTATTCCTCAGTTCCCAGGAGAGAATACACTCAAAGAGCCGAGAAGAGGAGCTGGCTCCGGGCCACACACTCGTTTATTCATCAATCATTCATTTACTCATTAATCATTCATCCCCCCACCCATCAATCATTCATCTGCTTATTTATTCATGCAGTTTGTTTGTACCTCTTCCTCGCTTTGCTTGCCACAGATGTTGGTCCTCTCCAGCTTTGATCTTTCCCGTTTCTGTGGCAGCTGCACAGCAGAGGCCTTCTGACATCGCTTTGTCAGTTACCTGGCTGAGCGGGTGCCACTCTCAGAGGAGCCTGAGACAACCAAAGGAACAGTGTACAAGCGTCCCCAGCCTGGAAGCCTCTTTGCATTGCAGGCTCTAGACTTCTGATCCGTGGGTCAATGGGAGGGGTAGAGAGGGTCTCTGGGACCCAGCAAGGAATAATGGTTCTAGACCTGCCTCATAGCTGCTTGAAAACTGCTTTTCCGGGCCTTCAGGGAGGCAGGGGCTATAGGAGGCTCTAAGCCTCCAGGCCCGGCTGTGAGGCCTGAGCTCAGGACTTCGGGAGGTCCAGAGAACATGGTATGGGGGAACCTGGGCCTAGAGTTTTAGAGGCCTAAGCTGTTAGCCTCCTGATAGGTCTCCCAGCTTCCACCCACCCTACCCCACTTCACCCCAGAAAGTCTATTCGCAGCCAGCAGCCAGAGACCTTTCTGTGTAAGTCAGATCATGTCCCACTTCTGTTCAAGTCCCTGCCATAGCTTCACACTCACTCAGTAGGACGTTCCTTGGATGAAAAAAATGAAGGAATGAATGAATGGGCCCTGGGAAGCTCTAAGGGTGTAGCGTGTGAAGCTGCAGGCTGTTGGGTTTGGAGCTTCCTGCGGTAGAATTTAGAGCGTCTGCAGTGGCCTCCATCAGCTGTGCTGGGAAGGAAAGAGCCAGGGGAATCCCAGCTGCCAGCCTGCTCAGGGAGGGAAGGTAGGCCCAGCGTCGGCAGCGACTGCGCTAACTCGAGATGCCAGCTCCGTGCCGCTCTGGGGCTGGCCAGCACTCTGGATGTCATTAGCTGATTTGTTCTGCTCAGCAGAATGTACTTTTCGTATTTAGGCAGGAAAAACAGCTTTCGGTCCTCGTGCCCTTTCTTCTGTGAGCTGTAGCACATGGCCTGCTTATTATGAATTAATCCTCTAAAGAGCATGTTCATTATTCTAATTTAATTGTGCTTCGTTTCAGAAAATAACTAAACCCAGTGCGGAATAAACTCCAATGCTGATCGGTTTTCAAGAAGTTAACCTAAGACAAAATACTGCTAGAGGGCAGCAGCAATTTGGAATCATTAAAGGGAACCCATGTAAATAATAAAAACAAAACTAAAATGCAGAATTAAATTAAGGAATAGGAAATTAAATTTGTGAATCTGATCTGAAATGGAGGCCCTATATGCACAGGCTTACCCTGGCTTGGCTCTTTGCTCGGTAGTGCTGGGTGGGGAGGTCTGCAGAGGTTCCCAGGCCAGGGAAATGGCAAGCAGGGAAGCTCACAGGCCTGCCCTCCTGGGTGACAGTGCTGCCCTGGGAAGAGGGATGTGGGCTGGAGGCGGAGAAAGGGGGCTTCCCCTCCCACAGGGTTACCTCGGAGGAAGATGACAACCACGTCGTCGCAGCTACATCTGAATGACTCCTGCCGAGCCCTGGTGACTGCTGGAGGAGAGCCCACAACCTCCCGAGGCAAATGATGTGTCTCTCTCACATTGATATTTCTCTCTCTATCCCTCCCTCCTGTCCTCTCTCTAAAAATCAATGG